>NC_046292.1:29237500-29573157 GCF_004115265.2 Rhinolophus ferrumequinum
ATGATTCAGTACCCGTAAAGTACCTGGACCAATGCCTGGCACACGGTACGGCAGGTGTAATTGCTATGGATACTACCCTAGGACAGAGCCAGTAATCCAGGTCTGGAGTCATCCGCACACAGGGCTGGAGCATTGTCATCTGCCTTCTCTTGGGTGCCATGCTTTCTATTGACGCAGCCTTGGAATGGTTAGTGTTTTGGCAACTGCATTCCACTGCTGGTTCCTACAGAATGTATGGGTGACCGAAGCCCCTCTGCTGTCCACACCCTCGTTCACACTTGTGCTTTCAAATCCAAACAGCCCTGCCCCACACCCCAGAACAGCACTGCACCACCACGCAGTAGGTTTGAATGTGCTCCGTGGCTCCCGTCTGTCGTTTCCTGATCCTTTGTCCAAGCTCTTAGCCACTCCACGGGTTTCCATCATCCCCACATCTGACCTCACACCCTCCAATAGATCTCAGTTATTACTGAGAATGGCTGTGCTTGATCCCTCCCAGAGTAGAAACACTGATTTCTCAGAACACCCTATTCTCCACACATAGTGCACAGTTTCCCACCTCCAAGCCTTCCCTCAAAAGCCATTCCCTTCCCCCATGACCATGTCTACCCAGACAAATCCTGCCCGACCTCCCTCAGAAGGCTCAGCCAGCTCCCCAAACTGGACTTAAGTCCTTCCTCCCAGAATACCCCGAGCACATTTGTTGTGCCTTTCAAGATAAATAACAGTGCTCATGTGCATTGTTACACCCCTTGTGAGCTGCACACACCTCCGCGGGGCCAGTCTGACTCATCCCCCGCCCAGAGCCTGATATGCCGTCTCACACAGTCAGTGTACAACAATTCTCTTTAGAACCTAGTTCGGTTGTTCATTCATTTAACAGACGTGCATTCAGTGCCTATTTGGGGTCAGGCACGGTGATAGGCAGGCGCTGGGGATAAAAGACAGTGAAGATTCAGAATCTACATTTGGGGCTGGCAGAGGGGCAAGGGATCAAGGGAATGCATTCTAGTGCCGCTGGTTCTAAGCTGCCACATGGTGAAGGCAGAGAGAGGAGAACAGCTGATTTGGACAGAGAGAGGATATTTCAAAGGAAGCAGTGTGAGTAGACAGGAGACCCATAACTGGCCAAATGTTCAAGAACTTGCATGCTGTACACATGTCTGGAGGCGAGGCGCAGCGGTAGTTCATGCGGGAGGCGCTGGGCAGGGAAGAACTTGATGTATTAGATGGCCTGGGCTTGATCCTGTGGTGGAGTGAGGTCACCGCATCATGTCAGTCGGTGAGGTAATTCGGTCGGGACCAGGGCTGTGGCTCGAGGAGAAGGTGGGATGAGGCGGAGCGGTGAGCATTGCTCTAGAGAGGCCAGCATCTCCTGCACAGCACACCCAGCCTCCAGTGGCAGGTGGGAGGGCTGGTGGACATGCCTGCATCCCGTCCACTGTGAGGTGTGACACACACCTGAGGGTCTACATGGCAAACTGAGTCCATTTGTTTACCTCTTCTCCCCCACACACCACTGAAATAAAGAGAGAAATGTACGGAGAAGAACAGACTCATCATAACACCAGCTTGGTCAGCAAAGTCTGAGGAAAAGCAGACAAGTGGGAGTGACAGAAAATCTAATCAGAGCTAAGCCAGCCTCACCCCACAAGGGCAGGGAGAGGCCCACCTGCCAAACAGCCGGGAAACCGACTCACAGGCAGGGGGAGCTGTGGCAGGGCAGGCTGGATGGAATCCCTGAAACCCAAGGATGCTGAGGGAATCCTTCAGGTTTCCAGAGAGTAAAGTGGGAGCGGGAAGGGGAGAACAGCAACCAGCTGCCCCCACACCTTACTGTCTTCATTAGCATGAGTTGCTTCTTCCAGAAGACTCTAGCCCTCACAAATGGCTTGATTGCTCATTACAGAGACTTCCTGAAGGATCCATCAGCTTTTCATACAACCGTTTGTGCCTTAAGATTGTCTGAAGCCTTTGCCAACCCCAAATTCCTCCTCCCTGTTTCCACCAGCCCCATATAACCCATTTTAGAGACTTTCAATCCTCAGCAAATCTCCCCCTTTCTCGGGTCCTCCAGACATGACCTCGGTCTGTGGAGGTGATCTTCCCCCTCACACAGGTGAGCTATAAACTCAGCTTCATCTCTGGCAGTCGCTACAGAAATTTCGAGAATCAAATTGACATTGGACTTGACATCCACATCACCTACTGCTAGAGGGCAACAGAGCAAAGAGTACAGAGCTCTGAGGAAAAAGAGTTAAAGCCCTGAGAACAGTTACTCAGCCAAGTCTCAAAGCCAAAGAGAGAAGTACTAAAAATAGCCTGCCACCCACTTATCTTTTCTTAAAAAAATTACTCAAGGAATTACTCCAACCAAATAAAAGCTGTATCAGAATAAGTAATTCAAGAAAGGGCAAGACAGGACACACAGGAAATAGTGATGAACAATAAAAGCAGGAAAATGCACAGTCAAATCTAAACAAATGTTGCTAATGATCCCACCTTGAGGGGAAGTAGACACCATTTAATTCTTGACATTAACAGAGAAGTATGGGTTTTCCTTTGTTTTTTTTTAAGGGTAACCATTTCTAGAAGAAAAATAAGATACAGACCTTTTAAACCACTGTGTGCGTGGGGGGTAGGGTGGGGGAGGAACAAAGAAATTCAAATCATCAAGAGCTAGGAAAGGGAAAACTAGACAGGAATGAAAAAGGTATCATTAAAAAGGACAAAATAAGATGAAGAAAGTAAGACCAAACACGTCCATAAATACAAGAATGTGAATAAATGAAATTACCCTACTTTAAGATAAGAGATCAGGTTGGGTTAAATTAAAAACTCAGCCATACGCTTTTGGAAGTGACACACTTAAAACAAATTGACAAAGAAAGGTTGAAATCAAAGAAATGGCAAGAAGCCATAACAGGCAAAATGGAAACAAAAAGAATGCAGGAAAGTCAATATTAATATCAGCCAAAATGCAAAAATGTTAAATAGAATAAAATGGGGCATTTTATATTACTAATGGGTTTACTTCTGTAAGACATGGAAATCAGGAACCTTTACCTTCCTTCCCCCTGCACAACAGAACCAATACATTCTTAGAACTACAAGGAGAAGAGCAAACAATAGTAAAAGTCTTGAGCACATTACTCACAATTTGTTGGTACAAGTAACCTCCAATGAAAACTATGGAGTATCTGAAGATAATTAGTAAGCCTAAATTCACGCATACTCCAGAAACAGAAAATTCCTTTTTCCCAAATGTCCTTGTACTAGAGGACAAGAAAATCTCATATCCAACACATACAGCATAGTCTCAGTTCTCAAGCAATATATTAGAAATTCACAGAGGCAAAAAACAAAAAGTAACCTATGCACATGACAATTTCCAAAAGCTCTTCTAAATAACTCTTGAGTCACGGGACAGCAAGACAGAAATTGTAGAATATTTATAAATGTCAAACCTTGAGAACCCAACTTTTAAAAATCTGTGGACTGTAACAGAAGCCATATTTGGAGGAAAACACAAACCTTAAATGCTTATAAAATAAGAAAGGTTGAAACTTAATGAATTAAGCATACAACCTGAGCAGCTTAAAAAGGGTTAAAATAAACCAAAATAATCTAGAAGGAAGAAATAAAGTTAAAAATAAAAACAAATGAATGAGAGTAGTACAGCAGCCACAATAAAAGAAATATAAAGCCGCAAACGAGTTCTTTGAAACAACAAAATAGACAAACCACTGGCTAAACTGATTAGCAGCAAAAAGCAGAATCACAAATAAGGTTAAGAAGGACAATATAAACATGTATCCGCACATTATTTAAAATTTAAGAGAATTTGATACAGAAGCTGATGTCAATGAATTTGAAAATAGATGATTTTCTAGAAAATTGTAAATTGTAAAACTGAAGAAGAGGGAGAAAATCTAAATAGCCCAATAACAACAGAGAAACAGATAAGGTTGTCAAAGGTGGAATTCTAAAGTAACAGAGAAAGAATGGATTATTTAACCAGGAGAGCTATGACAACTGTCTGGCTGTCTATTCATTCAACAGATATTTTAGTGCCACTCTGTATAAGAAACTGCGTCTGGGCACTGGAGATTCCGCAGTGAACAAAACAGAAAGGGTCCCTGCCTTTGTGGAGGTGAGGGTCTAGCCAGGTGAGATGGACAGTAAACAAACAAGCAGGTAAAATAAATGGTATGACAACAAATGAGACACAGAGTGAGAGAGTGGGACATTCTATTTTAAATAGTGTACGAACGTTCACCACACTCACACAGAAATTTGTTCGGATTAAAGATACAAAGAAAACACATAAAAATACCAAATCTATTAGAAAATTTGTATAATTTAGTATTAGAAAATAACTATCAAAGCCCAAAGTGAATCTCAGTGTTCCTACAGGAAAAGATTAATAAATTTCACTACATAAAAATATTAAGCACAACTTATATCAAAAGGCCCCATCAACAGTTACCAAGCAAATGATGGACTAGAAAGATATTTGCAACATGTACGAAAGAGGGTCAATATCCATACCATGTAAGAAGCACCCACAAAAACAGTAAGAAAAGACACAGTCAATGAAATGAAGAAAGGAAACAAACAGATCATTTTTCACGAAAGGAAAATGTCTAATAAAGCTATGCAAAGATTCCTGGCCTCATTAATGTCTGAAGGATATATGTTAAAAGTATCGCCTTTCTTCTGTTTGCTTGGCAAAGAGGAAAAGGATTGCTACCATTCAGTGTTAGAGAGGAGTGGCCAAAATTTATGTTGACCTAGCAGCTTCACAAGTGCACACACACAAATACACACATATCATCTTCCACAAACATATACACAGATGCACACACACACGCATGACCCCTGTAGCACCATTTTTAACAGTGAACATGGAAACAACTTAACATCCATCAACAGGGAATTGGTTTAATAAGTAAATGATGACAAATCCACCCACTGAAATAGTAATAGGACAATAGCTTTTCCTAATTAAAAATAAATATATGCTTCTACCAATACTAGAGATTCGCTGTGATTTTATGGGTCAAACATGGGGCTCAGCACTTCTCCTGGGTGATCTCCCTTACTCCTCGCAGCCGCTGGGTGAACGCAGCACTGCTGGCCTTTCCCACATGAGACTTAGCTGAGAGACCTGACAGGTGGGCAACTTTGGTCTGTCTGACTCTGAGCCTGTACACTTGGCTGCTGCACACACTTCCTCTCAGTGGGATGGTGTGATAAAAGGGGAAAAGCCAACACCACAGACACACACAGATCTGTGTAGCTGTCAATGCTACAGAGGACCTGGAGGATAAACACTAAGCTGTCAGCTCGTCCTAGGGGAGGGGCTGTGGAGTGGGCGGGGTTTGGAGCATGCGTTTTCTTTTTTATACATCTGTATACTGTTCTTTTTTTTTTTTTTACAAAAAGCATGTATCACTTTTATAATTTAAAAATGATATAAAAGTGTCTTACTTTTAGAAAACAGCTGAACAGGGAAGGCCTATCAGGGCAAGAGGGGCCCATCTCCAAGGTGACGCCCACCTAGGGCAGAAAGGACCAGGGCCAGCTCCTCTGCAGGCCCCACCCCAAATCACAAGGAGGGAGGCCAGTCCTCTCCCCTCCCCATCCTCACCGAGGAACCAAAGCATCACAGCATGGCCTCTGCTGGCAGGGGGAGGGCGCCCCACATCCTGCCTGGGCACTAGGGGTTGTCATCACTATAGGGGAAGTTCAGCTGATGAAGGGTTAAGAAAAAAACCAAAAAACCCAGATGCCCTCAGGGGCCAGCCTTACTGGGTCACTAGCTGCAGCCACAGCAGCTTTTCAAGGGCTGGCAGGGAAACCAGTGGGCTCCAGCACTGAGCCTCACTCTGATCCCTGAGAAGGTGGTTAAAGCTGGCTCTGAGGCCCCAGATGCTCTCCTGACATGCAGCCTGTCCCTCTACTGTGAATGGGACATCTGCAGATAGGGCCAGCACATGGATAAGCTGAGTTTGATCTGCTTGGGACAGGAAATTGTGCGACAAATTTTTTGATTTTTGTTTCTGCTATCATGGTCTGTGGATCAATAAGAAAACTAGAAAATCTAAGACACTGGACACATAAGGCAGAATCACATGGAATAACCTTGGTGGATCATGCCGGGCTACTTAGCAATTTGGAAGGGAAATGGGGAGAATTACTGGCACGCTTCCTTTACCCACCAGCAGGGAAGCAGCATGGATAGCACAGAGAGTCAGCCCTGACATCAGAAGAACTTGGGTTCAGTCTCTGATTTCACCCATTAATAGCTGTGTGACCTCAGCTGAATTACTTCACCTCTCTGAGTTTCACTTAACTCATGAGTAAAAAGTGAACAACATCACCCTTCCCTGGGTTTGTTGTGTGGATCAGAGGAGACAAAGTGTGTGAGCGTCTAGCATGGACCCAGAATACAAGAGGCACTCAATAAATGCCCGTGTTCTTCCTCAGTTATGGTGGGAGACCTTCCAAGTCGCCCTCCCTCTGTGAATCTGGCTCCTGTTTTGGGATGGACTCTGTGAGCTTTTGTACCTCCTTTCCTGTGGTAAGGCTTTGGGGTCTCATTTTTCCTGGGCTGCTCGTTGTTGCACTAAATGCCTGCACTTCAGACTTGAGAATGTGGCCACATGCACCAGGTAGCATAGAGGCTGTTTCTGGATCCTTCCTGTTCCTGGCAGCATTCTCCAGGCAAGTTGCTGCCCCCCTCCCGTCACTGAGCAGTGAGGTTCCCAAACAAGGGAAGTGAGCAGAGAGAAAGGCAACAGAATATGGACAGGCCTTGCTTTGAGAATACTTGGGAAATGTTTTCCAGAAAAAGCAGTTTTTAAAAATAGTGGATGGTGATACATTTCCATTTGCATTGAGCATTGAAAAAGAGGAACTTCAAGTGCACGGTAATGGATTCCATTTAGTGACAGGCAGGAATATCTGATCCCATAAAGTCTATACTGTATGGGATTAGGCCGAAGAAATAGTCAGGGTTTTCAGGCACCGCAGGGGAGGAGGAGGGAAGCACTGAATGGTGAGAAAAGAGCACCCAGCCCAGGAGTCTAGAGAATAAAGAGCAGCAGGAAGAGGAGGTGCAGACAAAACCCCAGGGGCTGCGTGTGAGGTCTAGGGCTCAGGCAAGGGCTAGGAGTTGCTTCCTGCTGTACCAGGCCATGCCTCATGGCGGCCCTCTCTCAGCGGAAGCCTCCAGAAGCTGGGTGCAACAGAAAGCCCACTGGACTGGCCCACACTTAAGGTCCAGCTGTCTCCAGCTGAGTGACCTTGGTCGAGACACTCCCTGTCACTGGGCTAGACCCCAGGGTGCAAAGGTAAAGGAGCCCTGGCCCCTGCCTCAGGCTGTTACAGATCTAGCAGGGAAAATGGGCCAGAAGATCAGTGATTACGGTCTTTTCTCCCAAGGAGCCCCAAACTCGGGCTGCTCTCCCTCACTAGGAAGACTCATAACACCTCCCTAGTTTGTAGAAACAGAGGGAGGGGTAGGAAAGGAAATCAATACCATGTACCATTGCTGTCCCCATACTATCACATGGGCACTCTGATGCTACGGGCAGGTCCATTGTCACCATCTGACAGCTGAGGAAATGGAGGCTTAGAAAACAGAGATGTGGACAGACTTGCAGAGCAGGAGAGCCCCAGGCTTTGGCGTTAGATAAAACGGGGTACCACTATTCTCTGTTGTGTGGCCTCAGGCAAGTCATGTAACACTTCAGGTCTCAGTTTCCTCATCTCTAAAATGGGACTGGTATGCATACCCTGGGCAGGTGTGAGAATTAAATGATACAGAGTCGACTTTCCAAAAAGTGACCTTTTCTATGTTCCTCTTTTTGGCTATTTTGGATCTTTTAGCTTTACTTAATATTTACAATGATTTTGTCTTCTAAAATAAGGAGATTCTGGATCCCATAACAAGACTGCTGCGACTTCTTCACAGGGAGGACACAGACAGAAAAGTGGGTTGAGACCCAGGAGACCCCAGGGACTATAAAACCTCAACCACTGCCCACAGTGGGGATGGGTAGGAATCAGTGCTTACTGAAGAGATTGTGAAACCGGGCGTATGTTTAGAGGGAGAGCTACTTTGTGCCCCTACATGGCTCCCTCCTTAGCTCAGGGGAAGCTGGTGACCCAGCCCTCCAGGGACCCCATCAAGCTTCTGGTCTGGATTCCAACTTACCCCACTCATGCCCAGTGCCACCCCTCCCCCACCCCACCAGTTCACAGCCTCAGTCAAACAGAAAGGGCTGTGCCAAAGGAAACTGTTCGCTACTGAGCCCTCTGGGTCTGCTCTGCTCTTCTTCCTTTTTTTGGACTTTGTGGCTGTTCGAGTGGGTACCTTTTTCCATAGTAAGTTTCCATTGCATCAGTTATTTACATCGTCACCACCTATATGTAGGCTGTTTGGAATCGGTGAACCAAATCGGGCCCTGTGGGGCCCCTCACAACTTAGAGGGGTGAGGAGTGCCTGGGTCAGTGTCAGAGCCAGACAGCCCCACCGTTCTGGTTGTCTGACGGGTGGGAGGAACGTTCCCACCCCTGGCAGGGCCACCTTTCATCTGCTCAGTCCCTTCAGGAAGCCATTTTTAGGTGAGACTTAAAGAGCACGGGCTCCTGGGTTGAAATCCTGTGTCCTCCACTTCCTCGCTGTGTGATTAGAGACAGGTTACTTACCTAACATCTCTGGGCCTCAGTGAACTGATTTGAAAAGTGGGAATTACAGTCGCACGTACCTGCCTGGATGTAGGGGAGACTCAGTCAGTTAATTCGCATAAAGTGCTTGCAATGGTGCCCGGCCTAAACCCTCAGTAAGTGTCAATCAGTACGGATGGGCTCCTCTTTTCCTGTCACCCTTGCTAGGAGCCCAGTGGCCATCCCATCCTCTGGACCAATACAAAACAGCGCCTGCGCTCATTCTCTCCATAAGGCCGGATAAACTGTCCTGACAGGTCTCACCATATCCTCCCTGTTCCAAACCCTTCAGTGATTCCTCCTGGGGAGGAGTCCTCGCTTGGGGTCTCCTTCACAAATACACCAGGCTGCCACGGACATCAGTGCTCCCCGACAAAAGCCTGCTCTTGCCAAACCACCCTGCTCAAAGTCTTCATGCCTCCCTGCAGTTGTCTGTCCGGGATGCTTTTCTCCACTTCACTTTGGCCAAATCCAACCACATCGGCACGGGAGTCCAGCTAATGTGCCACCTCCTCCACAAAGCCCTCCATGTCCTACGCTCTCAGGCCAGAAATGATCTCTTATTTACAGCATTTGGTTTCTTTATTGTGGCATTTACCTTCTCTCCCCTGTGTGTGGAATATACTGCATACGGATGCTTGTCGGCATCACAGACAAACCACACGATCTTTGAGGACACATTGGGATGTGTGTGATTCATCTCTGTATCACTACAGAGCCTTGCACATAATTGGTGACAATAAAAGAGTGAATAAACCCTGAGTCCTCTCAGCTTACTGCCCCTGCCTGACAGGGGCACCTATCTGTAGGTGTATGGGTGGCGATGAATCAACAGCCTGACTGCATAACACGTTCTTCTTGAGGGAACCAGCAGAGTGGGCTGTCAGCCAGGGACCGGGACCCCAAGTTGGCTCACAGTCCCAGCCCAGCCCAGGTCCCATGGCTGAGTCCTAGCTGAACAGCCCACAGCCCAGGGCCGGACTCTGAATCTCACCTCGGGGGCCCTGAAAGTCATCCACGTCATCCTGAGAAGTCCAAGGGCCATCGCTGACCTCTCTCCCTCGTCCCCCACATTCCTTATGTCACCAGGTTCTCAGTAAATTGGCTCTGTAAGTGTCTCTCAAGCCTGTCAGCTCCTCTCCACCCACTGCTACTGGGTCCACTCCCCGTGCCGCAGAGTGGTGATTCTGCAGACAGAACAAGCACATATCCCACTGCTCCGTAACCACTTCCCGTGCTTGCTGACTGCCATCAGAAATCCACATTCCTTACTCTCTGCCCCAGATGGTCCCCGGGACCTCCCAGCCTCACCCATCTCCTGACACTCTCCCTTAGCCCCTGCCCTTCAACTACTTGATAATAGGGGGTACGCTGCCTTCTTCCCAGGCTCCAAACCCTTATTCACATTGTCCCCACTCTCAGAAAGTTCCTCTTCCCCTCTCTGCCTGGCCAACTCCCACCCTTCTTTGCAAGCTCAGCTCTGGTAATTCCGCCTATGGCCCCAGCCCCACCAGCATCCAAGGATCCAGTGGATTCTTTCCTGGCACTCCATGCAGAGCTTTGCTGTAACACCAACCACACTGAACTGTGATACTTAGCCTCCTGCGTGTCCCTCCAACCCGCAGACAGCGAGCGCCTTTAGGGCAAGAACAACATGTCCTGTCTGTGTAGCGCGAATGCTTATTAGCACAGTGCTTGCCATGTGGAATGAATGAGTGATGAACAACATCGGATAAACACACCCCCACTGGGCTGCCTTCCAGGGTGTGGCCCCTCACACCACCACATTCAGGAACTCACTTTCCAGGATAAGCAACAGGTGAATTTGCCAAACTGGCAGGTCCTCAGTCCACCCAGGCTATGGGGTTTTGCCAGGGAACCTGCCACCTCTCTCTGAGCTGCAGCCCCAGGACCCTGAACGGCCTAACGCTTGCCTTTGGGGTGGCTGCGTGGCCTGGGAACCTGGATATCAGCTGAGACTTCGGGGCAGTTCCAGGAGGAGGGAAATCTGAAGGGTGTCGCACCTTCCATGCTGCTGCCTTCCTCCTGCTCACCTGCACTGTTGGCCCAGACTGTGCCTACTTCCCTATCCTCTTACCTTCCCTGGGGCCACCCTCCTGCTCCCTTACCAGACCACCTCTACCTACCACTTTTTAAATAGCTAAATTTCCAGATCTGCGGGGCAGGAGGTGGGATGCCGGCAGGTGGGCAGGACTTGGGGTCTGACCCCAGCTCTGGCCGTGTGACTGAGAACACGTCATGTGGCCCTTCAGGCCTCAGTTTTCCCTCCTGTCAAACTAAAGATTCGAATACGCCTATCTCTAAGGACCCCTTCTATTCTAACTTCTGTCAAGGAGTTGATTTATTTATCAGGCAGAAAAACCTTCCCAATTAAAGAAAAACAAACAGAGAGAATCACGGGTCTTTCTTGGTTCCTCCTGAAAGCCAGGATAGGTCTCCAGTTCTAGAAATATGTTAGACGCCCTTTTGATCCTTCAAGGAATGCCCTGATTTGGTGGCAATTTCTATGCCCTTATGAGCCAGGGACTTAAAACATTACATTTTAATTTAAAACATTAAAAAATCCTTGTATATCCTTTCCCTTTTTCCTGATTTTAACAGTTGGGTGAGCTAGGTCTTTCTCACTGTCATTTTTTCACAGATACAGTGAGGCACGGGGAGGTGAGTGGCTCGTGTGTGGCACAGGAGGAACTGGCCCCTGAGGTCACACCACAGCTGCCCAGGAACTGGCCTCACCCGACGGGCAGGACACTTTAGTCAAACAATAGCACCCACATCTCCCTGTGCCTCTCCACACGCTTCCTTCACATGTGTGGAAAAACCCAGAGAGGTAAGGGGCACAAAGCCACAGAGTGTGCTGGTGGGAGGGAGATTCCCAAATCCTAGAAGCCAGGCTCCTGTCAGGCCAGACACTCTAAGAGAATAGGCAATGCCGAGAGCTAGGCTTCACCAGGCAGAGAAGCCTTCTGAAGAGTCCAGCCTCTGCCATCCCAGGCCTCCAAACCTTTAAAACCAGTGCCCAGGTTTAACCACAGAAGCTCTGCCCCCCAAGACAGGGCACTGCCTCATTCCTCCTGGTCTCCCCGGCCCTTTAGGCTGTAGGGCTCCTCCTCTGAGACTCCCAACGAGGTCTGACTGCATGTAATCTGACCATCAAACAGCAAGGGAGAGAAGGGTGAGAGCCCAGAGCCCAAGAGGAGAAGGAGCTAGGCCTGCGATTCTGGGCCTTTCTTCCAGCCTGGCTCTCCCAGTTGTTACCCATGGTCCTGCGCTGTTACTCCGAGGACATACCGGTCCTGTCTTCCGAATTATACTGTGAATTTTTAAATGGAGGCCCATAGTAGGACCTCTGCAGGCATGTGTCCAGTACACAACCTGCACAACCATTCACAGCCCACGACTCCTGACCATCCCGTGTATAGCATGTATCACCATGGTGATTAAAGAACTAATGCGTAACTCCTTACTCTCTACTCAAAGAATATGAATTGTCAGGGGAGGACCAGGCCCTGCCTATCTTGTTACCAAGCTGCAGCTCATCCCCTAGCACAGTACCAACACCGAATAGGCACTTGATAAATACGTGTTGGAGTAAGAAACTCATTCAGCCGCTCACTCCTGCCTTTTATTGGAAGGACTATGAAGCTGCCCCAGAGCTGAAGGTGAGCGCACTCTGTTCTGGTCCCAGGTCACGCCTAGCTCTCCCCATGTGCCTTTGAGCAAGGCATTTCCACTCTCTAGGCCTCAGTTTCCGAATCTGTACAATGGAGTGTGGGGTTAGGCTTTCCGTGCCCCATTTGCGTGAGGCCGAGGGACAGCACTTCCTTACATTTTGTACCCCGGGCACCTCACTTGCTTTACCCGTGTCCCGACCCTGGTTTTCCATGTTTTCTCTAGTTTCTCCCAGGTCTAAGTATATGCGTAGTGCGCAGTAAAGCGAGGTAGGAGGACTCCCGGGCAGGGTGGTGACACATGCCACAGGGGGGAGAGGAGTTGTTACTCCTGGACTACATCGCTGGGAGGGGAAAGAGACACTGACAGCGACGTTCATCCTGGACAGCAGTGCGGTCAAAGGGCTTTTATACCAATCTCTTTATCTGCAGCCTGTCCATGAGGAAGGAGGGGAGTGATCTGCCCAAGGTCAGTCACCAGGTGCCCCGGCCAGGACTGAACGCTGGGCATCCGGGCTCCAGGCCCTTCAGCTCTCAGTGCAGTGCGGCTCCTCCAAGCCTGGGGCACAACCAGTTCCAACCGGCAGTATTCACTCATTCTTCACCGAGGTTCTGGCAATGCCCTGCTGTGTGCCCCAGATTCCTCTTCTTGGGGGGCTGCTGGTGGGGGGAGGGGCAGCAGCCTGCTGGTGGTTAAAACACAGACCGTGCAAGGTCCCCACAGTGACAGATGCCTCAGGAGGAGCACAAAGTATCAGAGGAAAAAGAAGTTACTTAGGAGGGATGGCCAGGGGCCCTTGAAGAACCGCCGGGCTTATGGAGAGAGATGGGGAAGCTTTCCAGGCAGAGGAGACAGCACCTGCACAGGAGACCCTGCTCAGCGCTCAAAAGAGCTGGGTGTCACTGAGGGGAAGGTCACTTCCCCACATGGACAGTGAGCTGGCCAGTGGGGACCTGATCCCCGAGTGAGGCACCAGCAACAATCAGTTCTCAGGAAAATAAAGAACCCGTCTGCAACTCTCCTCTCTGAGGACCTCTCCCCATTATGTCTCGGCCTCGCTGGTGTATTGCCTGCTGCTGCCATAACACACGACCACCGAACTTAGTGGCTTAAAACAACACAAATGTATTATGTTAGAGTTTGGGAAGTCAGAAGTCTGAAATGGGTCTCACTGGGCTATAATCAAGGCGGCAGCTGGGCCCCATTTCTTCTGGAGGCTCTAGGGGAGAATCTGCTTTTTCCAGCTTCTAGAGGCTGCCTGCATTCCTTGGTTCATGGCCCTTTCTTCCACCTTCAGAGCCATCAGTGGCGGTGGAGCCTTCCTCACATGCACCACTGACAGTGAGGCTCCTGAGTCCCCTCCCACATTTGAAGGTCCTGGTGACAGCACTGGGCTCAAGTGGACACTCCAGGAGAATCTCCGATTTTAACGTCAGCTGATTAGCAACCACAACTCCATCTGCTACGTTAATTCCTCTTTGCCGTGTAAAGTGATGAATTCACAGCTTCTAGGAATGAGGATGTGGACGTCCTTCAGAGGCCATTATTCTGCTTACCACGCGGCATGGAACACATCTCCCCCACATGCAGCTTCAAGAAAAAGGCAGCCCGGGCAGAGAGAGAATGGAGGCAGGCATGGAGGGGGGCGGGGGTGGGATAGAAGCAGGCAGACACACACTCACACCCTGTAAGAGGCAGCACTGGCGGCAGCTTCCTGGCTGTCTGCTTAGTGTACATCACCCTTGGAAAACTCATCATGTTTCCACACTGAACCGGGCACGTGCAGTTTCCACAGTGACTGCAGGAGCAGAGCCAGAAATAACCCCACTGAAATGGAAAAACATCCCTTCCTCAGTGTTCCACTTGCTCTTGTACACTCAGTCTCCCCATCACCGTGCACTGTGGGCATGGGAGGCTCAGGCAGGTTCCAAGCCGGAGGCCCTTCCAGGGCTTGTGGATGACGTGGGGTGCGTGCCTCCTGTAGCCTGGCTCTGGGCTGGGGAGCATAGGTGTGTGCATTTGCCCCCCCGGAATCTGTGTGTGGGGCTGAGCTGGGCACCCTCACCTCCGCACCACCCCTAGGGAGCTGGGAGTCTCCTCTCCTCCTCAGCAGCACTGCCCCTGAGCTGCAGGGCCCTATAATGTCCCTTTCCTTCCTTCTCTGACCTCTCGCCACCGAACTCTAGGATCCAATGCACACCCCATTGGGTCTGAAACGCATGATGCTCTCTCTCATTTTGTCCCCTCTTCAGGCCTCTGGGATGACACTGGGCCCTTCCCTGTGGCAGCCTGGCCCAAAGAAGGAAGCATCCAGAGTCCCCTCTCACAAGCCCAGCTATTCCCCGCCCTGCCTTTGCTCACCTCGAGCCCTGCCAGCCTGCTCTGCGTTCCCGCCCTGGGAACCCCCCCTGGGAAGCTCGGTCCAAACTCTGCTGCCTCCTAAAGCCCCTCCCCGCCCAAGGAAGCTGTCCTCTTAGAACAAGATCTCATCCCTCGTAGAGGCTAAACGATTTGCTGAAATATATAGACCAACAAATGTCTGGGGCTCACTGTCCACACCATATGCCACGGTGTCCCTAGGGTCTGGGGAAATCTCTGCCACAATTTCTCATGTTTTGTATCCTATTCTGTCAAAGGAAAACAAGAATTAACGCCTTCTACATGCTAGGCGCTATGCTAAGTATTTTGCATGCACTAGTTAATTTTATCCTCACCACAACGCAACTATTAGCATGCCCATGTTATAGAGAAGAAGCTGAGACTCAGAGAAGGCACACAACCTGCTCAAGGTCACACAGCCAGAAAGTGGTAGCGCCCAGACTGGATGGACTGTATGTGCCAGAGTCCAGTGCTGAGGCTGTAGTCACTATGTCTCACTGGAGACGGGGGTGGGGAGAGGAGGCACCCAGATGACCCGTGCTCAGTGCTAAATGACATGCTTCCACATTGCCTCCTAGAAAGCCCTGAGCCATGCAAGGCGTTTCCAGTTTTGTCTCTTTGTACGTACCGTGATTCAGTGTAAGATTTTATTTGGGCTGAAAAGAAGTGAGGAGTGGGGGAGGTTCTACTATTTAAAAAGTTTGGAAATCGTTGGCTGTTGCCAACCCTATCCTTGTACTGATGACAAGCCCAAGGCTCAGAAACAGACACGACTTGTCCAAGGGCCAGAGAGCTCTGCCTGTTACTCCTGCTCCTCAAGGGAACTCCCATTTATCCTCCACTTGGCCCTCTGCACCCCCCGGCACAGAACTGAGAATCAGACGTGGTGTGGGTCCTGGTTCCTGCCTTTCCAGGGCGGCGTACTTGACGGCTTGGCAGGGAAAGCACCAGCCTCTGTTTCCTCGTCTATAACGTGGGGCCTGTGTGGGCGCACTGGAGCAGACACGCTGCGTGCCAGTCACGAGCAGTGTATTGTGATCACGGACAACAGAACTCAGCCCTGAGCCGCTGAAACAGAGATGGAGAGTGTCTATACTTAGACTCAAAAGCCTCCAGCAAAGCCCCAGCTTTGATCTCACCACTCCGTGCCTTGAAGCCACCCACTTGACTTCTTTGAGTCTTACTCTTAGAGATAAAAATGTCTCCGTAAGGGGTTGGTATAAGTTTCAAATGACATAACGTGTGGAAATGCTGGAGGCACAAGCATCGCCTGGGTCATGGACTCCCAGGCTCTACCCCATCCCACTGTCTGATTCTGTAGCTGGGCCCGGAGTGGGGGGTGGAGGAGGGGGGCAGGGCCCAGAAATCTGCATTCTCTCAAGACCCCCACCCCCCCACCATAATTCCATGGCAGGTAGTCAACAGACCACACTTGGAGAACTCACTCTAGAAAGCGCTCAATATGTGTTTGTTAAATAGACGGGTCCTTGAACATCTGTTGAGCTGCACACGGCTGCAGGAAGACATGGGCCAGAGGAAATAAGTAATTTTCTCCAAATACATTTCCTGTGAAGTCCAAATGATGGGAATTGGGTTGGGGCTTCTAGGCCTGGGAGGATGATGCAATCACAACTCCCTTTCCCAAGAAGCGGAGCGTGAGCCCTTCCCGGCAGAGCGGGACAGACCTGGCAGAGGGGCATGCCCAGCGCCTCAGGATTCAGCACAGGGGGCTCTCTGAAAACTCGCTCCAGACTCTGTTCTCTTCAGCATCTTCATGCAGACAGAAAAGGGGGAACTGAAAATATGCTCATTAAATCTGCATCTGGCACCCAATTTGGCAGGGTTGCCAAAATTCTGTAAGACTAGAATTAAATTAGCAAGTTGGAAGTAAAATGATTTTAAACAGACATGATGGAATTCATCAGGGCCAGGTGGAAGCTAGTGGGGGAGGGGACCCAGGAAAGCCCACATGCCTGGGGGGTGGGAAACCCTGGCCACGAGCAGAAACAGACGAGAAAAAGATCGGTGAGCAGACCTGACTCAAATGATAAGATTTACCCTGGGAATATGCTGGTGACAAAGCCAAACCCACACTGGGAGGTGGGGAGAGGCTCCTTTGGGAGATGGGAGGCGTGGCTGACAGCAACCAGTGAAGTATGGCTGCCATTTAAAAGGGGACCAATAAGAAAGGATCTAGGGAACTGCTGGAAAATGAGGCAGGGTGGGTTCTCCAGATCTGGCAGGCAGTTGGTGTGTTGACAGGGCTGTAATCACCAATGCATGTTTATTAAGACTGTCGCTGGGCGTGGGGGCAGGGGAGATGCTCGCTGGAACAGACATGGAAGGGAGCAGGGGGTGGCACAGAGTCTGTGGAGGGAGGACGAGGAGGATGGAAGCATTTCTTGGGCACTTACTAGGCATGAGGCGTTGTTAGATGTTTGTCAGGTATTATCCCATTTACTCTTTCAATCATCCTGTACTGTAGAGATTAGTCTTTGCTCTTCATTTTCTTGGGCTTGCTTTACTGTTTCTTTTGTATAAAACTGTTGTTGTTTTTTTTAATACAGAATAATTTAAACTAAAAAGTGGACAAGCCCCCCTTCACCCTCTCAAATTCGACTCCCCACATGAAACTATGACAATCCCTATGTTCCCATGCTATTTCTATGAGCACAGAAACATATTGACGTGTGCATACACATATATAATTGTTCCATTTTTTCTGCATAAAAATAGGATTATATTAAACATATCACACAGGGAAACTTTTTTCCAGGTGAGAATATATTATAAATGCCCTCCCATATCAGGATCTGTAGATTCATTTCTTTTCATTTTAAGTGGCCGTAAAGTATTCCAAGGCAGAAATGCACCGTACTTTTTTTAAGCACTGACACACTGTTGGACACTGAGGTCATTTCTAATTTCTCTATACTGCAAACAATGCCCTTGTACATATCTAGCTTTGTGTACATGTGTTTTTCTATAGCTGGGGAATTGCTGAACCAAAGCAGGTATGTGCATTTATAATTTTCATTGATACCAGTTCAGGCTTCAAAGTCCCCTTGACTCTTGCCAGTAGCCAGTAGCTCTTCTCTATCCTTTTACATTTTTGCCATCTATAAGCATTTTAACTTACAATCCTTTATTTTTTAGTAGCTAGAGCATTAGTCATATGTTTACGGAACATTTTCACTTCTGTGGACTCCCTGTTTATATCTTTTGCACATTTTTAAACTGAGCTGTTTTTTTTTGGTAATGGATGGGATTTTCACAACTAATAGCACCAACTAATACATAACTTTCTATGCACCTGGCAGGGTTCTAGGCTTCCCACAAGCTTCACAGCATTGAATTAAAACCCTAAGAGGGAGGTGGTAACATCAGCCCATGTTCACAGCTGAGGAAACGGAGACTCGAAGACTTCAAATAACTTATCTGAAGTCACACTCGTCGACGACAGTCCAGAGTCTGAGGGACTAGCTGAGCCAACAATTCCATCCTCAAATGTTCGTGACGCTTCCTGCCTCCCCACCCCACCGCTGCCCATCTAACCCAAAGAGAAAGAAAATCCCCCTACACTTTCACTTTCCTGTTACTTATCCTTTCCTTTATCTGTGGTGTCTTCATGAGCGCATTGCTCTCATATGCCCGAGACGGAAACTGAAGTTCGGTTTCTGACAGTGGCAATCATGAAACGGAAGGAACCCTGCCCCTGAGATGGGACATCAAGATGGTTGGGGACTTGCCTGGAGGAGTGAGGAGTAGGATTCGGTGGGACCAGGATGTCAGCCTGGGGGAAGGAGTCAGGGAATGTGAAGGCTGAGGTGGGGCTCAGGCCAGAAGGGCTTCAAAGGGCAGGTGGGCGGTTTACTGGACCCTCCCCAGGGGCAACTCCACGTTGGGGACAGGGGGGACAGGCCGGGACCAGAGAGCGGGGAGAAGGTCAGCTGAGCTAGAAATCATCACCATGTTAAAGGGGTTCTCCTCTAACCGGGCGTGGCCACTGACACAGCACATGGATCAGTAAAGATGCTCGCCTTTCAGGGTGACAAACACACCTGTGTATATGGAAATGCTGGGAGATCCCTTATGCCAAAGCCATACTTCACAAAGGCAGAATTTTGGCCTTCAGTGGCATTTTTTAATGAGGTTCTTTTTTAGCTCCAAAAACACCAATGTCACATGTGGGTTTCTGGGTTAGAGACCCACCACTGAGTTGTCACATGGGCTGGGTAATACTTCTGTCCCCCATGAACACAGCACACAGGGGAAGAGAAAGATCATTTGTATGCCATTTGCCATTTTTCTTCTGAGAAAAAAGAAATTAACAAAATAGGGGGAAATGTGGGAAATTGATGTGCTGAAACTAAATTGACACGGTAAATGAGTCACGATTTAGCATTCATTTTGTGTTTTTCGACTTTGACCTCAGGTAATTTTAGTGCTTCCCAAAATGTTTTTCTGTGGAACTCTAGTCCAGCTATTCCTCTTACATACATACATACACACACTCACACGTGCATTGAGCATCTACATATATATTCTCTAATCAATCAAGATTGGAAAGCTGCACACAAGTCCCACCTCTACACACACACACACACACACACACACACACACACACACTAGTCTGGAGCTTTCCAACGCACTTTCACATATGAAAGCCCGAGAAGTTCCTGCAGCATAAGGGCCTGTAAGCTTTCTCAAATTTACTTGGCGAGAGCACTTTTATTTTCTCCCTATAGCAACGCCTCTTTCCATCCTGCAGCACTAGTGTTCTATGGAACACACTATGGGAAATGTTGGACTTCTTTTATTTCACAAGATCAGAGCCCGCTTAAAATAAACAACCCGTCTTAGAGTGGCTATCCTACTCTTTTAAACATTAAATGCTTTCTAATAGACCCATGATGATGGTTTCCTGTCCATCTGAGCATCTTTGCCTCTCCTGTATTTCAAGGTGACACCCAATGCCCACCTGCCGAGGCGATGCACAAGCCCTCTGGAAACCAGTAGGAGACCAGATTGCCCAGAGGGACTAAGCTGTGTCTCTCGGCCGTTGCATGATGAGCCTGGGCCGATCGTTCTGAGCCCAGTGGTTTTCAGCCAGAGGCCTCCCAGAGACTCACTTAAGGCAGCTCACTTGTTTTGAGAACGGGGAATTATGGCGAGGAGGGACCGAACCTTGGAATCCCTCGACCTCGGTCTCTTTCCTTCACTCCAGGAGACACCCTTCCCTGTCCCTAAATGTCTTCTAACGTAAAAGAAAACCAGATTACCGTTAAGGCCTTTCCAGTTCTCTCATTCTGTTCTCACAACCTCACACTACTTCTTCACAGCCATTAGTCACGGCGATTCACACTGTCACATGTTACATCTCTGCAGATAAAACTCGGTTTCCATTTGTCTTCCACAGCATCGAGTGAAAAGGAGTTGGGGAACTTTCATCACATGTAAAGGGTGTACTTGGTGTCGCCTAAAATATTGGTTATATGGTAAACTAGAAACTCACTGGGGGGCAGTGTCCCAGGGAAATGCCCCCAAGAGAACATTCTTCCTCGAATGTGGTTACAGGCATTGGTTTATCATTTTGTTCCTTCTCACACAGGCGACTCTAGATCACATGCGTGGGGTAACTGGGAGCAGCAGTGAGTCAATTATTTAGTGACCCCTTACGGCTTTCCTAAGTAACCCTGAGGAGGCCAGCTAGTTGTGTATGTGGATTTGTTCATTTATTTTTAAATAAACTTTTCACTTTGGAATAATCTAATATTGACAGAAAAGTTGCAAAGATAGAAGAGAGTTCCCATATACCCCTCACACAGCTTTCTTTAATGTTAACATTTTACATAACCAAGGTACATTTGTCAAGCCTAAGAAACTGACACTGAGAACATTAACTAAACTACAGACTTTATTCATATTTCACCAGCTTTTCCCTTGATGTCTATTTTCTGTTCCAGGATTCAATCCAGGATCCCATATTGCATTTCGTCATCATATCTCCTTGGTCCATGGATTTATTTTTGTTTTCCAGAAATAAATATCATCCTTGACTGCATGCAATGTGGTATGCTGGGTACGCAACTGCACTGTAAGGAGAAGCACAGTGCTCTCCTGCACTGTAAGGAGAAGCATCTGATGGGCAGCAGAGTCTGGGTTTGAGTGTCTACTCTGCCCTTACTTGGGATACAGTCCTGGGCTTGTCACTCAGATTCCACATGTGCAACACGGAGATGATACATTCTATCTCGTTAGAGGGCTGAATGAGGTAGTCTATGTGGACAGGCGTTTTGAAGGCTTAGAGCCAAATTCACTTAGAGCCCCACGAAGCTCACTTATTATTATTGTTAATGATGATCAAGAATTAGACTCGGTGTCCTGGTTCTAACGCCGGACAGTTCAGAGTCTGAGCTGCCCGGCTGAGCTGACCATTTCAGCCTCAAATGAGATCTTTCCATACACCCCAGGTATCCCCTAGAGAAAGAAATTTCTGCTTAAATTAGTCTCAGTTCAACACTTTCTTCATGGCTCTGCTCAGATGCCACCTCATAAGCTTCTCCGACCATCCTACATACGAGAGGCCCCCGAATCCCTCCCCTGGCGTTCTCTAACTTCTTATCCTGCTTGATTCTCTTCCATGGCATGTACCCCATTTACCACACTTCCCCACTCCTTTGTTCATGGTACGCCTCCCTTCGCTAGTTGATAAGCTCCAGGAGAGCACTGATTGTTGTCTGTTTTGGTCACTGCTGTATCCCTACTCCTAGAATAGTGCCTGACACTGGTAAGTGTTCAACAGATATTTGGGAAATAAATGACTGGATGCTCAAGTTTTACTTGCCTCCATCCTAATAACCTAAAAACAAACTTTCCATATCCAAACATACTGTTGAATTCAAATAAGAGGGAAGCTATTGGGGAAGCAGGTAGTTTGGAGCCTTTGGGTCTTGTTGAAGAAAGAAAAAGGAAGTAATGCCCTTCTTTTAACTTAATTTAATGCCACTAATGCCTGTTCACCTGCATCCTCTCCCATGAGCAGCTCTGCCAATTAGAAACCACAGTCTCTTCTTTGTCCAGAGTCTGTCTGCTGGTCACTCCACACAATCAATTCCAGAGGGCCCAGGCTGGGAAAGCTGGTGAAATCTCCACACCTAGCCAGTCCATCCCATTACTGTGGTCACTCAGCACTTGCACATCTAAGGCCTGCAGGCTTCTCAGAGCAGGAAGAAAAGCAGGGGCTCCTGCTTGCAGAATGGCCTCAGTGAGGACATTGATTCAGAGAGGGGAGGGAACTGATAAATGACACATGGTGACTTAGTGGCAGGTCCAGGACAGAACCCAGGACTCCTAGCTCCACAGCCTGGTCCTGATTTCTCTTTGGCTGGAACCACTTCTCCATGCCCACTATTGACCCAGAGGTGTGTGCTTATTTCCTTGAGCTCCAATATGGCTGTCTGCCCACCCCTGGCCATTCTGGGTACTTGATAAGCTTGGACAGAGATGGGTGGAGATGACTCTCCAAAAGTAGCAACACATAGAACAGTAGAGCCAAGAGCCAGACACAAAGGAAATGAGGTCACATTTGTTAGGAGCCAGGTCCTCTCTATCATTTCACCTAACACTCACAGTGCCCTGCAACGGAGGTGTCATAACCACATATGTATATGAGGAAAAGGAAACACAGAGAAGTTAAGAAATGCAGCAAGTCACACAGCAAGTCTGTAACAGAGCCAGCAGCAGAGTGAAGCTCCTCCTGGTTCTGAAGCCCTTGTTCTCTGCTCCATGACCCTAGCAGAGATCCTAAAAACATAGACAGCACCCCAGAGGGGGTGGGTCCTAAAACAACTAAGTATTCCCTTGTTGAAGTAGCCGGAACAATCCCATTCTAGAGCTGAGGAAACTGAGATCTGGAGAGGAAATGCAGCTTGCCCCTGGTCACGTGGCCAGTGAGTGGTTGGACCTGCTAGACTCTGAGCTTCTTTGCTATGTAGGCCCTCTCTCCTGGTGCTTAACCCACAGTTAAGGCTACCGAAGGACTCACTCCACTGTTGATGAATAAATGAATGAATGACAGAGTAGGTTAGAAGTGCAACCTCCTGCGACTCCCACAAGTCAGGTGTTTCCGCCATCACTGCCCTAGATGTTGGCCTCAGGCTGATGTAGGGAAACACGAGCTTGAACTCAACACTGGCCTCCACACCTCATGTCCCCCTCTCTGAGTCCATGGATCTGCCAGAGGTGCAGGCAGATGACGGAGCCGGTATTCTTTGGCCCAGGCACTGGTGTTTATGACATGGAGTGTACCCTCATCTCAAAAGTCTGGTGTTTGGAACAAACTGGTTCATTTTTATTTAACAGCAGCCAATTCACAAATACTACAGTTGTTTTTATCATTCATTTTTCATTAGCGACTACAACTATTGTTTGCTGTTCACCTACTATGTACCGGGCCCAGGTATCTCATAAGATAACTGACACAGATGGTCTCCTGTAAGCCATACAGCCACCCTGCAGGTAAGTGTGAGTATTCCCATATCACAGACAAGGAAGCTGAGGCTTAGGAGAGATAACGGGACGTGGCCGAGGTACGTGCTAGAAAGCAGCACATGCAGACTCAGGCCTGGGGACTCCATAGAATGTGCTCCTGCCATACGGTTTGTGTGGGCCTGGGACAAGGCGGTCAGAGCCACAGCTAAGGACGCATGGGCACTGGAGGCAGATGGAGGGCCTGCCAGACTTCCCAGGCATCCAGCTGGCTCGGCTTCTCATCCCTAGCCTGAACTTCTAGCACCAGGTGCGTCTCCACATGCCCAGATGCCATCCCCAGAGGCTCTGAATCAGAGAGTTGAGGTGGAACTTGGAACTCTTCTGTTGAAAGTCCTCAGGTGACAGCAAAGGACACCCTTGGTTAACAACCACTGCTCTCAATTCTCAGGACGTCATTTTCTCACATTCACATCCTCTTCTAGAAGGCTCCAAAATGTTTCTTAAGAAATTCATTTATTGGTTTATAAAGAATACCATGCCTCAGAACCCAAAACTTTATAATACTAGGATTCTCAACAAAGCAACAATAATTCTTATCATCCACCAATGGGCTGTGAAGGTCTGTCTTTATTAACCGTGACAATTATTCCCAAACAGTGTGCTACTTATGAAAAGGACTTTGGAGCCCAAAGTCCTGGGTTTGAGTCCTCGCTCTGCCCTTTACTAGCTGTTCAACCTTAAGGCAAGTCAATTCAACAAAATAGTTATTCTAAGCCTACTATGTACCCACAAGCCCTGCGCTGGGAAGACTAGAGATACAAAAGTGGACCCCAAAAGCCACGATCTCTCTTAGCTCTGAGTTCCTCCTCTGTAAAATGAGAACTAACAGCTCTTAAGTGTCTACAATGAGGTGCCAGGACCCCAGACATGCAGGTTCTTACTTCACATCCCCACGGCCTCTGGAGGTAGGTTCTCAGGTATCCTGCTTTGCAGAGGAGGAAGCAGGGACTCCAGGGGTAACGTGCCTTGGGTGAGCCTGCAGCCATGTGTGGCAATGTCTGAGATCTCTCCCTCTCCACCATCCCCCTCTTCTTGTGCCCTCCCCCACTTGGCAGATGAGTCCACAGGGTGAACGGGATAATAGGAGAGAGTGCTCTGCATCCGATCAGGAACCACACAGATGTATGACATCATGGTTATTAATAATGGAAGGAGCACAACTAATTCACGACCCCTCCAGATGGACCACCTGAATTGTTATGCACCTCCTGCAAATAGAGCACCAAATTCTATATGGTAGACCTGGGAGGGGCTTTGGGAGTCCAACCCTTTCCTCATTTATATGGGTCGGGGGTAGGAACGATGGGGAGGGCAACCTTCTGAGATAGCAGAGAGAGCCCCTCCTCACCCCCCACAAACCCAGGACACTCTGAGTTTAGCTACAGTGATCGAACCATGAAGATAACTAGGTCCCAGATCAGACACCAGAAAGTGCCCCTCGACAGGGCACTGGGAAGGGAATTAGCAGAGAACTGCAAGTGTAGCCTCACCACGGGCACTCAGCCCAGCTGCTACATGCCCCAGGCTTTCGTACCTGCTCTTCTGCTGAGAATACGCTTTTCCCAAACCTTCGCATGGCTGTCATTTTTACGTTATCCAGGTCTCAGGATACATGTCAGCTCCTCAGAGAGGACATGCTGGGCCCTGTCTCTACCTTCTCCCATTCTCCCTAAAGTGCACACTGCCTTGTTTGAGTTTCTCCATAGTGTGGGCCATTAGGAAGCATTATGTTGTCCATTACTATTCGTGCTCTCTCTTCCCACTGGAATGCAAGCTCCCATGACCACAGGATTAAGTAGTTTTCATTGCTATACTTTCCAGAAAGGAGCCTAGGACCCAGCAGATACTCCACAGACATGCTCAGCAGATCCCCCTGGATAGTGGCCTGCGTCACAGCCATCCTAGCAGCCAGCACTCACTCGCTCACTCACTCATTCACTCATTCAATAAATGCTTATCAAACCTCTCCTCTGTGTCCGGCGTTCTGCTGGGCACTGGAGATTCCAATCAAATAAATGAGACAAAGTCCTTGCCCTGACAGCTTTGAGGGTTGATTGAAACAAACAACACAGTAGAAACCAGACTGTAGTAGTCACATCATGTATGACGAAGCTAGCTGACCAAAAACAAACAAACAAACAAACAAACAAAAAGGTAAGGGAATAAATATGGCAGAAAATGGGAGAAATAAGGAAATACTGAGGAAATGCAAACAGACTGGCCCTGCAAGGGCTTCCCACTCAATACTCATCTTTGAGAGTCGGTGCCAGGCACTCCCACCAGCTCTGGGAACCTGGGGACGGGGGAACATGCCCTTTGCCACAAGTGCCTCGTGGCTGTAGCCTGGTGCACAACAGGATGTATGTGTGTGTGGGAGAATGTGTACAGAAGCAGATGTGTGTGTGTATGGAAGCGGGCGAGCGTGTGTGTGCACATGTAGGAGAATGTGTGTGAATGAGCGTACAGGATGGAGTGAGTGAGCATGTACGAGACTGGAGGGAGAGAGAGATTTGTGTGTAGAAGTGAATGTGTGAGTATGTAGGAGTGCACGCATGTGTATGAAGTGTCTCATGACTCTGGCACTGTTGCTGTCCACCACAAATTCCACATCTGGTTGAACTTGACATGCTAAAGTCCCCAAAACAAATGGCACATAGTAGGTAACTAATAATTATTTAATTCATTCAACAATAAGTCGTTTAAATTCTTACATTTGTCAAATTCATTCTGCAGAGTGTCTACATAAAGCAGCAAGACTGGTTCCAAGAAGAGAATTCTCAACTTCTAGATATAATTGAATGTGGTGAGAGCACTGGATGAGGACTCTGGGTTCTGGTCCCTGTTTTACTATTAACTGCTGGTGACCTTGGGCCACTGTTTATTTAGCTGTGTGATCTCAGATGAGCCACTCAACTTCTCTGGGCTTCTGCTCACTCTTCATTAAAGAAGGCAATTATAACTTAGCTCTCAAAGTTTGGTTGAAACTCTACAACACCATATCTTCTCTTTTGGTAACCCCTGAGGTACTATTTCCTGGAAGAGCAAGCATGTGTAACTTGAAAATGGCTACAGGGTCAACTAGGGAAATGCTGGGTTTGACAAACTTGAACAGATTCTTTTGTTGTAGTACTTCTCAGAGCCTTTAATTTGCCAATATCCATTATGATTGGACAGAAGCATGATAGAAAGCTTGCAGCATTTGCCAGACTTACTAGAACAGGGAAACCTTGACTTGTGGTACAGCTTTCAGAACTAATGTTCCATGGAACACACTTTGGGGAATCCGCGAGCAGAAACACAGGACACATTGATTGCAGATGACTGAACAGAAATGGTGTTCAGTCTCCCTAAGTCACAGAGCAGAACCATGGCAAATGCCATCCCAGAATCATCCAAACCACAGTAACTGACAAAACAGTTTCATTTATATGATGTCAGATCTCCCTGACAACATTCCTCTGAGGAGCCTCATTCCCATTTTTCAGATGATAAAATGCAACTTGAAGGAGATTACGGAAGCTGTCCAGAATCACTAAGTGAATGACCTATAACTTGGCTTTATCAGTTTGCTCTATGTCCTTGATCAAACCATCAATAAATACATTATATGCTCCATAGATACAAGCAATTGTAGCCACTGCGCAGAGCCCCCGGAAAGATTCTGAGGCTGACAGCACCTGCACGTGTTCTGCACCCACCATCACTCCTATCTGGAGCCCGGGCTCCCTGCATGGGTTAAGGCAAGGGGAGGCTGCTGGGAGAAAAATCCCATGGAGTAGCAGCTGCTCAGGAAAACACCCAGGCTGTGAGGCTGGGAGTAGCTCCCTTCCAGTTGCCACACCCTCACAAACACGCCAGGTACAGCCCCCCTAGGTTGTACCCCGTGTCAGGTGCCATTCTGCAACGCGGGGGGGGGGGGGGGTGGTGGTGCGGGAAGGGCCAGAGCAATGCTAGTTTAACTCACTCCCAATAAGCCTGACAAGCTCAAGGTTGGTGGCTCTACAGTCTGAAACTGCCACCAGCTCCAGGGGGAAGCGTGGCCAAGGCTGCCAAACCCATTCCGCAGTTCCCACGGGTGTGCTGTGTCCCACCGTGTATGAGAGTTTGAGGCCTGAGAGGCGTGGCGGGTGAAGGTCTGCTGCGGGCACAGGAGGCTGTGTACGACAACGGCGAGTGCAGCTGTGCCAGGCGCGAGTGCGCGAGACAAGTGTGAACGCGGGAACGCTCGTGTCACCCCAGGGCGGTGACACCACAAGTGGTGTCGGGGAAACGCAGGCGGAGAGCGCGTGCACCAGGCAACCCCAGGCTACAGAGGAGTCCCGGCGGTCCCAGGAGTTGACACCAACGCGCTGCTGCACCAGCGCCCAGCCCTCTCCCTCGGGCCCGGCACCCGCCAGTCCCTCCGTTGCTACCTGGGCCGGGGCTGCTCGCCGGCTTCGTGGTGCCGGGTTCGGGGGCTGTCAGGCCGCGGCGGGGGAGCGGGGCGCGGGCGCTCGCTGCTTACCTGCGGGCGGCTGCGGCTCCGCGGCTCCGGGCTGGGCTGCGCCGCGCTCGACTGGGCTGCGCTGGGCTGCGCGCCCGGCCTCCGCGCGCCTCGGCAGCGCCCGCTCTCTCGTCGGCTCCGCCCGACTCGGCTCCGCCCGGCGGTGCCCCGGGCGCTCGCTGGCGGCCCACGCGGCGCGGGGTGGGCGCGGGGCGGGCTGGCGGGCGGGCGCCGGCGGCGGGCGCGGCTCCGGGCCGCCCCGCGGCCGCTTGGAAGCTCCTTATTTGGGCAGTGATGTCAGGGGAAGTCGCAGGGGCCGGACCACCCACTTCTTTCCATTCACTCCCTAGAGTTTCCTGTCGCCTCGCCCGGGGGACCCCGGTGCCCGCCCTCCTGGGGCGCCTCTCCGCCCGCTTGGCCTCCGCTCCCGCCGCTCTAGGGTCGCCACGCGCCCTGGTCACGGTGGCCCGGGGCGCGGCGCACGGGCGGCAGCCCTGGGAGGGTCTGCGTCTGGGGAATCCCCTGCTCCCGGCGGCCGCGGGGAGGGTCTGCGCGGCGGTCTCCTCGGTGACAGGCCGTGTCATGCCGGGCGCCGCCCCTCCCTCCGCGCCCGCCCCGGCTCCCGCGCTGTCATTTCCTCCGGGGCCCTCCGGGGAGGGCAGTCAGGGAAGCCCCGGTCGCCGCCGCCGGGGCTCTGCCGCTCACGCCCCGCCTTGGCCGTACCGGGGCCCTGCGGGCGTCCATGGTCGTCCCCAAGGTGCGCGGTCCCCGCCTTGCTCCCCAGTGCCAGCCCCGCTCCGGCAGCTCCCAAGGTGGGAATTCGTCTTAATGAGCCCTGGGCGGGCGGGCGGGGCTGGCCTGGCACGGGCCTTCCTGGGCTCCAGCCTGGGGTGGGGGGCAACCCGGGGCTTCCCAAAGGCCTGACTTTACCAGAAGCTGCCTGATCCCAGGTCTTGGGACCTGAATCACGCATGCTTTGGCTGGTCTCCTTTACACTTGGGGCAGCCCCCACTCAGGCCCCGACCTGTGTGCCTCCCGAAGGAGCAGAATGGCCAAAGCCTCCAGACCTCATTAGGATATGTATTTTACAGATTCTGAGGTTCAGACACATCAGGTGATTTGCCCACCGCCAACTCAGCAGAACCAGGGCTGACCCTGGCTTTGGCTGACTCCAGGTCTGGCCTCTCCCAGACTGGAACAGCCTCAGAAGGTTATGGGGCCTGAGGCCAAAGTCAGGACTCGACTGAGACAAACTAAGTGCCCAGGGTGCCAACTCATGGAGGCACTCCCTCTTCCAGTCAGCAAAGTTCAAGGACCCCCCCGGTGACTGATCTCTATGCTGACCAGGGCTTCCAAGAAAGCTTCTTGGAGGCCCCAGGCTTCCTCTGGCTCCAAAGTGATGGCTTCAAATTCACCTGTCTCGGGAGTGGGTTTCCTTTGACCAGAGGCCACCCGGGCCCTGGGGACAGGGCTAGTGGCCCTGGGGATTTCTATGCTTTCTCCATACAACAGCTTCCAGCAGAGCCTCCACCCTCCCCCTAAAGCCAGAGCAAACAAACCCCTCCCAACCACCACCTTGAATGGAGGGAACCCCGACTTCCAAAAGGGCACCACACTAGGTGCTGGAGTAGGAAGCCGTAGCTCCAGGGCTTGCAGGGAGTGAAGGGAGGTGTGACTGCAGCCGGACAGGGAGGCTACACCCTCATGTGCACAGTTGCACACCTGCTGGCCAGTTGCCAAGCCTCCAGCTGTTCTGTTGATCACCACCAAGCCATCCTCTCCCATCTTCCATCAGCTCCCAGAGCCCAATCCCAGCTCTAAGTAAGTCGTCCCCTTTCTGAAAAAGCCCCAAAGAGAAGGACCACACTCCCTGGTCTGACATACAAGGCTCCACTGACCAGCTGCATGTCCTGTAGCTCTGCCCAGCCCTCTGTGCCCTCTGCCCATCCCCCTCGCCCCCAACACAACCTTACACCAGCTTTCACTCCATGAGTTCTCTGCACAGACTTTTCCTCTATCTGAAATGCCCTCTCTACTCTTCCTGCTGTCCTTCACTCCCAAATCAAGCCTGCCTTTGACACAGGTCCTTCCCTTGATTAGGGCAACTGGGACAGGGGGCTCCCGGGACAGGTCCTTGCCCTTGACTCCACTCCTACCCTGCCCCTAATGCCCTGTTTACCTGAATGGGAGCAGCTCCAGGCAGGAGAGAGAACGTGAGTGTCTTGTTATTATTCATATGCCCCGAGGAGTGGATTTTGTCATTTGCACAAAGGCTGAGATGACAGCTTTGATCTTGCCCTAGGATGAGTCTCCTCTTCAGGCTTTAAGGGGTGACCATGGAACTTGCCAGTGGATTTGGTCATCTTCCTGTGCTGTCACAAGCAGCTCAACGGTTCCTGTCTCTAGAGATGCCCATCACCCAAATTGCAGTCAGCTGGGAAAGACCGCCCCTCTCTTAGATTGGGAATTACAAGGAACTTGCAACTTGGTACTTCTCTCCTGCAAGGACTGATTAGTTTACAAATGTTTGTTAAGTGAATGAGTGATGTTGGGTGGGGAAGGAGTAAATTGAAAGACAAACTAATCACAGGAGGGGCAGAACGGTCCAGCTCAGAGCTGTGACTGAGGTTCCCAAAGGCCTGGCTTAGGGATTGGGATGGAAGGTGGTGTTCTCCACTACACTGGACTGGATGCTCGGAAAGCTGGGCCAAGGTGCCATCCCTGGATGGCTGCCCTGCCGAAGCTTGTTCCTTGCTCTGATCCTTTGTTCCAACTTTCTGTGGTTTTGGATTGTTTTCCCCCTCCTTTCTCTTGGCAAAATCCTGTGCAGCCCCATCCAGGAAGCCTGGCACATTCTCATCCCAACCCCCAAACACACAGTCCTGAACTGGCTATAGCAAGGTGGAAGGAAAGGGATGAAGCAAAGTGCAATTTATTGCGCATCTGTATTGTGCCAGGCACGGTCACACTGGATTTCTCTGGCCACTCCAAAGATCCTGCCCTTGCCCCCTCAAGCCGCACAGGCACCAACAACCTGTGGCCATCCTTTCGGCCAGGAGTGTCAGCCTGGGAGCCTTCACCCAGCTCCTCCCACAACCAAAGCTACCTGTCCCCACTTTAAGACTCAACCCCCTAACCCAATTCTAGTGCCAATTCTCACTGGAAGCCAGAAGGTGTCAAGACATCAGCCTCAGAGCTCAGGGACACAGGGTGGAAGCAGGCAGGCCTGTTTCAAGGCCAACAGCCTGAGCCTGACTCTGCTACATGAGCTACCACCCCTGCCCCAGGGCCCAGGGCACCTTTCCACCCAGTAGCTGGATGGGCCCCAGGTCAGCAGGCAGGTGGTGCCAGGTGCCAATTCCTTCCTATCAGCCCATCCCCTGCATATAACTGGGCCAGGTCTTGAGAAATTCCCAGAGCTTGACCCTGGGGGCCTTCCCACATTCCTTCATTCCTCAAACATGAATCAGGCCCCTTCCCTGTTCTGGGAACATGCAACACACAAACCTGTGTTCTGGGAGCTCCATCCAAGGATGGAGACTGGCAGGTAAATAGATCACCCCAGTGCAACTTGCGATGCCCCACTGCTGTTTGCCAGGCCTGCGGCAGGGCAGGGGGCACGCACACAGCTAGGGAGATAAGATTCATTCTACTTCTCGGGCCCCAGTTCAGAGAGACCATGGCCCAGGGGTCCCAGGCTAATTGCTAAATGCTTATTCCCATGGAAATGCTACACACACACACACACACACACACACACACACACACACACACGGCTTGGATGCTGTAGAGCGCACATCCTTCTGTAGAGACTTCACAGGCTAAGAACGATGAGAGCAGAGGGCAGAGTTGGTATCTGATCTGTCATCTAGGAGGCTGTCTCTCTGTGAACTTTTGTTTCTAGCTCCTAACACCCAAATGACAGGTTCAGTTTGGAACACACTACTTGTTCCTAAGAAACGGGGGGCTGCTGTGGTGTTCTTGGGAGAGCCTTCTAGAGGTGGCTGAACAGCCCGCCCTGTAGGCCCTCCAGGTTATTTACGTTGAACGCTTGTACTTACCACCCGCCCCCCTCTCCACCCCGTCTCCCAGGACTATGATCTCTTGGACTCACTTTGTGTTGTTTTGCTATTTGTGTGCATGTAGTACGTGTGTGTACGTGTATGGTGGATGCTCTCTTGATAAATCTGTTGCACACATGCAACTTCAGTCCTTCCTTCTCACAGAGGTAGCCATTTCTCTCCGGGAACAGACCTGGGACTCTTACAGTTTATGGAGCTTACCTTCAGGGGGCCCCAGAAGACTCAGCCCCAATCTCTCTCCCCAGCCTGAGGGCTGGGTTTCTGGCTTCCTGACTCAGTTGGGCACTCACTTGAACCTGATGCTGTGGGTAACAGTGTGAGCCTTGGAACCACAGGACCTCGGTTCAGACCCCAGCCCCACACTCACTGTGTGACCCTGGGCATATTACAGGACGTTGCGTATCTTGACTTCCTCATCTCAAAGGGCTGCTGTGAAGATTTGACAAGATTTGACTGCAATAGAGCCCTGGATAGAGTACCCAGCACCTAGCAGATGCTCAATAAATGGTAGCAATAGTTACTTTGTTCCCATATTGTGACCCAGAATCCTGCTCCTCCCATATTGTTTGTCTTTATTAATGGGGGCACCCATCATCTCAAGCCTGAAGCCAGAATTCCTTCTCCACCATCATCTCCCAGTTACAATAGCTTTCTCCCTGGTCCCCCTGCCTACCTCCCTCTCGAATCCATTCTCACACAAGTGGAATTCTCTAAGACAAATTCAAGTGGGTCACTGACAAGCTAAACTATCCTGTCTATTAGTGTCTTTTGTAACTGAGCCTCAGTTTACCTGTCCAAGCCTTCCTCTTTCTGCACCATTCCTACTCACCCTAAGCTCCCACCGTACAGAGTCACTCACGGTTTCTGAACCTGCCAGTACATTTTGCACATGCAGTTCCCTGTACTGTTCCCTTCACTCATATCAGCTTGGCTGGCTCCCATTCATCCTTCCAGGTCAGTTCAGAGGCCATTTTCCTTATGAAGGCCTCCCTGGTCCCCCTGGTGGTACTGGCTGCTTCCTTCTCTGTGAATCTCCAGCATTTGGTACAGACTGTCCTGGCTTGTCTCCCACTGTGTGCAGTCATTTTATTCATGTATGTGTTGCCCCTCTACATTCTGCAGCTCTGGGCTCAACCACATCTTACGCAGTGCTGGGAATGTCACAAGTTTTCAGAGCACGCTAAAGAGAGACTTCTGCTCCTCTGACCAACCTGTCCAGTGAACAACTACAAGAGGCCAGTCGGCCTCAAGCCCACTGACTAGTTTTCCCCAAATGACAAAAGCATCTTCTTTTCCAACACTTCAGACATTGGCTCAGCCTGAGCCCTGTATCTGCCTCATTCTGGCTTTTCACCAGCATTTCTGGGGACTCCCGCAGAGCCCAATGGGGCCCAGGTGGGGAGGGCGTGGCCTTTGGTTCCAGGAAAACATAATTAGTCAAGACATACACTCCCCTGGCAGCTGTGAGAACAGGTTTCCCCCAAGCCAAGGAACTGGCTTGCAAGATCATCAATAACAACAAATATTTACTCTGCACATGGCTTTGTGCTTGCCAGTGAGAGGTGCAGCAGGCAGAACCAACTTCTAAGGCTTGACTGAAGACATTCTGGGTGCAGGCCTGGCTCTGATACTTACTAGCTGCTTAACGCCTCTGAGCCTCAGTTTTCACAGCTGTAAAATGGGGAGGATGACATATTTCAGGGGAGGACAGAAGCTGGCATGTAGTACATGCTCAGTAAAAGAAGCTCCCCACTTCCACTCAAGCTCTTGGTGGAGACGCTGATGTAGCTCATAAAGTGAGGGAAGGGGGGAATGAGAATTTAGTCATACCCTATAAACATTAAGACAAGGGGAACAGTGGCAGGTATGACAAGAAAAAGAGTTTCAGGAGAAGCAAGAGGGGGAAATTCTGGGATGGCCTTAAAACCTTTGCCCCTTGTGTGACTTTTATCCCATAGTGATTGCTACCACCTCTGTGGCCAGTCCTGGGCCAGGGGCTGGGGATGGACAGGGGGAGTCAGGAAGGAATCCCAAGGTAAGACCAATGAGGTGCACTGGAGTCTGTGCATCTGACAGTCTGGTTTCAGAGGGGCCCTGCACGCTTGGAAAATAACTATAATGGTGAATAAAAGCAATGAATGATGCAAAGGATACGAGAAGGAGAGATGGGTATGGAAAGGGGACGGGGCTGGTCTGAAGGCTACCTTTTGGAGCCTCCATCTAACAACAACAAGGAAATCTAGAAACGGTCTCGTCCCTGCCTGGGCTCATTCCCATGCAGCCTTTCTGATCTCTCAGGGCAGAAGGTGAGGTCACCAGTCCTCCATCCTTTGGCCTTGGAGTCCTCCCGCAAAGAGGGCCCGGCCTGCGCAGGACCACTCACTAGTTCCCAAAACACAATATGAATTTTCATATTCTATGCCTTTGTTCATGCTGTTCCTTCTACCAATGCCCTTCCTTCTCCTCCCATCCTCCCCTGCACCCTTCCCGTCAACTTCCTTGTGAATTCTCCCTTACTATTTAGTGAACTCATCCTGTAAGGACTCCTTCAAATATCCTGTTTGTCTTATTTTCTCCCCGATCAACCCCCACCTTCAGTGGAATTAAAAGCTCCTTTCTCAATGTTTTTATAACTTGCTTTGTGTACGAATACATCGTCAGAGCATTTATCCCATGATATTAAAGTATTTGTGTCTGATGCCCCCACTAGGTCGAGAGAGCTCTGAGTTTATGCCTGGCACTTAGTAGGTACTCAACAAACAGAGCACCTGGAAAGCTTTCTCCCATGCTTCCCATGGCGGAGAAATACAGCAGCCCCTGTCACTCTGTCACTCTGCCTGGGAGAACAGAGGAGGTCTCCACTGATTCCTCAGGAGCTCCAGGCACTTAACACAGTAAACCATGCTCCTTCCAGTCTGAAAAGCAGCCCTCTGAGGGCTGTCCCCCCCAGGCCTTCCTGCTGAACTCCTGCACTCACCCCTCAACCCCATCCTGACTCTGAATGAGAACCCCAGCATGCATCCTGGGGCACCTACTGGGTACCACTTAGAAAGGGCGGAGTCAGAGAAGCTTGGGAGCGGAGGCAATGTCCCCAAGGGTGGCAGGCTGGAAGAGCTAGGGACCTGGGGAGGGGGATGTGGGCACATGGATTTGGTAGCTGGGTCTGGGATTGGAAGTAAAGGACCAATAGCAGTTTGGGGTTGGGGCGGAGGGTCTGATGGGTAATTTTATGTGTCAGATTAACTGGACCATGGGGTGCCCAGATATTTGGCCAAACGTTATTCTGGGTGTGTCTGTGAGGGTGTTTCTAGACGAGATTCGCATTCAAACTGGTAGACTGAGTAAAGCAGATTGCCCTTCCTAATGTGGGTGGGCTTCGTCAATCCACTGAAGTCCTGAATCGAACAAAAAGGCAGAGTAAGAGGGAACTCCTCGGCTTGGCTGATTGAGCTGGGACATTGGTGTTTTTCCAGCCTTTGGACTCGGACTGAAACATCAGCTCTTTCTGAGTATCAAGACTGCTGGCTTTCAGCCTAGAACTTACACCATCGGCTCTCCTAGTTCTAAGTTCTCTGGACTCAGAGTGGAACGACACCATCGGCTCTCCTGGGTCTCCAGCTTGCCAACTGCAGATCCTGGGACTTTGCAGCCTCCATAATCTTGTGAGTCGATTTCTTACAATAAGTCTCTCAGCCTCTTTCTTTCTTTTCTTTCTTTCTTTCTTTCTTTCTTTCTTTCTTTCTTTCTTTCTTTCTTTCTTTCTTTCTTTCTTTCTTTCTTTCTTTCTTTCTTTCTTTCTTTCTTTCTTTCTTTCTTTCTTTCTTTCTTTCTTTCTTTCTTTCTCTTTCTTTCTTTCTTTCTTTCTTTCTTTCTTTCTTTCTTTCTTTCTTTCTTTCTTTCTTTCTTGTACACACATGCATGCATTGTCTGTCTGTCTATCTATCTATTTATCTATCTGTCTATCTATCTATCTATCTATCTATCTATCTATCTATCTATCTATCTATCTATCTATCTCCTATTGGTTCTGTTTCTTTGGAGAATGCTGACGGATATAGAGGGCTAAGGTATGAATTTCCCGGATCTCAGGAGGGCGCCACATTCCTTATTTGGCGTCCCATTTGTCCAATGAGTCTACAAAATGAGTGGGCACTTCCCACCTCCTCACATCTGGAGTAGGGAGAGCCTCTGCGCCAATGGGACAAGCTGTCACTCCTCTGTGGACCCCCAGCACTCAGCATGGGGTCCAGCACCCAACAGGTGACTGAACAAACCGATACCTGACACTTACTTGGGTAGCCCTTTAAAGGTTGGGGCATAGTCACACCTGTACCCTCATGTCAGCTCCCAGACACTGCGAGCCACCAGCCCCAGTTACCAGATGAGCAAATGGAGGCCTAGAGACCTGGCTGTGGCCCTCACAGCAGGGACCCTCCTGTGGGAGGGCCAAGGGAGGATGCTGCCATGGGTCCAGGTGCCTCCTCCTCGCCCGGATATACACCTTCTCTCCCCAATGGTTAGTGAGTTCCTATTGCCGTCCAGGCCTGTTCTGGAGACTTAGGGTAAGTGCATCAGTGAACAAAACGGACAAACTTCTCTGCCTTCACACTCTGGAGGGAAGAGACAGACAATAAATGAGAAACAGAATAAATAAGCCAATTATATAACATCTTAGCAGGAAGTACATACTATGGAAAGTACAAGAAACTACAAGATAGAAAAAAGTAAGGGAATGAGGAGGGCAGAGGTGGATCACAAATTTAAACAGGGTGATTAGAGTCAGCCTCGTTGATAAGACGGCATTTGAGCAATGACGTGAAGCAGCTGAAAGTCCTGTAGCTATTGGGGGGAAGACATTTATAGGCAGAGAACAGTCGGTGCCAAGAGCCTAAGGTGAGAGTGTGTCAGGCGTATTACTTGGAGCCTCGTAGGCCATGTGAGAACTGCAGCTTTAGGAGAAATAAAGGAAGGCCACAGCTGAGGGCTTGGCCCCCACAGCAGGCCTCCTGTGGATACCACTCTTCCCAGAGAATGGGACCCCATGTGGGCAGGCGATAAGAGAGTCAGAGGATACCTGAACGGAGGAGGGAACATCAGACAAAGAAGAGGCAGGAAGAGATTTTCCCTTTCTACCATCTATCTCCAGGGCTTCAGCCCGACAGCCCCTAGTTCCAACCAGTATCATTCCTATGGCCTGTCTACTTGCTGCCTGAATTTGGAGTCTGGCCCCAGACCTCCTTGGCCCCTCACGGGTGGGGATGATGCTGGACAGGTCATTTCTCCTCCTAGGGGACGCGTGCAATGCCAGTATCAGACGGACCCCACTCCTGAAGGGTGGGTGGCAGTGAGGGTGATGTCAGGGGATAAGCTCCCTCTCAGGGCAGTTGTGAAGAAGAGTTGACCAGGTAAAGAGCAGAAACACACTTAAGTAGACTGTGGAGTGCTGGACCCTGGCTGGCTATCATATTGGCGCTCAGCCTCCACAGGGGGGCAGGGGCTCCGCTTTGCCTCCACTACACAATGACAGATGTAAGAAGCAGATCAGTCCCTGCAGCCTAGATGAAGTCACAGTCAGCAGCCTAATTTTAGATTGAGCATCTGCTCTTCTATCCCAGAAACTCAGCTCTGTCTGGGATTCGCTCTGTCTGGAATTGCCAGGGAAACAAATCCTGCTCTATGGGTACACACACTGGTGGTGTCCAGATCAGAGCTGGCCAATGGGCCCTGCCATGGGGAGTCCCCTAGGCGCTGTGTCACACAGGACATCTGTGTCCTCCTTACTGGTCTCCTGTCTCACACCTAACAGCCACAGATTCCTGTGGGTGCCATCTTTTGATTTCTATTCTGCCTTTCCAGAAAGCTGGTGGGTCAAGTGTGGGCCTGTGTCAATCAGAACAGCAGGACCCCCCGGGCAGGGATGACCCTTAGCCACCCTCACACCCCCAGCACCCAGTACATGCCCTGAGGAGTTCATCCCAGAGAAGTATGGCCCAGTGAGACCAAGGCTGGGGAAGCACACAGGAAGGCTTCTCCGAGGAGGTGAGTTTTGATTTGGACTTTGAAGAGTAGGTCGGTATTTATTAATGGAAAAGACAAAAAAAGGCCACCATGGCAGGGGAAACAGGTAAAGAAACAAAAACTTGAAAGAGCATTGAATGTTAGGGAATGGCCCGAAGGGAGGGAGGGAGGAGGAAGGAAGGAGGGATTCCATGTGTGTGTTGGGGTCACTGGGCCCTAACTCCAGGCTAAAAAGCTGGGCTTGTGCCCTCAGGTGGGAAGTCCTGTGAAGGGGCTTTGGAGCTGGGCTCTGACAGACGAGTGTGGGGGGCTTCCAGCTGTGAAGCCCAGGCCCCTCGAATGTGGGAGTCGCCTCTGTGTCCTCCCCTCTCCCCATGGCCTGTCTGGTCCTACAGGACTCTCCCCCACCTCCCCAGCGCCCATGGGGCGGGCACCAAACGCAGGGCCTGTCGGGGGTGCCACTCTCCTCCCACACTCGCACTGAGTGCTGGCCCATGCATCTCCTGACATCAGGCCCTCCCCTCCGCTTCCTGGCCCCTCCGGTGACGACGGCTCTGTCCTTGCCTCAATCCCCAGTTCCCATGGGCAGGACCCCCTTTTGCTTCTCTGGACTCAGTTTCTCCACCTGCTGCTGCTGTCTAGAGATTCCTCAAGAATGACGCTGCGGGTGGATACTTCGTACCTGAGCACGGCCCATCGGCACCCAGGAAGGCTACGACTGTGGAAGGCAACCCGTGTTCCCTGGGCTACAGGCTTCCTACATTTCTTTGTTTAATTCTTCTAACAGCCCTTTGAGATGTTTATTATTTGTCCCTTTTTACAGGTGAGGAAAAAAGGGTTTGATGAGGTGAACTGCAGGCTGGTCACACAGCCAGGGTGTGGGAGAGCTGGGGCACGGACTTCACCTCTGTCTTTCTTCCTCTCCCACCAGGCTCCCCCCCCACACCCACCCATGAAGGCTGGGCCTGAGCAGCTGGTGCCAGGAACACAGGTGGTCAAGGCCTCTGGCCAGTCTGGGTGGCAGGTGGGGAGTGGGGAACTGGAGAGAAAGCGCCTCACCCAGAGACCCTACCTTGATGCCCTTGAGAAAGAAGGAGTTAAAAGCTTATGCAAAGAGATTTGCAAATAGACATTTGGATGATTTAAGTGTTAAGGAATCAGAACCATATGGATTAAATGTCCCTGACGTTACGTATGGTTTTAAAAATTAGAAGGAAATGTACCGGGAACACATACACACATATAAAATATGTAAGGCCAGACCACATTTTTAGCTTTGTGAACATGGAGTTATTTGAAACACACGACACAGCATTCACCCAACTTCTCCCAGGCTGGCCCTCCCCTCCCATCTCACCCCCTCCCCAACCCCTGACTTCTCTCACCAAATGGGGCTCAGCTCCCTCCTTAGGAACCCAGCCTGAGAAAGAGACTTCCCAGAACAGCAGGCTTGCTGCTTTAACCACAGGACAGTTGGAGCCAAACAGCTGGCGCAGGAGGGCTGGGGGCTCCCAGAGGCCAGATGGGCGGCTGCAGGTGGAAAGAGACAGTGGGAATGCCAGTTTCCCAAGAGGGTTTGAAAGTACTTTAAGAGAAGGCGTTGAATGGCTTTGGGGAGGCAGACACTTTGAGGTGCAGCAATTTCCGCTTATAATTGCTTCTTTACCTCACTCCACTCTCCCAGCAACCTTGGGAGGAAAGAGTTATCACCTCCACTTCACAGGAGGGGAAACGCAGGCTCAGGAGGGCTGGATGCCCTGCACAGCTAGCAGAAAGGGGGCAGACCACAGCCGGGATTTCATCGTCACACACCCAGGGCGGCTCCCACCCTACCTCGCTGCTTGAGGCCAACCAAAAAGATATGCCTGGGTCCGGTTTAACGAGGAGCATTAAAACAATTGCTTGTGTTAGCTCCTCAAAACTGACGGTCTACCTGGCCAGTTGTGTGTGAGGACTCCCTGAATACAAAAAAATACCAGGTTTGGTTGTGACTCTAAACTGCACGTATTGTTGAGCTGGGGGAGAGGGTATATAATGATCAGTTTGGAAAAAATTAGACCAAAAATTGCCTGGTCAAGTCCTGGTGGGAAAGAGAGAGGATGAGAACAAAAGCCACTGTAGGCAAGGTGTCACCTGGGGTGCCAGGAACGGTACCTCCCTGAGGCCTCACCCCAGCCTCTGCAGAGGGTGAAGTTTCCTTTCTTCTCCAGAGAAGGAACCACAGGTGCAGAGAGCCTGGGTCACTTTCCTCAGAGCAGACAGCTGCATTTCTAACCCAGGACCCTCCAACACCAGGGAAGTGTACTTTCCCTCAACTCAGCTGGCTGAGGCCACCCCTCCCCAAAGGTGGCCATGGCTTAGCTGGAAGCATGTCGTCAGGAGAATTAACGCCACGAGAAGCACACCCAGCCCAGCATCAGGAGGGCTGACACCGAGTCTGTTTCCTGTACAGCTAGGTTCCCTGTGTCCAGTCCAGGGCTGACGTTTGTTAAATGATTGTTCAGCAAATCAGTGGGCGCAGAGGAAGAAGGCATTCCCTCCCCTTTGCTTTTCCCCATTCCTCACTAGTGCCATTGTTTTGTGGGCACAAGGGACGGCCTTCACATGATATATTTATCCGGGTGACTGTCCTGTTCAATGGGATGCATGCTTACTCCCTGTCCAGAGCTCTTGGGATGCTGATTTTGAACCTGGGATATTTCAAGGACATGGAATTCAAGGACAGGCAGGAACTAGAGAGAAAAGGATAAAGGGAACAGGGATGGAGATGGAGAGGGTGAGACTCCAGCTCTGGAGCTTCCTCGCTGTCTTCTATCCAAGACTTCAACCAAAAGCCTGCAGCAGATGTGGCCATTGATGGGCTTCTTGTAAGCGCCTATTAACAGGTGTCCTTGTGTCTAGTCTCATCCCAGGCCGACCTGGCCACAGGCCACCAGAATAGTGCCCTGGTACTGGGATCAGACCCAGTCACTCTTCAAGTACCTCTGAGGGGTGCCTTTGCCCACAGTCTCTCTCATGATCAAATACGTTGGGGAAACACTGATTATTGCACAGACCACTTGGAGATTCCCAATGGACACCTGCGGATGAATAACCTGGAGGAGAGCTGGGAAAGAAAGCAGCTCATCTTTAAGCCACACTTATTGAAAAAGGACACAGACCCCCTTTCCCCCACCAGTGGTTCTCTCCCTTACACCCAATTTTCAAGCACACAGAATTCTTGTAGTTCTGGTCATGAGTGGCACATGCGGTGTCCTTTGCCTGGAATGCTCTTCCTTTCCAGTTAACTCCTCTCCAAATCTGAAGTTTACCTGCACTCACCTCCTCAAGGAAGCTCTCCCTGACCCCTGGCTGAACCTGTATATACTCTCTCCACATACTCTCAGTACACCTGTGTACTCTCATTCCCTGGACACTCTCTCAGGACCATATATTTTGTGTTAGAGCCCAAGAAGTATCAACAGCTATAACTTCTTTGGATGTGTGTAATCTTTTAGTCTGATGACTAGCTCCCTCGCTGAAATACAAGCTCCATGAGCACGGTGACGCATATGCTTTGCTCACTGTTATAGCCCCAGAACCTGCCACAGTAGCTGCTGGCCCACAAGTTTTTCCCCGTACCCCCTGAGAGGCCCGGAGTGAGGGAGAACATGACTGGGAAGGTCCCGGTGACCTCACTTTCCTCCCCGCGGAGGGTGAGGTGGAAAACCAGGGGACTCAGACTCCAGCCTCAGGTGTCTCAGAAACTCGTGGTGAGAGCACGACAATAGGCCACATAATGCTCCTGAGGCTCGGGTTGCCTAATCCGTAAGATTGAAAGGATGTGCCAACACAGAACGGTTTACATTTTTATACCACATTACTGACTCGGCTCGTTCTTCTAATGCCAGGGTAATGAGCGGCACTGCTTTTCATCTGCCCAATACCCTCTCTTCCCTTTCTTCTGGTAAGACTTGCTCAGGGAACTGTCCTCCCCCAATCACGATTCTGGCTGGGCTTCCCACCACAGCACCCACCACCATGTCCGTGGTGGTGGGCAGGCTACCCGTTTCGTCAAACACTACAGTCCACAGGGCTGGGAGTAGCCATGCCCCCAAGCTGTGCCCATCCGAGCACCTCCCTGAGATACTTCTCACCGTAACAGCTGGCAGGAACAGGCGCTTTCCTAGCTGGGCTCGCTAGCTGCGATGGTGAAGGCCAGGAGCCATCAGGGGCCCACGGCCCTCATCTACTCCCTATAGCCACTGTGTCATGCTATGGAGAAGAAGCAGCCCAGTAGCCGATGAGACTGAGCTCAACACAAAAAAGAGTAAAAAGGAGAATGTAGGGCAAATAAGAGTGATGACAGTGTATCACTTCCTGGATCTAGCCTTGCCTGAGGTCCACCCAGTCATCCATCCTAGTAGAATGAGACCATGCGACAAAATTCAATCTCTCCCCTCCCCCACTCTCTCTTTTCTTAAGCCAGATGGAATTCAGTTGCTATCCTTCACATCTGAAAGAATGCTAATATACTCAGGTCCAAAGCTACCCCATAGTACTGAAGAAACAATCCCTTGGAAGGACGGTAGTAATGAACGTGAGCATGCATTGAGAGCCCTGCACTATTTTAACACGTGTCACATGTGTCATCCTGTCTAATCCTCATGACCAGCCTACACAATAATAAATACAATGGTGTGATGGAAGAGGAGAAACACTAGACTAGGGTGTTACAGATCTGAGCTCTAGTCTTGGCTCTGCCACGCATTAGCTGTGTGATGTTGAGCTGGTTTCTTAACTTCTCTGGGCTTACCTCTCCTCCTTTATAAAGTGGGGTAGTGATGCCCACCTCAAAGGCTACCATGAGGAACGATGAGATAAAACAAACAAAAGAACGCAGCAGTGTTCCTGGCTAGGAGAGCCTTAATAAACATTAGCTGAGCCTGTCAAATCTAGAAGGCCTTTCTAGAAAAGTAGTTCTATACACCTTGTTTCTAAGAATTGGTATGGGCCATGGGTAAAAGAGGAGACGGATGTGTGAGAACCTCCCAGCTAGAGTTCAATATCCAGTTAATATCCAACACTGGCCATTGGTGGCTGGCTTGCCAGTGCCACAAGGTTGGCTGCTGGGTCTGCTTCTCCACAGTCAGGTGTGTCCACAGGGATGGCTCCAGCGGATCAATGACGGGTCATTGAGGCAAGGAGTCTGGTTAAGGCCCCAAACTGCTTCCAGTCTCCCCTGCACAGTGGTAAAAGAATGGGCCGGGACTCTGCAAAGGCTGAACTTGAACCTGAGTCCCCACCTAATGGATTGTTGGCTTTATTGGGGTGAGGGCAGGGTGTGCCCCTCTGCTCTGCGCTGTCTGGGAAATTGAACCGTCTGTGTCGCCTTCCAAAGAGCAATTCTGAAAACCGCTGCTCAGAATCAATAGTTTGGTTGCATTTTGCGATGCAGCTGTGGGGGAGATTGCCACTGAGCGTGGTGTACAGGGCGATTCTCCTGTTGTTTACTCCCTGCCATCCCCACAGCCTGTTCCTGGCAGGCATCTGTGACTGCTGCACTCCTGGGCCACTGGGACCCGGACGGTCCCCTCTGGAGAGCCGTCCAGCCCTTCATGGGGGCCTGATTGCGATAACGCATTAGGCAGCTGGCCATCACACCCTCCCTACTCCCCGGCTCGACCTTGCCCTTCTTGGCCAGTTCTAGCCAAGGCTGGCGCTCTCTTCGGAGCCTCATTCCCATCAACGAGGGGACACTGTAATTAGTTGAGCTGCTCTAGGCCAGGGGCTTGGAATTCCTGTGGGCCTAGAGATGTGGCCTTGTTCGTTTCCTCTTCCCAGGGTGGCCTCCTGCTCTCACTCCTTTCCACCAATTCACCTCTCCCTTGGAGCCACAAGCACACAGCAGGCACCGTGCAATCCCTGCAATCCCAGTAAGACTGCCTCCTACCCTTCCCCCACCCGTCAGGTACCCTCTTGAGGGAAACCCCACCCCCACAGAGCCCAAGCAGTCCGTGCCTCCTGGTTACCATGACTGTGACTACTGCCCTACCCCCTCGAGGCCAGATTGCTCGGGCTGCCGAGGCTCTGCATGCCCAGAGTTTGTGCCTCGTCAGATGGTGAGAGCCCTCTAGCCAAGAGGCCATCCCTAATCTCACAGTGATAGAGGCATGCAGCAAGCATGCTTCTGAGTCAGCTCATTCTGCAGCCTGCTCCCCGCTCCCTACTGCCATGGCCAGATTGCCAGGGAGAGATGGATTCGTGGGATCAGGGTCGGGCAGTTCAGACAGAAAAGCAAGTGAAGAGCGAGGAGTGGTGTTTCTAGGCGTGGAGTTAGGTAACTGCAGGATGGCATCTATGGCCCAGGGCAAAGATGGCCCAGCAGGGCTGGGTCACAAGGATCTTGGTCAGGGGAGCTCATATGTGACCGGGTGTTTGGGATGTTTAAGACCCTTGTCTTGGAGACACCTGGAGGCTCGGTGAATATTGTTCTTTTTCCCATTTTTTTTTTTTCCACCTCTCCAAAGCCACTGCCTGGCTCCTTTGACATACATCTAATTCTGGTGGGTCCTAGAGTTACCACAATGTGAGCCTTCTAGAACCCCCACGCCATTTTGTGGGTGAGGGAGCTGAAGCCTCCAGATGCCCAGGTCCATGCCCAGGGTCAGAGAGCAGGGCGAGGTAGAGCCTGGCTTTGGATTCACGGGTCAGAACCCAAGGCCACGACTCACGCCACAGCCCCATGGATGCCGGTGAACACAGAAAGGACAGAGCCTGTCTTCCCAACTTGGTGCCTAGAGACTCTTATTTTGCCAATACCTATAATGGAAGCTGCTGGTCTCTCCCCTACCCTCTCCTAGTGGTGCAGAGCCCAGCTGCTCACACCTGAGAAGGGGGTTGGTGGCAGGGCTGGCAGTGCAGTCTGCACCCTGGCATGGAAGGGAGCTTACCAACCCACGCGGTGCCAATGTCCAGCTGCGGCTCTACTGGCACTGTGCAGACCAGAAGCGTCACTCCTTCCCCCAGCTCTTCTCAGCCCCAGGCTCTGGGCTCAGCAGCTGAAGGTTCAGCCCTGCCCATCTCTGAGCTCATCCTCCCCAGGCCTGGGAGGATGTGGGAAACCCAGTTCTATCTAGGGCCAGAAATCATTTTCTCACCATAAGCCACATGCCTTGTGGGTGCCCTGGGCTTGCTTCTGCTCAGCTGCCATGGTCTTATTCTAGTCTCCTTGGAAGGCAGGGCATCTATCTGTGGGTCTGACCTGAGGCCAGTCTGGCTGCACTCATCGGAACTTCAGGTCCAGCTCCCTTTGCTGAGAGTTGGTACCTGCCTGACCCTCCAGCCATTCCCTCCATGGGCTGGGCCCTGTACCTCCTACTGAGGGCAGCCATGTCTGGACCCTGCATGAAGAGGGATGGGCCAGCACTGCGGGGGCCCCTTCTAAGAGACTCTGGCTGTCACACCCAGAGCACACACGAAGGCCCGGACAGCTACAGCTGTGACACCATCGTTTCTCCGTGGGCCAGCTTGGGGAACAGGCCTGAGGCTGGGCCATTCCTCTCAGGCCAAGCTGCTGAGATCCTTCCCCCCTCTACCAGTTCCCTTCAGTGTTGAACATGTCCACAGTGACAAAGGGGTCACTCTGGTGTTGGCCTTGCACTTATAATTTCCTTCTTCCAAATTCCAACTCCAGCAGGGTATCACTCAGAGTGCCCAAAACAATGGGCACTAAACTACACCCAGGCATGTAACTTACAGGTTCTCAGTCCCATCACAGAGTCCAGATTGGCCCGGCTCAGCCTTAACACTCAAGGCCATATTCCCACCCCTTTTCTCCTTAGACTGACTGCAGGGCTGTCTCAAATCCAGCCTGGGGAGAAGGGGTGTCTTTTCTGCTGGTGCTGGAGGTAAAACTTGCCCTTCTGCCTAGAAACTGCTTTATGCCACCTGATTCTCTTGCTGGTGAGAATCCCCTGGAGGCACCCCAAATCTTTTCAAACAATATATGGAGTATAAGTCAATAAAACACCCCTCGTGGAAGCTTCCCTTTTACAGACATAATCATAGCTACCAATTATCGATCACTTAGTATGTGCTAAACTCCAGGCTAAACATTTCTCATGTATTTAATCCTCACAATAATATTCCTAGGAGGTAGTACTAATATTATTCCCATTTTACAGATGAGGAAAATGAGGGTCAAAGTCCCTCTTACTCCAAGGCCCTTCTCATCCCCCAGAAGCTGAGAACTGATCTGTGTGTTTTATCAATGGGCTGCAAGAGCTATTTCTTAGGGGCCCAGGGGCCACTCACAGTAGAACCAAAACATGTGCTCTCTCCTCAGCAAGCAACACAAAAGTGCTTGGGTTGCGCTCACATGGCTTCAAATCTTCTGCCCACTTGACCTTGGGGTCAGCTTGTGAGCCACAAGAGACAAGGCACTCTTGCACTGCATTCTGTCATGGACACAGTTCATGCAGCCCACGTCCTCTGGGCCAGCTCTAGGAGGTAGTACTAGGAGGTAGTACTGTGCAGAGCTGGCCTGCCTGCACCCAGCTGTCCTGTGACCACCCTAACGGGATGGGCAGATGCTCCAGCTGGCCGGTGTGACCCGCGGGAGGGAGGAGCCAGGACAGGGACTTTGTCGGGCTGCATGCGAACCTCATTACCACAACCTGTGACTGATGTGTCTGCTTCCCCTCACATGGACTGGCTGCCCAGCTTGCATGTTTATTCTGACTATCTGCGAATCGGTTCACTTACAAATCTGCTCCCATCTTACCTCTGGGAACGGTGGAGCCCTGCTCAGACACATCCGGCCTCCCTCTAATGTTCTCCCAGACGACATTTCCCCAGCTATTCCAGCTATTACATAATCTAGGGAGCCCAGCCCCCACCAGCCAGGCCTTTTATTGGAAAGCTCTTTCACAAGGGCCTTGGGGATATAACTTGTAGGAGGGCCAGCTGGGGCCGCTCTGTGGTCTCTCTGTCTCTCTCTCACACGCATGCATGCACACACACACACATGCACGCACACATGCACACATATGCATGCACACGCACACACACATGCACACACTCATGCACACATGCACGCACATGGTCCTGTGCCCCAGCACACGGGAGCAGCTGCCCATTACATGCCTTGCGCTCACTGTGGAATGCTGCTCCCAGGTCTTTCTGGCCCACCCCCATCAGGAAGTCCTCTGAGCACCACCACCGGCGGCGGCGTAGGGCTGGCCTCCTCCTCGCTCTCGGAGCCCTGTGCACTCACTGTGCTGCTGTGGCTCTGTGTGTGTCTCCCTAACTAGGCTATGACCTCTCCAGGGAAGTGACTGGGTCTGATTCCTCCCTGTGCCCCCAGCACCTGAATTGGCCTGACCCTGCGTGGGCAGGTTGATGAAATGGGTCGGTGAGTTAAAGAAAGGATCCCACCAAATGCCCTACAGTTGGTGACTTGGGGCACGCTGCAAAAGCAGCCTCGCAGACTTCCCAGATATACCACAAAATGTCCGCTCTGGAGAGACCCAAGAAATTAGTCCATTTGTCAGAGGGGAAACTGAAACTCAGCTGGGGACAGGTGGCACTTAAGGATGCACAGCCTATTGGTGGCAGAGCCAGGGACTCACCCGAGCTCGCGGGCCTCTCCCCAGCATCATGCTTTCTCTGAACCTTGGTCACATGTTCTGGGGGACTCATTCCTCAGCAATGAATCCACCACCTTCCAGGCCCTGGGCTCCGCCTAGGACACAAATGCCACAAAGACACAGTCCTGGTCCTTAAGACACTGCAGACATGGACCCAAAGAGCCATAAAGTGGAGTGAAAAGGAAATAACAAAAATGTTTCCAGAGGTGCCACCCAGGGAGAAAGGAAAGGTCAGGGGAGACTTCTTGGAAGGCGTGACATCCAAACCGGGTCTTGAATGAGACTTTAGGAGGAAGACTAAGTTGGAGATGGGTGAGGAGAGGAAGTGATAGCCCAGTTAAAGGGACATGCGCAAAGACACAGAAACATGAAGTGATACAGCCAGATGGGGAACTGCACAAGCCAAGTGGTGAGGCTGAAACCCTAAGTACAGGGGAACCCGTACTTTGAGGTTGGCGCAGGGGGCAAGGCCACGTCAGGAGAGACTTGAAAGCCACACTAGTCCAACTGGGCTCCAGCTTGTAGGTAAAGAACCTTATGCTTGGGGCCTAGATGCCCTCCAATTGCCATTCCTTTGTGTTCCCAACATCTCCAGAGTGGTAGGAAGCACAGATAGATTATCACTCCACTCTCTCATCCCCCAGGTCCTGGAACAAACTCTTCTTAACTTACAGGACTTCATCCTAGCCACGGATGTCCTTGCATCTCAGAGCTGGAGCTGTGACACACTAAGACTTGACACTTGCGGAAATGAGCTCACACGGACTTCAGAATGTGGTGTCCTTAGGGTAAGTCTCATAAGCAAGGTTGGAACTCCGTATAGTCAAAGCCGCTTCTTTTGGGTCTGAGTGAATGAAAGGGTTATTGCACGGCCCAGGGTTCACAGCGGACATTGCTGGGAGGTGAGAGGAGGCTCGCCTTGGCTGTGCGTTTCCCCATAGATGGCACCTGCACTGAGAATCCTGGACATCCACTCAGACCCTCGTCAGGGGCCAGGACTTAGTAGAAATGCAGAAACACAAACCACAGGGGGCTGGCAGCGGATGGAACTAAATTAGAAGAGGCTTAGGACCTTGTGGCAGGTGCCCCTTGAGACCATCTCCATTTCAGCATTTGGAGGGTCTGCCCTCTACTGCCCTCCTGGTCTCACCACCTGATGGTGACTCTCAGGGCCCGTGAAAGAACCCAGCAAGTTGTATATTTCTATGGATCCCAGTGGCCGTTAAATTCCTAGCTGGTTACCAGCTGAGTGGCCCTTTGTTCTAACCTCTCTTCCAGGAGGCACTGGTCCTCTGAAGAAGCCCTTTCCCTAACTTGGGAGATCTAGTCAGGCCTCTGGTGTGACAGAGGGTGTAACTGAGTCCTGGCAAGGGGAAATGGTTGACTGAGGGTCACACAGTGAGGCAACGGCAAGGCCAAGGGAGGACCCAGGGCTCCTCACTCGCCACCTCACCACCGCGACTTCCTGGAGGTGACTCAGCGAGACAGTCGGCACAGGAAGGAAGTGGGAAAGGGAAGCCCAGCCCGCTGGATTCCAGGTCACCACTTTGTTAGTCCAAAGCCACCAACCACCTTGGTCATGTGGCTCTGCCTGGTGCCGTGACCTTGCAGCCCTTCCTTCCCAAGGCCACAGCTGCTGGCCGTTTCCTCCAGGGTCAAGCTCACTCGGCTTCTCTGGGGTCTCCTGGGACACCCTGCTGCAGAGTCCCATGGTGCTTCCCTCCTGCTGGGTCAGGGGGTCACCTCCATAGACTTGGCGAGTGGCTGAGCCTGTGTGGGCCAAAGGTTCGTAAGTGAAATGAGACGAGGCAGTATTATAACCTCATGCTTAGTAACTGGGCCTCTGCAGCCAGTGTTCAGTTTTCATCATCTGCTGGCTCTGGGTGCTTTGATTAACTCGGTTTCTTTGTAAATCTGTAAAACGAGGTGATAGTATCTACTTTCTAGGCTACTTGGAGGATTAGATGAGATAATACATGTAAAGTCAGCCACAAACCGAGCTATGCACAATGGCTCTTGTCATTGCTTACTTTCCTGGGTGGATGTGTATGCATCCTCTCATTTAATGCTCACAACAAGCCTGCAGAGTCGATGGGATTATTCTCATTTAACTGGTGAGATACCCGAAGGGAGCAAGGACACACAGGTGAGGGAGGGCACACAGAAAGGTGAGGGCAGCTCATGGCTTATGGAGGCAGGATTTGAACCTGGTTCAAGCCGATTCCAGAACCTGAGTGTTTTCTCACCAGTCACAGCACCCTCTTTTGCTGTTAGGTGATCCTGTGCTAGTGTTTGCACTACCAGCTGCATGCTTGTGTGGCAGGGCCTCTGTTCCCTCCCCCTGGATTCCCACCTTCGCCCTGAGACTTGGGGTCTCTGAGACTCTGTGATCCCATCCACGAACTGGAAAATGGGCCTCCCCAGCCTTCTTCACAGAGGAACAAATGAGATGACGGGTGCGATGGAGCTCTGCAGCTGTACTGTACTGTCTGAATGACAGGTGTTACCCTGTGACCAGAACTGCTATGGGGACTCTGCTCAGTGCAGCCTGTGGTTCAGGGTCCAGGAGGACCAAGCCTGCAGGAGCATCTGCCTCAGCTGCCACAGGAAATGCCATGGGCCCCTTTTGCCCGGGGCTTTCCAAAAGCTGAGAACAGGCTTCGGGAGGGAGGAAGGAGGGGTTGTGGACACACACAAGTTTTTGCTTTACTGGACTAGAAGTTTCTCGAAGGGCAGGACCAGCTCACAGCATACACCTTGGATGGATGGTCATGAACCCCACACTTCAGACACATGGGTTTCCTGCTGGGTCCCCAAATGGGCCAGGTTGCTTGCCCCATGCCCAGGTCTAGCAGCACCACCTCTGAGACCCCCTGCCTCCCCAGGAAGAAGAGACCATTCCCTTCTTTGTGGGCCTGCTTCCTCACCGCAGCTGCAGCAAGTGACTATATCATATTTCCTATCTCTAACTTGAATCCTGGTTGGAACGAGGTGAAGGTTTGAATTAAAAAAAAAAATACACTTGAACTTAATTGTTTTCCATCTGTTTCTCTTGCTGGATTGTAAGTTTCCTAAAGGCACCTTCTACGTTCATATTCATATTCTCTGTAATTCTTAATAACCAGCACAGGGCATGGTGAGGGGTTTGTGAGATGGTTCTCTCTGCATGTGTCCTGTCTCCTCATCCTCCCATCCCCACAATCCCTCAGGCTGGGCATGTGCTGGAACTGTGTGTTAACAGTGAAGGAACTGGGCACCAATGGATTCTACTCCCAGCAAACCAACTGTCTCATGGACATGGACGTTGCCTCAAGTCATGGCTATCTTGGTGCATTCTGGGCTTATCTGGGGTTTCTGGGCTATATTGTCAAAGAGCAAATTCCCTGTTTGCATAATCATCTCTTCCAGGAAAGTGAGCTGATGTTCGAGATACAATACGGGGTAGCAATGAGGAGTAGGAATGCATCAAAAGCCCTAAAAAGTTAACTTCCTTGTTCCTTTACTCGGCTTCTGATGAGTGTGTGTGACTGATTCCTTCTAGGATATAGCCGGCATTGTGTGACCTGGCTGCAGCTGGATTGTGGGAGTTACCTGTGGACTTGTAACTACTGACTGAATCTATGTACAAACCCAGCCTCTCATCTGGCTCAAGGAGCCCTGGGAAAGGCAGTATCAAAGCCTTCCAGGAGTGGGAGTGGGGAACAAACAGAAAGCACGGAGTTTCTGAGCACCCAGAACCCAGGAAGTGGTTCCAGCTGCTATGAGTCTCTGGTTCTCGTCTGTGAAAAGGGAGAATATAATCTGCCCTACAGAGTTACTACAGGATCAGTATGAGATCATAGTACGTTAAATCAACTAGCTCAGAGCACAGTAACAGTTGATTCATTCATTCCACAAACATTAATTTAGCATCTGCTATGGGCCAGGCACTGCTCCAGGCACTGGGAATAATATATAGACAACAGCATGTTATATGGTGGTGAGTGCTACCAAGAGAGCAAAGCACAGAATGGGGTGGTAGCAATAAAATGTTTTGCCATTTTAAATGGGAGCCAGAGAAGGCTCCACTGAGATGGAGACATTTAATTAAAGACCTGAAGAAAGTGAGGGAGTGAACCATGTGTGCATTTTTTCCCCAGCAGAAGAAACAGCAAGTGTAAAGGCCCTGAGGCCAGAGTTTGAGGAACTGCATGAAGGTGTGAGAAGTCATTGGTGGCCACATCACTGGGGCTGTGACAACATTTATAAGGCCTCTGGTTTTTTTACTCAGGGACAGGAAGCCACTGGAGGCTTTCCAGACAAGGGTTGACACAACCTGACTTTTATAACTGATCAATAAACTTCAAAGCCTCGCCACTGCCCAGACCTCTGCAACTCCAGCTCACATGCTTTCTCCTTTCTCAGATTTCTTCCAGCTTTCTACATCTATCCAAACCAGGAGGGTCTCCTCACTTTCTGCCAAGCGCAGGCTGCAAAGGCGCACTGCAGAGAGACTGTCTTTGGGAAGAGAGAGAAACAGAGAGGAATCTTAGGGTGGGGACCTTGTCTTCCTGAATGCTTGGACAGCCAGCCTCTGGGTCTGGCTCAGCGGCAGTCATGCACACACTCTGTGCATAGGGGTGCGGGGACACTAGCGATCCCTGGTGCCACTTCGTCATCTGGGATAGCTCTGTGTAGAACGGAGAATTTCATTCAGCATTCCCTCACCCTGCTTGTCTAACACAAAGTGAAATCATCTGTTTTAAAATAAAACAATTCCCATCTCTATCAGTGCTTTCTAACCTTTTTGTGGAGGGGGTGTCACCTGCCTCTTTGAGAATCTTCTGAAAGCTATGTGCTATCTCTTCAAAAAATGAACATAGGATATGCATTCATTCTGTTGTAATTTCAGGGGTTTCATAGATCCCTGAAAATTCAGCGAAGAAACCATTATATATGCCAATGATTTTCCAACCTGTAGCTCCAACTGAATGAATGGATGAAGAAATGAACCAAGACTGAAGAAGCTGCATGCAGATGGAAGAACAACAGGGGAAGAACAGGACACATAGATGCAGCCACCTCTGGGCACCAGGATTCTTGCTGATGGTTCTGAAGCCTTTAAAGAAGTTGATGAGAAGGAACGTGTGGTCAGGCCGTGTGTGACCGGTGTCCTGCAGAGAGCTGGAGCTCATCTCCTGAAGCTTCATCTATTGCTCTCGTCCAACCCCTGTGAGTGACCATCTTTCTAAAAGGTATCACGCACTTCCCTGCCTTTCTTAGGGTGCTTCGCACAAGACAAAACAGAACTTTTGTTTGGTGGCTACAGGGCAACCGTGTGAATATAAATTCAGACAAACAAAAGTAAACAATCTCTTCTTGAGATACAGCTGAGCCACTAAGTGGCAGAGCTCCTGTGTCAGTCTCCCCGCCCCCCACCCCATCACAGCTCTCCTGCTGGGATCCAGGCTCCTAGCCTCTGTTCATTTGATTTTTCTGACACATCTCCTAAGAAGCTGGAACGAACTTTTCACTCATTCTTCTAGTCACGCCTCTCACTGAAGCTTTTAGCCTAATCTCGTTTTCGTCCAATCACTGTTCTATGTTATGACACAGAGAGACCTTCAGACAGACTGGAGTGGGTAAGGATCTCGGCCCAAATGTGCAATGGTCTGGAGAACACTTCTTGGAGCAGAGCCTCCAAGGACCCAGAGCAGTGGCTGTGTGGCCTCTCCAGCCTCTCTTCGCAGCATTCTACCTCCTTGGTACCATGTTCCAGCCACCGTGACTGGGAGTTCCCCACACAGATCTGCTATTTCCTGCCTCTGCTCCTTTCCATGTGCTGTGCGTGCCACCTGGAACAGAGGTCACCACCTGCTTGCCTGACAAGGAAACTCCTCTCTGCCCAAGCCTCACCTTTCCAACCTCCTCAGACAGACCTGGTTCCTTCCCTTGGGAATCCTGCATCCTCCCCTCAGCAGTGGCACTTACTACATTGTCTTCCCAACTTCAGCACGTCTTACATTGTATTTCCAATTTCTTGCTTGAATCTTTTTCGAGGGAACAAAGTTAGAGCTTAGATAAATACACTTGCGATTGTTTGTTTACGTGTTCGTTCCCTGACCTGTGTCTTATTTATTTCCCCAGCACAGAGCGCAGGGTAGCTACATACGGAGGTTTCAGTACTTACTTCTTCATGTTTCCTATGTAAGTTGTCTTGACTCTTACAGCTGGATGGTCTGCTGTAACGTCAGCCCCCCTGGCTGTCAGGGCCGCACCTCTCCCCGCCCTTCCACAGCCTGCACTTCTACTCTGATGGGCACCTGTTAGAACTGTGTGTAAACCATGAGGAAACGGGCACTGAACAGCTCTCAGAAATAAACCAGTGGACTTATGTTACGGACTTACGTTATTGTGCCTCCAGTTCTGGCCGCCCTGGCGTAGTTGTGCTTTCTGAGATCCAGGTGGGTGAGGTCACTAGATGGGAAAACTCCTCCAGTGAGTTGTCATGGTAACCAGGACTTTCAATGTCATTCAAGAGAGTCCCTGAGAAGAAAGCACAGCAAGGAGTGGAGGAGGAGGAGGAATTCATCAAAAGCTTCTTAACATTGTCCTCCCGTCCCCTTGTCTTCGCTTCTTGCTGGTTTACACACTCAAGGTAGATACCATTATGTGTGGGCATCTGAGTAGAAGCTGCTTAAAATAGCCACCTGACTATTTCAGGGAGGAGTTGAATATGCATGAAGCTATTTTAGAAGAGATATCCCTGGCCCCGCCAATCCAAACCCCATCCTTTCCCTTGGAAATGCCAAGAGAAGCTGAATGGGACCTTTCTTAGCCTTTCCCACTGGGGTGGAGGTTTTCAGAAGCCACAGAAACAACACCCAGTTAATGTTGGTCTTGCAGCCTTGTCAGCTCTCCCTCCTGATCCTGTGGTCACAGAGGCCCCTGGCCAGACAGCTCAGCCCTCCAGAGTCCTCCAGAGCCCTGGCAGCCTTCAACAACAGCCATGCTACAATTCAATTGGCCTAGGTCTTTGGTAGGGCTCAGAATCTTAGGTATTTCTATTGTTTTTTTTCATTTATTCATCCAACACACTTCTACTGATAGATAAAATGTGCGAGGAATGTGTTGGGTGCTGGGGAGTCAAAGGTTTTTGAGACAAGTTCATTACAGAGGGTAGATGGATAGGTGGGTAGAGATAATAGACATATGGTTCAAAAAATAGTGAGGGCATTCAGAGCAGGAGACCTTGCTTCTCTTCCTGATGGCTTGAGAAAGAAGATGACTTTTTAGCCAAGCCTTGGGCAATGAGCAGAAGGCAAGTAAGCCTGAGGAAGCATGGCAGACTCAAGGAGAGGGGGGTGCATGCCCTGGTGGGAGGGAGGCTGTGCCTGTGAGAAGGTGAGAACGGAGGGGCAGCCAGACTGTGGGGGCCTGGTGTGCCAGGCTATTTCCACCTTCTCTGAGTCCTCAGGCTGGGCTGGGAAGGACTCCCCTTCCATGAGCCCACAAGGCCTATTGCACCCCAGCCCTGTCCCCCATCTAGATGGAAGTACCTTGGGCAAGGGTCTCGTCAGGTTCTCCTGGGCATCTCTGCAACCCAGTGCCAGACTAGGCACTGAGCAGACACGCACAGAATTTTGGTTGAAAACATGGATTCTGGAGCCAGATGGCCTGGGTTCAAATCCAGCCTCTGCCTCTTACTAGCTGTGAACTTGGGCAAAGTTTCTGACCTCTCTCTGCCTCAGTTTTCTCAGCTGTAATGAGGACATTCATAGCATTTGTCTCTTTTGGTGAGAAGTACATGAATTAATATATACAAAGGGCTTAGAAGTCGGTGTGGCACATAATAGACAATAAAGTATTAGCTGGGGTTTTTGGTTTTTTTATTATTATGAGTCTGGCTTTATCTTGACAACGGAATGCCCTTGGAGACAAGTTTTTCTTTCCAAAACAAAAAGAGCTTTATGGCTTTGACTGATTCTACTCATATGTGTCTACTCTACAAAGCTAAGGCATGATGAGTACAAGGAACAGGGGGAGAATCACCTTAAATGCTGACCCTCAGATCACCCTCACTAACGCGACCATCTTTTCACATACAGTCAGTTCTCATTATTCACGGATTCTGTATTTGCAAACTCACCCACTCGCGAAAATTTATTTGTAAGCCCCAAATCAATGCTCATGGTGCTTCTGTGCTCATTTGCAGACATGAGCAGAGCGGCCTGAAAAATTTGAGCGGCCCAATGGGTATCTTCCCAGCTGAGGTCAAACAAGTGGCTGCTGCCTTCTTGCTTCAGCCGTCTTATGGAAACAAGGGTCCTTTTCGTAGTCCAGTTAGTGCCACATCTTTGCATTTTTTGTGCTTTTTGTTGGTGATTTCACTGGGATGTGCCTTACAGACAAATTTGTGTGTGCGATAAGCTACCTTCAGGCATGAGTTACAGAGTTGTTGTTGGTCATGAATTCCACGTTAATGAATCAACAACACTACATGTGAAATAAGTTATTTTTGAGAGAAACACATGTGAAACACGGTTACGTACTAATTGGTTGACAAGAATGTTGTGCCCAGAGACTGGGAGGAACCTAATGCTGTGTTTCCCTGTAGGAGCGATGGTTCAGTGTTCCCTGATCCAGTGTCTGTGGGATTTTATAGAGCATAACTACAGTGAATAACAAGAACCAACTATACTTTTCTAGATACAGAGCTGTATACTTTTATACAATTGGAAGACACCTTCCACACTTTTCTGACGCCTTTAAAAAAATTACACAATACGTCAAAGGCATCTTTCCATGCCCATAAATACAGGTCTCCAGGTGACTGTATCTCTGTGACCATTTCTTCCATCATTAACCAGTAGTTCCCTACTGATGGACGATTTGATTGTTTCCTATTATTTGCTATTATAAACAATACTATAATGAACATCCTTATTGGTAATAATCAAATAGCTAATATTTATTCAGTACTTACTGTGGGACCAGCCCTTTGCTCTGAGTTTTATAAATATTTTCTCATTTAATCTCACAAGCCTATGAAGTTGATGTTATTATGCCCATTTTACAGATGAGGACTCTGATGCTTAGAGATGTTAAGTAAATTTTCCAGGGTCACACAGCTTAAAAACAAGCCTTTGACCTCTGATACGTCACTCATAACCAGTGAGCTCAGTTGCCTTCTTACACATATAATTCTGGCACTTTTGATTATTCCCTTAGAGTACCTGTTTAGAGGTAGACTGCTGAGTTAAGAGTATGCATATTTAAAAATGTTGGTGCATATTGTTAAATCTCCCCTCCAGAACATGTGTATCAAATCACAACCCACTAACAGTGCTCCAGTGTCCCTTGTCCCAAGTATTCTCATTCTTTGAAATTGGCCCCCAAAGTGCATCTTGATGCTTTAACATGCATCCTTTGACTACTGGTGACTACCCTATTCATATGCTTACTATGCCCTGTATTTCGTCTTTTGCAAATTGTTTGTTCACATCCTCTGACCATTTTTCTACTGGTGATTTCTTTAGTTCATTTATGAGCTATTTTTGTTAGTGATATTAACCCTTTACCCATCATACATATGTTGAAATACTTTTCTTAGTGTATCATCCTTTAGCCTTAATTATTGTGTTTTTTGCCCATGGGCTTTTAAATTTTCTTCCATGATTTCTGGATTTGGTTTTATACTTAAGGAGGCATTCTCCAACCCAATTTGATATAAATATTCCCTCACTGTTTTTCTTCTAGTACCTTTACAGTTTCATGCTTTATCATTACCTAGGAATTTATTTCACTGCAAGGACTGCGGTATGGATCCAGTTTTCTTTCTTTTTCTTTTTTTCTTCTTCTACAAATAGCTAGTTGGCTGTCTTCATAACATCACCTGCCTTTTCGTCTCTAATTCTCACACTCACTTACCTCTACTTCCGGGCACTCTGCTCCGGTCCTTTGAGCCACAGGCCTTTACCAACACTGCATTTTTCTACGCTATTCACTCATGCTTATTCTTCCAGATGTACTTTATAGTCATTTTATGAAAAAATTTTGTGGGGGTTTTATTTGGGATTTCATTTAATTTCTAGACTACTGCACAATATCTCGTAAGTTTATTCTTGGATATTTTATGCTTTTATTTCTTTTGAGAGGAGGGTCTTTTCCTTCTATGCTTTCTAACTGGCTTATTTTGGTGCTACCTTCTTTGTGGAACCTTTTCCAACCTACCCTGCAGGAAACGACAACTCTCTCCCCCAACTCCATGCCTTTCCCCTTATGTCGCTTCTTACTTTTTAACCCTGAATTACAATTATTGGTTAGATGATGGGCTCTTTGAAGGCAAGATCCCTGCATGGCCTGTTTGTGCCACATCTGGTAGGTGGTCGAGGCCATGGAGATATCTGTAGGATGAATGAATAAATGAATGAACAAATGAATGAAAGATTTTTTTTTCTTAGAAAGCTGAAAGTGAAGTGAAACGACTCTATATAAAAATTTACTTTTCCACGGGTTTTCAGTAGAAAACAAGAGGAGTTTTATTCCTCCTCCTCTAGGTCCTTGGCTAAACCTCCAACACACGCCAGAATCAGAGACGTGCTCATGGCTAGACTAGTGTGCCATATGCAGTGTGCCTCTGCACCTCCCCCTGGAGACCGCCACCCTCACTGAGCCGTCTGGGCACTTCTCAGGGAGGCTCTCGAGGCTTTGTGAGCCCTCCAGAAGAAGAAACGCAGGCACTCACTGCGTACCTGCTGGTCATGGTGTGTCTGCTAGACGTTTTGAAAAGCCCTTTCTCTTAAGATGCAACAATGCTGAACGGTTGGTGTTACTAGACCCCTTTTGCAGATGAGGAAACAGGCTCGGAGAGATGAGCCCCTAGCTAGTAAGTAGCAGGACTGGGGGGAGCTGAGGCTGTGGGACTTGAAAGGCCTTGCCTCTCCCATAATGATGTTCAGAACACCAGAGTCTGGGAGGCTGAGAGGCCGTGGCTCAGAGAGGAGTCCTGTACAGAATTGGAGAGACCGGGTCCCGCCGTCACTAAGCCCCAATGGTCCCTAGAGAACTTTTCTTCCCCCAGAGCAGCATGTGATGCCTATAGTTTGTTCCAGAAGAACACTGGACTTGGGTCAAAGAGCCACTGTCCGGGCTGGGGACGTGTTACACAGGCCGTATTGTCACCATGGGACTGGGGAGGGGAGGGATGGGAGACGTGGAAGATGTGACATGTGGGGAGAGGGTTGGTCTCCAGCACACATCTGGGGACGCTCTTCCGTTTTCCTCCTCCCAGCCTGTCCAGGGTCAGTGTTTCTTGACCTGGCCTTGCAGGCCCCTCCTGACACTCCAGTCAAGAAGCCACTTCCTTAGTGGGCTGGCAGCTGCTGGGTAGGCCTGGGCTTATTTCTAAGCCTGGATTAATGCTCCAGGTTCTTATGAAGAGCCGTAGGTTGGGCGCCAGTACATTTATTAGTCTTGATACTGTGTCTGGCCCAGCGCAGTCCCCAGGGACCTGGAGATGAGCAGCCTACGCGTCTCCTGCCTTGTGGAGCTCCGTTCTGGTCAAGAAGCAGATCTTAAGGAAAAACTGTCGACCCTCCCGAAGGGCTGGGGAAGCCTAGACTGGGGCAGGTGGTGGTGGTGTGATCCAGCAGGTGGCAAGCTGTGGAAGTTGGATGTCAGGCTAAGGCCTGGGGGCTTCATCCTGTGGGCAAAGAGAGACTTCTTGCATTTGAAGCAAGAGTCTCCCATCAACAGATTTGTACTTTAGAAACAGACTGACTAGGTGTATTTATTTTCAATAAATAGGTATGATTTTTAAAGTGAAAATGAAAGTGTCTCCATTTTGTTTAAACAATACCAAACATAAGGAAACACAGAACAGATGGCTATGAACCTGGCTGACCTGCTTACCTATATGGTGCTGATGAATAGAAAGAGCCCTTGTCTTGGAGTGAGAGAGACCCATGTTCACGTTCAAGACCCTGCCACTGACTTGCTGGGCGACGTTAGCAAATGGCTTCCCCATCTCAACCTCAGTTCCCTTGCCTGTAAGATGGGAATACTGTCACCCAATACACAGGGATGTCATTAGGACACAAAGGCATGTCAGAGGAAACTGTACACACTGGACAAAGGTAAAATGTTAAGGTGAGGCTCCATGTACACAGCTGGGGATATTTCAGACACCTAGCTGCCCTGCTGTAAACGTACCACCCAGCAATTTCTCGGGAAGTCTCTCTCAGCTGTTCCAGCTCAAATCAAAGCCTGTCCTGTAAAAACATGGCCCCGTCCGGAGAAGCAATTGCCCATGTGTTTGGTGGGCCACCTGCCCGCCACGTCCAGGCTGCTGGGCATGAACATCAACAACGGCCCCTTCCTGGTGGGAGAAGGAACAGGGAGCCGGCTTGTTCTCCGAGAGCAGAGGACTGGCCGGCGACGAGGAACATTTTAAGGTGGGACGCTTCTTCCTGCACCTTTGGCAGCTGTCTACATAAGGCGTCCATTATATGCGGGCCCCAAGGCCAGCAGGCCTGAGCGGCTAAACTAAAATTAGTGTAAAATGTGCACCCGCCAGAGACACGGAACATCCGAAGGTCAGATGCCTCCAGCCAGCCGTCCAGGCGGGCGGGAGTCGGGGGGTGGGGGTGGGTACAGAACAGCTGTGGCAGCAGCTGCCTCCTGATCCTCTCGGCTCAGGGACGACGGCCCTGCCCAGAGACCTGGTTCAACAGCTCAACTTGAGTTAAAAAATAGAAGGCAGAGTAGAATCCCAGCTATAGTTTTTCAAAAATCTGTGTATGTGCATAGAAAAAAAGGTGGGAGAGAATTTCACTGAATATCTAAGAGGCGATCTCAGTCTCAAATGTGGAATTGTGGGTGAATTGTTTTCTTTTCCTGTACTTTCCAAGATTTTCTCAATAAATATGTATTACTTTTGTAATCAGAAGGAAACACAATAAAAGATGCTGTCAATTGCATGTTTCTATTGAATATAATTTAATGTACATTTTAAATGTATAAAAATGATTAAATTGTAAATGCTCACAGGCACATGGTATAAACGTGTATGTAAATAATTTATATATCTAGTCCACTGGTGTTGGCAGCTTTGAATCCTAGTGTCGAGACTGGCTGGCATTAAAGATCAACATTCTCCAGCTCTTCATTTTGTGGAGAAAACTGAGGCCCCAGAAGCAAAGCAGGAAGCTGAGAAACAACTTTTCACTGAGCCTAGTCCTATACTGGAGCTTCCCCAAATCTTAGCCGCTGTAATTCTGTAGTGGTTTGTATTCCCACTTTATGGAGATGGAAACTGAGGTACCGAGAAATGAAGTGATTCACCCAAGGGCACCCCGCTAGGAAGCCACAGAGCTAACTCCCAACCTAGCCCACTGAGCATGAAGTTTTCCATCCCTAGCCCACTGAGCATGAAGAAAGGAAGTGTCTTTGAAAAACACCTGCTCCCTGAAGTCTCGAACATTCAGAAAGTCATTCCTCACAAGCAAGTTTTGAATCGTCTTTCCCGAGCCCCTTGTGGGTAGTGCATGCCTTCCCTGTCTCTGGAGGGCTTGTGGGCTTGCTGTCAGATCAGCCCCCCGGGAGCCTCTGAGGGTGACAAATAGTGATATGGGGACAAAAAGGGCACAGCACCTTCCTTTTCCCGATGTGGGACAGGGCAGGTGGGAAAGGCATGCTAGGGAAGGCAGGCAGGTGCCAGTCTTCAGGATAAGGAGGGTTGGCCAGAGAGGCTGCCATTCAAAGTCTCGCTTATCTGGTCCCCTCCAGCCTTCCAATGCCCCAGACCTGCAGTGCCTCAAGGCCACCCCAGGTGCTCAGACCTGAGTCCTGTGCTGCAGCTGCAACCTTTGTCTGCAGTACCTGTCCCTACCCCCATGTTCCGCCCCAACTCTTTCAAGGCCCAATTCATCCATGCATTCTTGTTAGTGACCACATTTTTATTGAGTGCCTACTATGTGCTAGAGCAAGACTGACCTAGTGCCAATTCTGTCAGTGCCTCTAGTTCTTAGAAAGGGCTTAGTACTTAGGCTACATGGGTCACTCAAATGTGGACTCTGAGTCCAGATTGCCTGGGTTCAACCTGGCTAAGCTGTGTGTGCTCAGGACAACTACTCAGCCTCTCTGTGCATCAGTGCTCCTCATCTTTAAAAGAGGATGATAATAGCACCTGCTTCACAGAGTTGTTGTGCAGGTGGAGTGAAAATGCATATAAAGCTCTTAGAACAACGCCTGGCACGTATAAGTCCTTGATAACCATGACTTACTATAATCCTTATTATTACCGTGTGGCTGAGATTCCCTCCTCATGATACCCCCGCTCCTAACCTCTGGCTGCCCCCTCCTTTATGGTTCTGTAGCACTTTGAATGCCCCTCCCATTAGAGAATCAATAGTTATACAGTCTGGGCATGTAAGGGGCCATCCACCTCCCTCTGTATACTTGAGGCAGGGACCAAGTTTTAGTCATCTCTATCCCCGCCCCAGCACAAACGCAGCTATGATGTCACCAGGATGAATTCAGAGTTTGCAGGTAACCCATGCCCTCAATTCCAACCATGGAAAGCCTTCGAAGCTCCTCACTGCCTGGGCGCTAGAGGTTGCACATCTGGCCTTATCACAGAGCTCGCTGATGTTCCTTTGAAGCCTGCCCCAAGCTGGCAAGGGGGCTGGGTCCTAGGCTCCCTTGACTACTTCTCTGCGATGGGGAGCTCTGCCCAGCAGGCCGTTATAAACACCAACACCGATGCCCCGCCACACCGGGATGTTTCCCATGCCCACGCCTCTGCACGTGTTAGCCCCTCTGCCTAGGATACCCACACTCCCTCCCTGCAGTCCTCCTGGTCGGACAAAACCCCATAGACCTCTCCAGTGCCAGCTCACAGCCCCTCCCCACAACACTCTTTTGTATTACAGTCCCCTACAGAATTTATGGCTCCCTCTCTTCTCTGCTTCTCTTGTGTCTTGTATGTGCTTCTGCTGCTACACTTTCTCACAGTACAGGGCTATTTATTTGTTTACATGTCCCTTCTCTAGAAGGGACCATCTTATTCTTATCTGGGCCCCCAGTGTACACTAGTGCCTGGAACAGAGGGGTTTCAAGAAAGTTCTGCTGAAGGAACTTTTTAAAGGAAAGTCAACAGGGCTGCCTTCCTGCTAAGGCACACGTGCCAACTATTCATGCCACCTTTTGAACCCAAACACTCACAGGCCTTTCTCGGCCACCACTGCCCTCGCTAGCCACCTGCTCCATCACAGGGATGGGAGTCGATGGAGGAGCATGGAATGTAAGTGCTGACCGCACGACGGGCACAGAGCCGGCTTTTCACATGAGCTCTGGCATTTGATTCTGGAACCACCTGAAGAAGTAGGTAGTTTAGAGGTGAAGACCCGGAGGCTCAGACCAGTTACACTGGTCCCCAAGGGGTGACAGGGAAGCACTGGAGTCCAGCTCTCTTGGGCCTCAGAACCTACTCTTCCTACCGGGATGACAGATGTGAAAGTATTTTGAGCTCTGCCAAGAGGAGAGACTGTAAAACTATAAAATTGGGAAGTATTACCCACCACACAGAAAAAACCCAGGGCAGGAGGCACCTTGTTATTATCCAGGAGAGAGAAGAACGCCTAATAACAGACTAGAATCCTGAAAGGTTGCTGCCCTGGGGGCGACAGCGTGTGGTCCTTCATGGACGTGGAGGAGAGCTGGGTGAGGTGGGCAGAGGGGCTCTGATGGCAAGCCGAGCAGGCCCCTACCGAAGGGGCCACAGCACAGGACAGGACTCCCGAGCCTGTGATTCTCTGCGTCCGGAGACTCTGGGCCACAGACACCCCAGCAAGGGGCGTCCTGCCCTGGACCTCCAGATATCCTGGTTTAGTAGCTTCTAACGTGAGCAGCACCTCTTCTTAGCTCTCGGCCTCTACCCCGGGTACCACAGAGCTGACTACCTCCCTCCCTTGAGCCTATAGAGCCCAATCTGAGCTCCTTCGCGTGATAGTCAAAGGCCTGCCCACTTCTCCCAGCCTCACTTCCGCACACTCCTCTGTGCCTATGTCCCAGCCACTCCACTTTTGCACCTGCTTTCTTCTCATCCTAGAATGACTTTCTCCCTTTTTTTTTTTAACCTGGCAAACTTCTACTCATCCTTCAAAGCCCAGTTTAAGTATCATCTTAAAATGGTCTTCCCTGAACCACCACCACAACCAAACCCAAACAGAATAGAGCTCTCCTGCCTTCCCATGTTTCCTGCACTGTGGCCTATTTGCATGTCATCTCCTTCACTGAATGGGAAGCTTCTTGAGGGCAATGACATACTTCATTCGTCTCTGCTTCAGTGCCCAGCACAGAGGATAGAGCACAGCAGGCAACAAACATGTCCAGATGACCAGGTCCTACCTCAGTTTCCCTACCTCGCATCTCACTCCCAGGTACTCCCACAGCTCACTCTGTAAATGGCCAAATGCCCCTGCCTCCAAGGAATTCGGTGTGTTCGGGAGACAACATGGCAACGAATGAGTAAACCCAGGGAGGTGTGAGTGATGATAGAGGGAAGAACTCTGTGGCAGGTACCACGAACAAGGCCAGCTGGGTGGTCAGCAGAGGATCCCACTGGTTTGGATAGGAGGACAGGGGAGGGGTCATGGGCGACAGCAAGAAGGGATGCTACTCCATTCAGGGGCCCGCACAGGGCTGGGGGTCAGGGTTGTGTAGTGGAGAGCTGGAGGTGAGGGACATGGGGCTGGTGAGGGCCCGGGCCAGGCCATAGAGGACCCCGCCAGGTCATCTCACCAGCTTTTAGCTTCTTCCAAGTCCCCAGCCCTTCAAGTTCCCAGTATGTTTTGCAGCTGAGCCAACCAGTTCTCCTGCCTGAGGAAGCAGGTACAGGCTGACACTCACCTGCCCATCCCCAAACCACCTTGAGGCAGCCACCAGGCCTGGCCAGACTCAGGCAGGGGCCTGGAAGCAGGGTGTTGACTTCGTGCTGCCATGAACCCTGGCATGTGTCACCTAAGCCTTCTTCAAGATGGGGTGGCCCAGCGGTGGGGCAGCCTCCAGTCTGTCAGACAGCAAAAGGGCCTCTGCCTGCCCTCGGGTCCTGTCTCCTAGACAGTTCTCCCAGCCTGACCGGGAGACCTGCGCACGAGCTTTGGCTCTGCACTCACGCCTGCGTTAACGGGGGCCTCACGGTTAGTTTCACCTGGTCTCCCGCCCTGCATGGCCGCTCACTCAGTTTGATCTTCACACCCACATTCTGCTGGCGGCCTGCCCAGCTGTCAGTACATAAGCAGCCTTTGCCCTCCCCAACTGGGTACTGGCAGCCTACAGTGTCCGTGATGTGCTGCCCAGCCATGAGAGGGCAGGTGTGGGGCTGGTGACAGGCCCCTGAACGTACACGTGCACACACACAGCGCACACACAAAGCCCATCCCCGGCTCCCTGTGGACGTGAGCTCCATGAGCAATCAAACGGAAGACGAGTCCTAGGCAAGTGGCAGACAGCTGGTGTGCCCACCAACCCTTCCCTACCCCGTGGCCCTGGCAGGAACAGCTGGCTTGAGGCCTGCCCAGTTCACAGAGTCCCACCCCCTCACTTTTCAAACAGGGAAACAGAGACACAGAAAGGGAGGGACTTGCTTGAGATTTTTCTGAGCAGTAAAAGCAGAGTAGGGTCAGACCCAGTTCCCTGGCTTCTATCCCAGGGCGCAGGCCTATCACCATATGCTGCTTTGGCAGAAATGCCAGCTGAAGGACTCGGGACATTTGGCAGGATTTTCTTGAAGTCTCAGTAGAGTATGGGGATCCATTCTTCTCCCAAGGCCGAAGTCACCCCCACCTGCCTACTGGCCACAAACATGGCCCCCTGGCCTTTGGGCTGTGCTGACGTTACTCTATGTCCTGTGGTGTGAGGGAGAGAATGGGGGAGCTTACCTGCCGGAAGCTAGCTGTGGTCTCATGGTCGAGATGTGTCAGAGATTTCTAAGAGCTTGGAGGACTGTATTGGAGGGAGACCTGTGGGAAGTAGAGAAAGCGAGACTATTATCCACCATCTGTCAACTTTCACTTGAGTTTGAAAAATGCATCCAAAAGTGATGGCCACAGCCTTGGTGAGAACGGGCTCACAGCCAAGCCCCATTACCACTTTTCTACAACACGGTCATCTCAGGGTCAAGGTCAGCCCCCCACCCCCCAAGATGCAGCCATTGCCTCATCACGCCCCTCAGAGCTGAAAGTCCTGAACCCCCGCCATTCTATTTCTGCTCGCAGGATGAGAAACTCACTTTCAAGCACTCCTGGATGCTCCCTGAGCACCATTCGTCATAATTCACTCACTCTTTCTTTCATTATCCATTCATTCATGCAAGCCTTCAATAGCCATTTGGGAAAGCTATTAGATGTTAGTGTCAGGTCTTATGGAGATAAAGTCACTGAGAGTGACAGTTCAGCTCTAGGAAGAAAGTCACTTTTAGAGCCAGGACAAATGCCACAGGCTCCCAACACCCAGCCTGGTGCGTTTCCTCTCTCCTCTGAGTGATCTCTGTGCCAGACACTGGGCAAAGTTTTGTATATACACTGTGCAGGATGCTTCCCACCATTTTCAGCACAAGGACTCCTTTTTGTATGGAAATATTTCTCAAATCTCCTCCTGATGGTAACTTAGTATCTTTTCATTAGGAAAATAAGCAACAATACAATCGCCAATGAACATAATGCTTTACAATTAACTTGTATTTTAGTAATCACAGTCCCACCACATATATGTAAATAATGGTTACACATACTCATTGGAGACATGTTATTTATGTCTTCTGGGCCTAAGGCTTTGACCCCCTGGGATTCATTCAGTATGTATTTACGGAGCACCCCCCCCCCCGAGATGCCCAGCACCGTGACCCGCAGGTTAGGGACCCTGGCACAAGAAGGAGTGGTGGCTCTAAGGGAGGCATGCTTAAGCTCAAGCTCAGCTCAGACGGGGTGTGTGCCCTTGGGTGACAGGCCACTTGCCTTTCTCCAGCTCAGTGTCCTCATGAGTAAAGTACAGATGATTATCCTGACATTGGAAAGTTCAGAGGATAAAACAAGACAGTAGAAAGCACCCATCTTGAACCTCAAGAAGCCTGTCTTTGCCCAGGCCTCCTTATGCCAGGTCAGGGTCTGACCTGAGCTTCTATGCCAGTAGAAAAGCTCAACAAATGGGCACCAGAGGCCTATCGTCATCGTCACCATCATTCTCTTCAGCATCTCTGCCATTATCACAACCACCACCGTTAACATCATGAATATTGTCATTGTGGCTACCAACGGCAGCAACAGCCGTCACCAACACCATCATCATCACTACCTCTACCTTCCTCATCATAATGTCATTGTTACTACCAACAATAGCAGCAGCACAGTCGCCATCATCAACACTAACAACACCACGGCCACCTCCACCACCATCGTCATAAATACCATCATCACTACCATCAACGTCATCATCACCATCACCGGCATTATCATGACCATGGTACCACCACCACCACCATCATTACCATCAATGTCATCATCACCATCATCACCATTATCACCACCATAACCATTACCACCGTTGTCATCATAAATACCATCCTTGTTACCATCAACGTCATCATCACCATCACCGGCATTATCATGACCACGATACCACCACCACCACCACCACCACCGGCAGGAATACCGTCACAGCTGCCATCAGTGTCATCACTGTCGTCAGCAGCAGCACTATCACCACCATGACCACCACCGCTGCTGTCTTCATACGTTCATCATCGTTACCATCGACATCACCATCAGCATCAGCAGCATTATCACCACCATAACCCCTACCACCACCCTCATCATAAATATCGGCACTGTTACCATCAGCAGCAGCACCATCACCGCTACCACTACCCCCACCATCACCCTGCTTCCTTCTCTTCCTGAACCTCAAGAAGCCCGTCTTTGCCCCTCTAGCAGGATAACTCTACCTTATAATAGAGTTATTAGGTTGGTGCAAAAGTAACTGCGGTTTAAAACGTTAAAAATAATTGCAAAATCCGCAATTACTTTTGCACCACCCTAATATTTGTATTCATGTCTTGTTTCTCAGGTTCATGCCCACGTCTATCACTTCAGAGTTGTCTGAACTTGGGAAAGTTACTTAACCCACCTGAATCTGTTTCCTCCTATGTAAAATTGGACCGTAGCTTTAATAATTCACGAAATTGTTGTCATGATTAAACACAATATGTATATAAGAACGCAACGCAACATCTGGCCTCTGGTCTTTTGCCAGGATGAGGGCATTGGTGAGAGCCACAGGAAGGATGCTCTGTGCCCACAGCAGGCACAGACATGTCCCTTACAAGCCACAACTATAAGGGAAAAGACAAGGGTTCATTGTGTAAATGAGAAAATACACCTCGTGATTGTGCTTTCATGGAGAGCCGTGGGTGGGGTAAGGAAGGCCTCGACACCTCTGGGACGGCAGTTCTGGAGCAGTCTGAAGGCCCTTACGGGTGGTGGGCTGAAGCCCAAAGCGACGAGAGCTTCTGGTGGGTGGGAGGCCTGGAGGGCAAATATATGAACTAAGGTCACGTCTCATTCCTGTTCCAAGTAAAAACCAGGTGCCCACGAGCAGTGGGCGTAGGACCGTAGAGTGAGCTGATGGAGAAGGGGCTCTGGCTCACGTTTGAATCCTGACCAGCTACTTGTTAGCTGTGACCATGGGAAAGTCATTGACTCTTTCCACACCTCAGTTTCTTCATCTGTAGAAAAGGAAAACGATAGGCTTACGACAGGGTCCTGGGGAAGATTAAATGACGTGCCGTAGGCCAAGTGCAGAGTAGCTTACCTGCCCCCAAAGTAGGTGTTCAATAATAGTTTCTTATTTGCAGACCTAGCCCAGCCTGAAACCTACCCAGGGGTATGGTAAGCTTTCATCTTGAAGGTTTTGTCTTCATCTTCACTTTCGTCTTAAAGAAAACCTCAGGATTGTTTGGGGGCTGTCACCAGTTTCCTGTGATTGGTGAACAGAAGATGTACTGATCGAATTTCTAGAGCAACTGGGAGAAGCCAGGTGGGACCACCTGCCAAATGAGTGGCTCAGGGAGGCTTTAGAAGGACTTGACAGAATCCTCCACCTGTCAGGGTGACATCAGAAGGGGGATCGCTTTGTGGAGACCTGACAGAGAGTGCTGATGTGTCTCCTGCACCAAGCAGCCATTCCCACGCAGTTAAGGTTGTGATTTTTTTACCTGCCTGTGAGGGACGTGTATCACACCATCTCTGCTGTGTCTTTGGATCAGGCATGGGCTACCACGTGTAGTGTGCATTTGCTGGTTTGGGGCCACTTGGCAACACTTCTTCCTACTTCTGCAATAGCACCCTGATTTCATTTTGGGGAATTAGCTCTCCTGGGCTTCGTGGACAGTAAATCAAGGCTTCCTGCTTTCCTGCAGCCAAGAGGAGGCTGAGCTGGGCATATTATATGCTCTCTTCCAGGTCCTGAATCTTCCATATATGTGGCCATGACAGGACTGTCCCTGATTAGTTCCTGCTTTCTGCTCCCCTGGGGTAGCAGACGCACTGGGTGAGGGGCTGGGTCCTTTTCTGAGCCTGCTCTCCAGCCTTCCTGTCAATTCCGTGAGATTTTATTATCCTTTCAGCCTAATCCGCTTTTGCTTAAGTTGTCTAAAGTCAGCTTCCGTTGCTTACATGAAAAAGCCCAGATGGGTGCAGAGAGGGAAAAGTCAAAATGGCTTCCTTTGGTACAAAGGTCTGTGACCACGTGCTCTGGCACCAAATACAAACAGGAAAAGTTCAACTTAAATATTAGGAGCTCCTCAGTAAAGGTTTTCCTCCTGTTTCTTCCCTGCTGGTAGAGGCCTGCTTTTTTGGGGGACAGACCTTCTGCAGACCCAGGGAGTAAACGATTATTAGTCCAATTCAGCACTAGTGGTTTCATTCCATTTTCCAGTGACTGCTTCGGGTGTTGGGTACGTGACTCAATTCTGGCTAATGGGACCTATTACTCTCATTTTACATCTAAGGGAAGTCTTGGAGTTTCTGGGAAAGAACTTCTTTGCTAATAAAAAAAAAAATTGAGGGACAATGTTCCTCTTGTGTACCACCCACCATCATGTCTACAAATGCCCTTGGGACCATCTTATGACCTTGGGTGAGATAACGCTGACTCGGTGGTTAGGTTGGCAGAGAGAGGAAGCTGGAAAGAGTGGATCCTAGACATCACTGGGCTGCTGAGTCATTCAGCTTTGGAACTGCCCTCCCCTCCAGGCTCCTGGAGTTCATCAACCCCTATCGTTTAAGCCACTTGTACTTAGGTTTCTGCTACCTGCAGCCCAAATCATTGTAACACCCAGCCCGAGCTTCAGACCTGGGAATGCGTACCCCAACAGCAGGCTGGCACTGCAGCATCACAGGCCAGTGGTAGGAAGGGGGTTGGAGAAGGGAGCATCCAGAGGTTGGGGCAAGCTTGTGATGGGTCCAAGCAGGGCCACTCATGGGTGGGACAGAGGCAGCCTCCAACAGTGGCACTCTCTGAAGCTAGAAGAATGTCAGCATCATTTCCCGGCAATCTTCCGTGTTTAAAGCAAGAACCCAGCTAGCACCTTGAGGGCATGGGGAACAGAATCTAGCCCAAAGAGGGGTTTAGGTGGAATGCTAATAGCTAGTCAGAGTTCTCAGGGTCTGGAGTTCATGTGTGGCTCTGACTCTTGCAGAAAAGTGGAGTCCATAGCAGGGACACAGGGGCAGAAAGGAGCAAACCCAGTTCTGTAGAGTTCCCAACATAGCGGGGTTTGGGGAAGGCTGCAGCTGAGTAGGCGCCCCGCCACACCCCCCATAGGAATGCCAGGTACAGAGTTTAGGGCAACGGGGCCAATTCCAGGCCCTGCCAGTCCTCTGGCCACTGACGAGATGTGGACCACTTTGGCTCAGATGTTTGGCTGGAACACTGGAGGGACGATGCCTACAGCAGAGTTGGGAAGTCAGGAACCAGCAGAGGCTATGTCACGAAGCATTTTCCATCAGGAGCTGAGAGATCTCTGGTGAGATTTCCAGTTTATGCCCATCTGAGTCCGATGATGTGCAAGCCACCCCAGTGCCTCCCAGAGACAGCCCTGCTCAAGTCCAAGGGGACAGTAGTTGAACCAGTGCTCCTCCCTCCATTCTGTTCTTCGTGCATCAGCCAAGCAGGTGCTTCTTTGTGCTGCATTCTCATCTGCGCACTCTGCCTCTTCAGAGCATTCACCTCCCCTTTCCTAACACTGAACGGACCCCAGAAATAGTCTATAGGGGTCATTTTCAGGGTCAGAAAGATCCCAAGGTCATCCATCTAATGTACCAACCTCATGTGACAAAAAGGGAAACAGAAGCACCGAAAAGCAAAGGGGAGCGCTCTTAACTTGCTGTGTGACTCTGGGCAGCCACATCACCTCCAGGGTCACGCCTGCTCTGACATCCCATGGCTCTGCTTCCAAAGGACCAACACGTGTGAAACAGCAAATGAATTCTCCAGAGCCACACGAAATGGCTCTAACTTTAAGTCTGCCTCTCCTCCTTCTCCTCTCTCCTCTTCCAACAACTGGGTCCCCTGCGCACACCTGCAAGTCCAGTCCTACTGCTTGTTTGCAAACTAATCCTCCCTCTTATAATCATTGTGATCTTCTAAGGAACCCCTGGCCCAGACTTTCCTGCCCTATTATTGTGCCCTGTTTTGGGGAACGGTTGCTGGCTTATTCCTGAGGCCCAGCACCCCTTATTCCTCAGTCCTGGTCCAGTCCCACCCTGCCACGCCTGAGTCCCCAGTGCCCAGACTGGGCAGCACTGTGGTGATATGGTGGTGGCCAGTAGTGGCTTCCGAAGCACGCGCTCGTCTGGGAATTTTGCATAGATTACCACATCGAATCCTGAAGAGGGCCATATCAGGCAGTTATCATCGTTACTCCCATTTTACAGATGAGGGAGCTGAAGGCCTCTTACAAAGGTCACTTAGCTGGTACGAGGTGGTGCCTGGATGTCCGCCTGACAGCCCCATGTCAGCTGTTTCTCTGCACTCTGCTCTGCTGGGGGCCTGGACTGGATTCCTCCCACTGCCACCGCCCTGGGCTGGCCTTGAGCACCGGCTCTGCCCTGTAGGCACGGAGGGTCTCACGTCCCGGGCCTCTCTCACTCCCAGCACTTCAGGTTTCTGTCATGTCCTTCAGAGAAGACACAAGATTTGACAGGACCTGGAAGAACAGGCACAGAGTGCGGGATGGCCAAGAATAGGCCAGAAGTCACGTCTGGCTACTCGCACATAGAACCATGACAGCATCCATGAGTGTGGCTCCTCTCTCACTCGCTCCCTGTCGGTTCCTGGGCTTATGGTTTCGGGGCTGATGGCAGCCAAGCATCCCCCACCTCCAGGGGAAGCTGAATGGTGCAGCGAAACAGCTTGACAGCCCTGCGTTCAGGCCCTTAGAAGCTCTGTGAGCCTGAGGCAGATCCATGGGCAGGGTGGCCTCTTACAGCCTCCAACCCTCTGGCTGTGAAATGTGGCTAATGGCATCGATCATGTGTGGCCTTGCTGAGGACATACGAGACACCTTTGCTGAGTGCCTGGCTCTCAGTGAAAGGCGGTTCCCTTCCGTGCCTTTTCCTCATTGACGCCTGCTCCCCTTGGTGCTGACTGTCTCCTGGTGCCAGAGCAGCCCCAACGATGCCCACCACGTGGCTGGCAGGGACCCGGGCACACTCGACATTCTGGAGATAAATACAGGGTGCAGGCACCTGATTCTAAACAATGGCTATTCTGGGGTTTAATTGCTCATCAAGAGGAAGGCAGGCACTGGGCAGTGACCCACCCTGGAGGGTCAGGACAACACAGCAAGGTGCAGGTGCAGAGGTGCCAGCCCACAGGCTACAAATCCTAGACTCACCGAGGAAGGGCGCTCAATTAAAAAGCCTCTGGGGTGACCACCTCACGGTGCACAATTGGGGACACAGAGGCCCGGGCAGGAGAGTGCTTCAATTCCCTGCTCCCACAAACGTTCATCAAGCACCTCCTCCAGGCTGGCTCCATGCTCAGCCACAGAGACCTCACTGTGTGGGGAGACAGATGGGACATGTGCAATCAGAGCGCCTTGTGACAAGCACCGGGAGGAGGCATGGACAGGCTGGGGGAGCCACCACCCTAATCACATGGGTCATGAATTCATTCATTCATTCGTTCATTCACGGATGTGCCCGGTGCTCATAAGTGCCAGGTGTTGTTAGGTGCTGGAGACCCAGCCCTCTGAACAAAGTCCAGTCTTGGCCTTCATAGGGTTTATGGTCTCATGGCAGAGAAGGGCAGTCACAGATAGGTGAAGCCATGTATGATAGAACGTCAGGGTGTGTAATGGTAGAAAGGAAAATACAGCCGAGGAAGGGGACAGTGGGCACCTATCGCTGGTTGACGTTTTAAGTAGATTGTCATGTTGATGCTAAATGACAAATTCACTTTGGCACATGAGATAGGCAGGGCAACGAATGTTGTTCCTTCTGAGTGAAGAGGGGAACCAAGGCCCCGAGATGACCTGCCTCAGGGGTCACAGAGAACCAGCAAGAGTCGGGACCTGCCCCGGCTCTCCTGTCTCACAGGCCACAGCTGGCCCCTCTAGGGCATGGCAACCCCTCGCTCCCACAGCCACCATCTCTTCCTCTGTCCTCCCAGGGGAAGGGAGGGAAGCAAAGGCAGTCTGCTGGGGCGGGGGCCAGAGCCAGGCCCTTTCAGCCACCACCACCTCCTGGCTTGTCAGTCATCCACACTGGCCTCTGCCCATGGAGACTGACAGCCACATGCTCAGCCATCCAGACATGGCAGACTGCTCCCTGCCCTCCACCGCCTCCCGCAGATGTCAGTGGTAGCTTGGTGTCAGACACACGTGCCCCCTCCACTTCTGAGCTGTGTGACCTTGACAAGTTCAGCATAGCATCTGTCAAAACTGGATGTTGTGCCACTCTCGCAGAGCTGTGGGAGAATTAAATAAAGCAAAGTGTAAAATGCCCCCAAGTCTGGGGCCCACAGTGGGCTTGAAAAGTGCGGGCGTCTTTCCTCTTGCATCAGCTCCCGCCCGCTGGGCCTGGCCTGCAGCCCAGAGCGTCACTCCCTCTCCAGGGCTCCCGTAGCTCTGAGAGGTTGTGTTCGCTGCCTGTGTCTGTCTGGTCCCTGTACAAGATCGACAGCGCCTGGGGAGCAGCCTCTGGCTCCTGCACAGCTCCGAGCCACCAGCCTGGGGCTCAGCGTAGCGCCACACTCAGTCTGCTCCACAAACGCCCCCGTGCAGCTTCCTGCCAAGAAAGCTGAACTTGAAGAATAATGGGGAAGGTTGAACCACAGATTCAGAGTCAGCTTGTTTACCAGCCTAGTGACCCTGGACAAGTTTTTTTTTTTTTTTTTTTTTTTTTGGTAAATGGGGATAATAATCAGTGCCCAAAGTTCTGTAAAATTACATGGTTATTTTAAAATTCTTGTTTCCATTGTACAATCATAAGTTAAGACGAGTTTATCCAATTTGTCACCTCGTACTACCATCCTTTCTAAAATGTCCAGCCCCCAGAGAGTGAAACTCGAGTGACACTCCTGTCACTACCTGCTGGGCAGCCCAGGCTTCGGAGCGTTAGAAACTCGGCTGCCTGTTGTTGGAAGGCCTGCCATGCTGAGCCCCGGAACGCAGCGGGCAAGCCTGGGAGAGGGTCTGGGAGAGGGGCAGCATCATGGTGGGAGGCCGCTGGGAGCTGAGAGCACCTGGAAAAGACACCTCTCGTCACTGGGCCAGGGAGCGCTCCCTGACGGAGCCCCTCCACAGGCTGCCAGCCCCCCTTCCCAGACAAGCTCCCACTAATGTGCTTACCCTGCCCAAGGCTTCAGAGCCAGCCCAGCCCTTCCAGGACACATCCTGACCAGGCTGCCTCCTGCCTGGGGCTGCTCAGCGGCTGGACCACAGGGTTCTCAAGCCATGATGTATGATTAATGACGCCTGATGAGCTCAGCAGCCCATGGGGGGGTGATCCAAGGGGAGGCCAGAGGAAGGCTGGTTATGGATTTTAACCCTCTGATGTTACTGGCTAGGAATTTAACATCAATAATTCAAGGCAGCAGGGAGAAGGGGACGAGAAAATGTGAGAGAGAGAGAGAGGTAAGGATGGAGAGGGAGAGAGGAAGGGAACGGGGGAGGGGAAGCGGAAAGGACAAGAGGCACAGATGCATTTCCTGAGTTTTGCATGTGCCGCTTTGGCCTCCTGTAGCTCCTTTACGCCTTCTTACAGTCTAGGAAGCAGATACCGTCAGCCAGATAAAGAAACTGAGGCTCGGAGAAGAAAAGCAAGGGCTTCAGGGATGGAGGACATTGACCCAGGTCTGCTGATTCCAGAACCCGGGCTCTTTCCATTACACCTTGACTCTGGTGTGTAGCCAGGTCAAGGAGCACAGGGGGGCCCTGAGACCTCAGGACCCCTAACCCCAGCTCACACTCTAGGGCCGACGTGTAGTGAGGTAAGTTTGGAGGGCTTTGCCCCCAGGAGAGGAACCAGCCGCTGGCCTTCTGGACAGCACCAGAACTTTGTTGCTGGAGCTGAAAAAATTAACTGCTATATTTAAAAGCATTGTTCGGTTGCTGTGGCAACGGAGGGGCTAAGAATAATATAAAAAGAAGACGATATGCCAGGTTGTCACTGGCAACCCAATTTTAAGGGTGTGTGTTTTAAAAGGAGTGGGGGGTGGGGGGGGAGGTGGCGAGGTTCAGACTGTCCTCCCCGCTTCCTCCGGCACCATCTGGCCCAGCCGCATGTCCAAGATGCAACCAGGCCTGGGATCTGACCGTCCGTCCGAGTCGGAAGGGAGCTGGCACATCCTGGCCTTGAGCCAGAAGACAAAGGAGGCTCTCATCTCCTAATTGCTGTCCTCTCCTGACAGCCCCCCACTGCCTGGGTAGCCTCTCTCGGCTGTGGAACCCCAGCCGGAGGCACCTCTCAAATAGATGGCCCCAAAATAGCTTCTTCTCTCAACCTGGGAGCTTGCAGCCAGCCTGGCAGACTCCCTGGGGACCACCAGGGTGAACAGATGGTCGGGAGAGAAGCGCAAGAGACAGATTTATTGATCTGTGCCTGGATGTCAGAGCTGGGAGGAGGCTTGGGAAAAACATGATCACAGGATGGGCCTGGCTCTCTCAGGAGTCCTGGAAAGAAGTACTAGGTCTATCCTCATCTGGAGCCCGGGCCCAGGTGACCTGGAGGGGCCCCACAGCAGGCCTGAGGAGGAATAGGGAGGTAGATGGGGTCTGTGGCCCCTTGGACACAAGCCAGCTGCTTGTCAGGGCTGGGATGGAAGGACCCAGGAAGACATGAAGAACTGGACAGAAAAAAGACAAAATCCCTAAGAAAGTTTACTAACAGTCGTGTCTGGGAAAGAGAGCTATTGTCTTTACCTCTAGCAGTCATGCAGTATGGAGGGAAGCCGTGAAGTCACCCCAACCAGAGTCCGCAGGCCAGCTCTGTCACATACTGCTATGTGACATCCAGTAAGGCTCTTAGCATCTCTGGGCCTCAGTCCTCAGATCCACATTTCAGAAAGACCCCTATTGGACTCAGCAGGGAAGCTAGATGGGCCTGGTATACTGGAGGCAGGAAGGCCCACACGGCTGCTGGTTCAAGAGTCCAGGCCAGACATAAAGGGGCTTGGGCTAAGACAGGACAGGGCTTTACAGTTTACAATGTCAACTGTCCATTATCTCATCGATCAAGCCAGAATGGACAGAGGGTACTGCCCCACCCAAGGATACTACTCCTCATCCCTGCCTACAGGACTTCCCAAAGGCTGGGGTACCCACCATGTATATAGTAACTACCTATCGATTCCCAAGCATCCCCTAGAAGCGGACAAGCCCAGGAGAGTTGGAGGGGCCCAGATGAGGGAGAGGTCTCATGAGAGGGTGTGGTCAGGGAGGGCTTCCTGGAGGAAGAGCCGTGAAGGGCATTCTAAGCACAGTATGGTGCAAGTAAAGGTTGGTGAGGGGACTGGTCACAGTATCTTAGAGAAATAGCTTCTAGACCCTGCTGCAGCAGAGACCTTCTGTAGGAGAGCTGGAAGAAAGCAGGCTTGAGATCTAGGCAGGGCTGGGCCACAGAAAGCCTTGAATTCCAGACTGAGGGGCTGCATTCTCTTGTGGGCAGTGAAGACTTGTGGGGAGCCAAGAGGAGCAGGGGGAGGACGGGGAGATGTGAGCAAAGCAGTTTTAGGAAGCCAAGTTGGATCAGATATTTAATTTCTCGTTCTCCTCCCCAAACCTCAGACATAGGATCATACTTCTTCTCCAAGTGTCTGAACACCAGCAACAGACACCAGACCTCAAGCAGCATGTCATGGAAAATGGGTACATGTATTCAACAACTGCTCTTTTGCCAACAGAACACAGCCAGCTCCCCTAAGCCTCTGTCTTGCTGTCTTCCCCGTTTGGGGAAACCTAGTTGCTTTATGTCCTACTCTCTCTGGGCACATATTTCTGGTCTTACTTTCCCATGGTGGAGGTGGCCAGAGTTGTTTGTGTCTATGCCTCATGGAAGGTTAGGCTGCTGAGTCAGCCTGTGGGCAGAGAGCTGCCCCAAGGGGCTCAGTGTCTGGGGACCATACATCAGGTGGAGGTGTCTGGGCCAGGGAAGCCCATGAAACTTGACTGTTCCGCCTCCTTCGACAAATACTATTTGTTAACACATAGTACCTACTATGCGTCGGTCACCAGTGTAGGCACCGAACCACACAAACAAAACTCCTGCCCTCTTGGAGTTTAAATTCTAATTGGGAAAACCGATAACAGTCAACAAATAAATATTATCAGGTAGTACACACTATAAAAGAAATGAACAACTTGGAGAAGGGAAGGGAAAGTGACCAAAGAAGATGATGTTTGAGTTGAGGTAATCAGGGAAGGTTTCTCTAAGGAGGTGAGGTTCTAAGGGGATGACATTTCAGCAGAGGTCTGAATGAAGTGAGGGAGAAGTGGAAAGATTATTTTGGAGAAGAGTATTTCAGGCAGAGGGAATGGTACATGCAAAGGTCCTGAGGCAGGCATGAGCTTGGTATGTTTCTCTGACTCTTTATCTAGTGTTCTTGGGGGAAAAAGAGGCTCAGAGAGGTTAGGTGACTTCCCTGGAGTCATATTGCTGATTAGTGGCCAAGCAGGGTCAGAGAGCAAATGGACTGCCTGCTGGTCCAGAGCTCGCCTGCCACTGCATGGGCAATAGGCCACATTTCAGGGACTGGGTTCCAGCCAGAGTGTGGGTGCTGGTTGCTGACTGTGGAGGAGGCAGAACTGACGGTGAGTCAGTCATTCAGTCAACAAATATTGACTGGGCGCCTACCACAAGCCAAGTGCTGTCTGTGTATGGACAGAAGCGTATGTGCTCCTAAAGCCCACCTTCTAGTGAAGATCAGAGAATACGGGGATCACAGGATTCTAGGACCTTAGAGTCTGGGGCCAGAATTTGGGAATCCCAGAATGCAAATGATTGCATCTTAGCCTCAGAGAATTCTGAATCACCCAAGCACAACTTCTGAGCCTCGCATGGTTGGCAAGGCCTATCAGCAGCATCTGGTCCATTTTAAAGAGGGAGGACCTGAAGCCTGGTGCACCGAATGTCCCACATATGGCAGCCAGTGGCAGAGCCAGGATCTTATACCCAGGAGTCCAAGTTCCTAGGCCAGTGGGATATCTGTGGCAATGGAGATGAGCATGGGATTGGGGGCCAAACAGACTGGCTGGTGCAGACTGGGTCTGCACCCCACACTTGCAATGGCATGGAGTCTTTCTGAGCCTCAGTTTCCTCATCTGTAAAATGGGACTAATATGGTATCTACCTCAAATAGTAGCTGTGAGAATTAAGATAACATATGTAAAGTGCTTATCACGGCAAATGCCCCAAATGCTTGCAGTTGTTGTTGTAATTATTAGTGAAATTTCAAGGACACTGGTATCTCTCTGTAGGTGACAGAGATTAGACCCAGCTGGGATCTGAACAGCTGACCCACCCCGGCTAACAGGCTTAGTATTCCACAGAGGGTCTGCCCAGGCATGTTCGCTGGTAGAGAATAAGAGTTGTTTCACTCTCACCTCGAAACAGAAACATGATGTGTGCGGCCTGGAACCAGCCTTCTCCCTCTTCTGCCTCTTCTCCCTCCCCTTCCCTGCTTTTCCCTACCCTCCCTCCCCTTTCCCCCTCCGTTTCTTCTCTCTCTCTCTCTCTCTCTCTCTCTCTCTCTCTCTCTCTCTCTCTCTCTCTCTCTCTCTCTCTCACACACACACACACACACACACACACACAGAGGCATCTGCTGTAATTATGGCCATAAGACCTTGACCCACTCTAGGGCAGTGGGAGCCAAGCAAGACCAAAGGGAAGCAGAAGTTTCCGGAAGATTCTAGCTGGGGGTTGAAGTACATGTTTTAATCCTCTCTCTTGGCTGGGCTAAAACTAGCCTTGATGAAACCAGGGCCTACCAGAGGTCAGGAGAGCCAGAGCCCATGGTCAAGTGGGATTGATAAGAAACACACCCTTGATGTGGTGAGTAACCAAGGCCAGACAGTTGGAATGGAGGGCTCAGAGTGCTGCCCAGCCATGGACAGCAGCTGCACAGAGAGGACCCCAGAGGACTTCTTGGCGGAGGAGGTGAAGAAAGAGGAGAAGGAAGGTTCCATTTGAGCTAGGAAGGATGGGGAGAACTTGGCCAAATAGAATTTGTTGCTTAATATGAGAACAGCATTACAAGCAGAAAACAAAAAATTACAAAGGCACAGAGGTTAGAAATTTTAGAATGCAGAACACCAGTGAGGTTCCACTGACAATTTAGGCTCTTTCTATGTTGGAAGTAAGAAGTCCTTTTTGCTTCTAATGTTCACCTTTACCTTAAGTAAACAGCAATTCCTTCATTCATGAGAATAACTCTAAAAAAGAGTTAAGGCAGCCCTAAGCAAGTCATTTTTCCTTCCTGTGCCTTAATTTTTCCATCTCCCAAATGGGTGTGTCCTAATATGGGAGGGAGACTGCCCCAGGGCAGGTTTTACTAACCAAAAGGCAGTCATCCATCGGCCACCCCACACTGCTCAGGGAGGCCTGTGGCCAATTTCCGTATCCTTACCAGGAAATCTTAGGCTCATCTGAAAGCCTTGAGTTTCCTGGGACATCCATCTATCTTTCTGGGGCAAAAGCCACAAAAATTAGGAGGATAACATGGTGACCAGGCTCAGGAGAGAGACACGCAGAGTCCTTCCTCAGCCTCACTTCAAGCTCACAGCAGCCCCAGGTGGGATGAAGACAGAGGTCTACATCACCTTGGGGAACCCAACCTTGAAGAGGCGTGGTGTCTGCCCCGAGGCCTACACCTGGTTAAGTAGCAGAGGCAGGATTTGCATCCAGGACTCTGATTCCCAGCCTCCAAGTCTTCTTAGTTAGGCCAGCCTGTCTCTTATCCTAAGTTGCACAGGCCAAAAATAGAGGCTAAGATAAGAAGTAATCTATTCCCAGTCCCACAAGGACTCAGACTTTGGAGGGCGGCGGGGCTTTGCCACACTTGCCACTCCAGAGGCCCAGCCTCTCTGAGACAGACTACTTGGCTCTGATTTCAGCCAAGTGTCCCTTCCAAGCCATCTTGACCCTTTCTATGCCTCTCCTGCTCACCCTCAAATATCCGCCTAGGCCTCCATCTATGCCCCAGATGCTGAAAGATCTTCAGAGCAGCCAGAGAATTCCACAATCAGCTCGCTGAACCTGATGCACTTGCAACCCCACCTCTGAGCAGGTTGCCGGGGCTGCTCCCAGGCCGCAGTCAGCATCTCTTGGAAGGACTAAAGAAGGGCGATGCTATAGTTTTCTATGTTTGTGGACACCCCACAAATCAGGTGGTTCATTTATAGATTGAATCCGTTTGGACATAGTTGAAATAACTTTGGGTTCATCTACAAGGAAATGTGTTTATCCAGTCCTGGCTCACCCAATTCAAGCACTGATTACCCCACACTATTTATTATTCCACCTTTCAAAGGTGGTAGGGATGGGGAAACTACGCACAATTCCTAAGCAAGTTGTTGAGGGAGCTACAGGTGGAACCGTGAATGTGCCTGCCAGTCAGTGGCAAGGAGATCAAGCCCAGAGCTTTCTGGGAAGAGGGTACCACATCTGCAAAGGCCTGGAGGGATGGAACTGCATCATGCTGTGGGGGTGACAGCAGCGTGGAGGTGGCCAGTGAGAGAGGAAAGAGCGGGGCTGAGACCCCATAAAGGAATCTTGTAAGTCACTCTAAAGGAATTTGGCACTTAACCCTGGAGTCCACAGGGAGCTATTAAAGGATTTTATTAAGGGATGATGTGACCAGATTTGTGTTTTTGCAAGATCTTCCTGGTGCATTTGGAGAACAGATTGGAGGGGCATGGTGGTGGCAGTCAGAAGCAGCTGCAGAAATCTAGGTAAGACAAGGTTCTTAGCAGTCTGGGAGGGAAAAAGGGATACACCTCACAAACCTTGAGTCCGTAGCCCTTGGTTGCCTTGGATGGGATGGAGGCAGTAAGTCAGAGATGAGGCCTGTGCTTGGGGCATCCCATCCCTTCCCGAGGCCCCCTCTCTCTTTGCCACCATCTCCATCCTCATCCTGTTGCCATAACTGGAAGTCATGGAATTCTAGGGGGAACTCCATGAAACACGAAACTTCTGGCTCCATCACATGAACCGGGAACAATTTTACTAGCAGAAAATGTGCCTGCACCATAAAACCATAAGCACACACACACACATCCACCATAAAAATCATGCTGCGAAACTCAGCAGACTTGGCTGATTCTGATTAATTCTCATTAATATTTGTTTGCTACTTGTACATTTCATTTCATTGCCCACGGCAGTCAAGCAGTAGCAGTTGCCAGGAACTTAAGAAAAGGCAATAGGAGAAAAACGTGAAATTGAGATAATTCTAAGTAATAATTTTGTTCTTTACTACTATTTGGGAAGAGACAGATATCAATCTAGTTTAGCAGTGAAATATCTCAGCACTGCTTTCAGAACATGGGGTGAAGCACTCCTATAGGTTTCTCCTGGACAGGGTTGAAGAGAAACTTGGTTAAGTAGTTCATGCTAAGAATGAATGACCGACAGGGTACTCTGACCCCTCCTGGAGGCACTAGCAACTTAGCCTTAGACATGGAGAGTAAGCAGCTCTTCCCACCTCCTTTGAATGTCATCATCTGCCTGTGCGCCCAGACAATCCAGCCTGTAGTGTCTCCTGGGATCCCAGCAGCCTACACCTGGGTCACCCTCTCCAGGTTTACAGGGGCAGCATTAAGTAGTGTCTTGGTGGACTCTCGCACCCCCTTCTACCGCCACCCATTGTTACCTTCCAGAGCCATTCCAAGTAAGCAAACTGTCTTAGTCCACTTGGACTGCCATAATAGAAATCCACAGACTAGGTGGCTTATAAACAACAGAGATGTATCTCTCACAGGTCTGGAGGCTGGGAAGTCCAAGGTTAAGGAACTGGCAGATTTGGTGTCTGGTGAGGACCGACTTCCTGGTTCATAGATGGCTGTCTTCTCACTGTATCCTCACATGGTAGAAGGGAAAAGGGAGTTCTCTGTACCCTCTTTATAAAAGCACTAACCCCATTCATAAAGCCTCCATTCTTATGACCTAATCATCTCCCAAAGGCCCCAACTCCTAATGCCATCACATTTTTGGGGGGAACACATTTAGTCTACAGCGCAAACATCAAATTGAGGTAAAGAGTGTGCTTACTCTGCAAATGCAGCTGTCTTCTATATGCTCTCACCCCCAGCAGAATGCTGAGGACAGCTGGTGAGGTTGGTTCCCCTGGAAAAAAGGGGCTGTGTTCCCAAGTAACGCCTAGGACTAAATGAACAGTAGGATGGGCTTTTCCTCCTGAAGTACTATTGCTGCCAACTAAAGCAGATACAAATGTTCATCAAGAACACCATTCTGCAGACGGGAAAACTGAGGACCAGAGAACAGAGTCTTGCCCCGGATCACAGACTCAGGAGATTCCTGAACATCTGGCCACACCCACCTGCCTGGCCCTCTGAGACGCACGATGGAAGCTGGAGGCATCCTGCTCTGAGCTGACGTCACAGGAAATGGGCGCAGGGAGTAGGGCCTGCGCAGTGAGATGTGAAGCACTGCGGAGTCTGGTGCCGGGTAAAGAATCAGAGGTCTGAGCCCCAGCGCTAGCTCTCAGACACGCCCTGTACAAGCCTGGGCAACTCACTGGACCTCGCTGGCTGCAGGTGGCAAAAGCTGGGTTCCACAGGATCACTTCAGAGCTTTCTCTGGTTGAATAACCCCCTGTCTTTGATAAGGGTATGTCCAGTGGGTGGTGAACAAACAATAGAAATGACTATCGTTATCTGATATGTAAGATGCATTTTTTTTCCTGGTGATTACTCAATTTTGTTTTCTTCTACTTTTCAAGACACTCTGCAGGGACAAGGGGGAAGCTGTTGGATTTGTGGGTACAGAGGTGCTGACACCTCATTTGCATTGAGGTCACCTGCTGGGTCTTGTCTGAGGCCACAAGCTCCGTCCCAGGTGAAACAGCTCTGTTCCTTGATGGGGGCGGCCCCCAGGCCTGAGTCAGGCTGGAGCCAGCAGAAGCCAGAGTAGGACTCCAGAACAAGACAGAGAAGAGAATGGGCCTCTCCCCTATAGCTTCACGATGATGGTCCACTGAACCTTTCCCACCCACAATACCACACCATCCAGAGAAGGGGTGGGCCAGCTGTTGTCTCCCAGTTTACAGAGGAAGAAACGCAGGTTCAGAGTAGTCAAGTGACTTGTCCAAGTCCCACAGCAAGTGGATATGAAAGGCAGAACTGAAACCCAGGACTCAATGTTTCCTACCCTCTTTGTATGACAGAGCCCATCCTAGATAGGATGGACATATATGAAAGCACATCTCAGGCTGTGAATAGCATCTCTGGCCTAAGAATGTTCCAGGAGGGGGAAAATGCAGCCAGGCCTCTATGCCGGCACCACCAGTAACACTCAGCGTCTCCCCACTTCTACCACGAGCCTCTCCCAGTAACCAAGACAAAGGGATGATAGTTCCTTATAAGGAAAAGCTGTCAAGAGGTCAGACAGCAGAGACCCTCTTCCAGCAAAATCCTGCTACTACCAGGGAGGAAGGTCCAATTTCAAGGGCTTGTGTGGAACTGCCTGATGCAGCAGCAAATGGATAACTGAGAATCTTCCAGAACCACCCAAAGCCCAAACTATTATCTGCTGCTGCCAGTACTACTCCCTTCCAGTTAGGATGAGTGGCAGGCTGAACGAAAGACCCAGGTACACAGGACTGCTGAATAAAGCTAACAAACCAGCGTCTGTATGGAAACTGCACGGGAAGCCACGGTCACCAGTCCTCTGTCCCTGCCCCCAATAGTCTCCAAAAGACAGGCAGGCACCATCAGAGACCATGCTAGGCTCAACAACCCTGGGCGGCAGCTGTAATGTCCCCATCTTGCAAGGGGAAAGCTAGAGACTCAGAGACAGTGGCCTGTCGTAGGGCCATTTTAAGACCCAGGTGCTGCTACTTTTGGAGACCTGTCCCACATTTTATAAAACACATCCCATTCTGAATCTATTCTTTGGCTGAAAACCTGAATTTTAAAAATAACCTTGCTTTTGAAATTATTTGCAGCTTTTGAAATTATCGCAACATGAACGATCGGCTCTGACTTCTCCGCAATCGAATGTAATCAGGAACCTTGCCGAGGCGAAGCCCTGGAACCCCCCAAAGGAAGGCTGTTTTATAGAAACCCAACCAAACGGTCAATCGTGTTGGAACACATTAACTAAACATTCGTTAGATCAGTACTTTCCTTATTTGGGAACAAAACCTATTTCATGTATCAAACGTTCTGGTAAGCCCTCGAGAAGTGCGTGGGCCCATGGTCGTGCAAAGATAAGTCAGGTCCAGGGCAGAGCTGAGATGGGAACACAGGTCTCATGCCAAAACTGGGGCTCTTCCCTCCATGAGGGCCTGTCTCCAGGAGTCAGGGCACCTTCTCCAAGTTGGAGGAGGAAAATTGGCAAGCAGAATCCAGCAGATTACACGGCTTGGAAAGGGTCTGGGAATGATGTCCTTTGAGTAGCTGTTAAGGTTAAAGTTAAGGGGGTGGGCATTGTGAAAAATGGGTGAAGATGGTTAAAAGGTACGAACTTGCAGTTATAAGATGAATAAGTCCTGGGGGTGTAATGTACAGCACGGTGACTATAGTTAACACTGACTGTATTATATATTTGAAAGTTGCTAAGAGAGTAGATCTTAAAAGTTCTCCTCACAAGAAAAATTTTTGTAACATTGGATGGTGACGGATGTTAACTAGACTTACTGTGGTGATCGTTGCACGATATATACAAATATTGAATCATTATGTTGCACACCTGACACTAAACAAATGTGGTATGTCAATTATACCTCAATTTAAAAAAAAGAATCATGGACGCTTGTTCTTGAACAAGAATAACGGTGGTAGGTGATGTTTATAAGGTACTCATAGTACGAGTGTGCTAGCAGGTTACACATCTGCTCACAGAAGTTCCACAGTTGACCGCTTTTGGGCCCAGAGGGCACAATGTCGCATAGGTAGCAAGAGGCCATGCCAAGACTTGATTCGGAGGAGCTGGGCTCTAGAGTCCAGGGGCTTAACCACTCTACTATACTGCCTCCCCGGCTGGGACAGAAGGACTAGAGCCAGTCTGGAGTGGCTCTAGAACACTATTCAAACATCTGGCTGGAGGACAGCGGTCCGTTTAGAGGACGAAGGTGGAGGGTGGCAGTGAAGGCAGTCAGGTCTCAGCTCACTAGATAAAAGAACTTTCTAACAAGCACCGCTGTCTGACAGCAGATGAGCTGCCCTGGGCAGTTACCACGCGTCTGTTATTCAGAGTCCGCAAGGAGGAAGGAGGCCGTGCGCTGAGCAAGGAGATTCCCACTGTGGGTGGAGGGCTGCGCTGACTTAGAGGCATGACTGAAAATACTGCCTTCCTTTCTGGGACCTGTCCCCTTGCAGGCCTTGTTGGCTCAGTACAGGAGGCACAGATGGTAGTTTCTGCCTCTGGCCAGATGTGGAGCCCAGGGAAGACATGTTGGGGGACAGATAACCACAGACATAAGAGACTGAACTCGGAGGCTGATCTTGGAGACACAGACCTGGTACTTATTGAGTTTTTCTAAATACTAGTTATTTGAGAGCTTTACATGTATCATCTCATTTTCTCGTCACATCCTCTGAGGTTGATATTCTTACTCTCATTTCACAGATGAGGAGCCTGAGGCCAGAAAGCCTAAGCAAAGGGCCTGGGAGACTCATAACCACTGCCTAATGTCTCAGAGTCATCTGAGAGCGACCTTGGCTTTCCCACTGCGGGGAAGAGGCAGGGCACCGGCCCCTTCCCGCCCCTGACCCCAGCCGAAGCTGGGACCCCAGTGGGGAACCGAGGCCCAGGCAGGCCAGGCTACTGGGGATCCCAAGGTGGTAGGAAGGGAATGGGGGAGCTGAGCACAAAGGATGGGTGGGGGTGGGGCGGGGGAGACACTGACAGACGGAAATGAAAGTGGCCTTGAAAAAAAGGAAGGAGGGAAGAAAAGCAGAAACTAAAACAAGTGACAAAGAAAATGAGAGTGTCCAGAGGAAGTGGCTGAGGGGTGCGGTGCTTGCAGAGGAATCCCCCACAGCCTGGTGTTTCCTCTGTTCTCAGAGACAGGAGGGAAGGCAGTTGACCAACTGCCCGGAGCCACCACTGTCACCTCCTCACCTCGAGCCAGAGGCAGCCCTAGGGCTTCAGTAAGGAACGGCTCCTCCCACCAGAGCACTGACTCAGAGCTCAGAATCCCAAACCCCAGGCTGGAGGCTTGGTCGCCTACTTTCTGCTGGGTGCTTCTGGGACATTGATAGGCCTCACTGGGCCTCAGTTTCCTCTCTATAAAATGGGTATAATCACCCTGAGCCTACAACACAGCTGGGAGGACTTCCAGGGCCAAAGCCCCGCGCAGGGTGAATGGCTCCTGGGCAGCCCTGGCCTGTGCCTGGGGGAGCACTTGGGAGGTAAGAAGAGCTGTAGGCTGCGCGAGGAGCATCACTTATTCCTTGAACAAACATTTACCTGATGCTTACTAGTCTTAATCACTCTGTGCTCTGTTGGCCGTACGAACAAAAGGCCGAAGAAGGGCCAGTCTTCTTCCCAATTGCAGGCTCTGCACATAGACTCCCAGCTCCTTATCCCAACGCTCCTACTTGGAGCTGTGTCAGCTCAGACAAGTGACTTGGTCTCTCTCTGAGCACCCTTCTTCATCTGTAAAGTGAGAACAAGAAGCATCCCTCCCTTCTAGGTTGTGGGGATTCAGTGAGACCGTGTGTGTAAAGCACTCAGTGCAGGGCCAGGCACAAATCCATCAGCCTCGGCCTGTGGGGGAGCTGGATACTCTCCTGGGGCAAGAGCAGCACTGTAATGACAGGGAACACCAAGGGATGGGGCCCTGGGTGCTGGGACGGGGACGTGGGGCAGCCGTGTCAGTGTTAGCACAGGTGGAGAGGGGACCGTCGCGGAGTGACTGGTGGGAGCAAAGGCACACGGGCAGGGCGGAAGGTGGTGTCCGGGCCCAGTGCTGAGGGGTAAGGCTGGATTGTCTTTATAGGGGGAGGGGCTCTCTACCCAAGGCCCCACTGACAGGGTTCAGACGGGGCCCAGGTGACACAGGTGTGCTGCCGAGGATGCCTCTGTTAGCACCTGACTGCATGGCTGGCTTCAGGTCCGGCCTGTGGGCTTCTTCAGCAGGACGTTGCTTGGGCCGACTGCCTCCAGATGGACTTGGGGAATTCCCCCAGGGCTGAGCACGGCTCTCGTGAACCGGTCTGGTCTGGGGTTCAAGGTCTAGCGTGAGGGCAGCTGCTGTGGTGAAAGTATCACAAGGCACAGTCTGGGGTCACAGGGAGGGAAAGAAGGGGATTTCTCTGCCATGTTTTCTGGGTGCTGAAGGCCTTGTTTGCATACAGGACAGCTGCCCTTGCATACAGGCATGTCACCTGGCTCTGTGCGGCTCCAGTCTCACTCTCAGTCACAGGCCCCATGCTGACTGGGGGTTACAGAGGCTGACGCAGCCACATAGCCCCCTGCACTGCCATCCAGGAACAACCAGAAATCAGACCACTGGCTCCATCACCCTCAGGGCGTCTGTTTACTGCCCCGAGCGTCAGTGTCTCCAGCTATAAAATGGAGATCATAACATCTACCTCCCAGGAGGACTGTGGGAAGGAAATGAGATCCTGGAGGGCGTGCACGTTGCAGGGAACCCACACAGGTGATCCACCATTGGTAGCCCCTTTCACATTACACTGGAGGGACTAGGCAGGCCTGGGCCCATTTTATCCCTCACTCTGGCTCTGTGACTTGAGGTGACTCATTCTACTCTCTATACATCAGCTTTCTTATCTGCAAAATGGGAAGAAACGGAGCAAGCACTGGCCCTCAGGAGAGAAGCACTGGCCCTCAGGAGAGAAGAAACCGTTGACAAAGCTTATCCTGAATGCCTCCCTGCCCTCCTTCTATACCGAGACACAGTGTGCTTCTCGGGACTCTGAATCACCTTCCCGAACTTAGACAAGGACCTGTTAGAAAGGGACCTGATTTTAGTCATTTACTTTTCAGTCTGACGAACCCCCAATGACTAGGGCTGGAATATTCTTAGAGGTGTTCCAATCTCTCCCTCACAACTCCCTACACATTTTACAGAAGGAGGGAAGAGAAGCGAGGAACGAGAAGGGCCCTAATTGAGGTCACCAACTTCTAAGCAGCAGAGCTGGGCTTGAGACCAGGGCCTCCTGAATATTATGACTCTTGGGGCCTCCCAGCCACTGTCCCCATTCCTCTCTTTCAGTTTAACTATAGGTCAGCCAGCCCAATGTCTGATTCTGCATTGGAAGACGCAAGGTGCCGGAGACCAGGAATGAGGAGTGTTCTTGCTTTCGACATGTAATTGAAATGACCCCATGTGAGTTTCTGGTCTCCCTCTCATCCACTACTGCTTTTGAGCCTCACACCACCCTGGGGAGGGAGGCAGGGAGGCAGGCATTATTGTGCCTATTTGCCAGATGAGGATACTGAGGCCGAGAATGGGTAAGTGACCAGGCCAAGGTCCGACAGACAGTCGGGGCTTAGTGTTTGTAACCTTAGGAAATGCAATTGCAGAGTAGGGGGCTCTCCTACCTTCTCCTGGGTCCTCTCAGGAGACCAGGAAAGCCCCATCCTGCCCAGAATCCCCCTCTGTCTTTTTGGGGAGGCCGTGCCTAAGGCCTCAGAAGCTGACGAGGGGGACTCGGTTGGGGGCAGCACCAGGAGCTCAGGCCTCTGCCCTCACCTCACTGTGACCTTGAACATCTATCTCTTCCCTCCTCGAGCCTCGCCCCTTCCCTGCAGAGGTGAGGAGTAGAGGAGCTGACCCTTCAACCTGCTCCCCTCCCCGACCTGGATGTCCCTGGTGCCCATGATGCTGGCTCCTCCTGCTGCAGGTCCCCAGCAGGGGAGCCAGCCGCCCTATAAGCACTCACTCCCGCGGCAGATCTGGGAGCGGGGCATCGCTGGGCCACCAGAAGGACGCTACAAATGCTGCAAACTATGCATGGGGGACAGAGGGTGAAATACAGCCAAGTGGTTCTCTCATGCTCTCTGCGTGTTAATAATGCATGGGCAGTCAGTGCAGGGCCCATCACAGGCCTGAGGTCAGGTGGCAATAGGAGGCATCTAATGGTCCTGATCATCTGGGGAAGGCTCCCAAGTGGCATGTGGGCAGCATGGGCGGGAAGCCAGGATTCCGGGCACTCAGACCCTACAGGTGGGAGGTTTGGGGGGGAGGGCAAGAGAATAGCTTGCATAGACCAGAGCCCCATTCAGAGGATTAAATGGGGTGAGCTGAGGTTTCCCTCAAGGGACGCCCAACGCATGCAGACATGTCACAAAGAAAGAGAGGAGTCTTAGGAACTCAGGGCTGAGAAGAGCCCTGTCAGAATCTCCCCTGGGTGGCACCTCTGCCCAGTGGCTGTACAGCCAGTGCTTTCATACCTCTAGGATTAGGGAACTCACTACCTTCTAGAATGAAACACAGCCCATCTTTTAACAGCTCTGACTGTGGAAAGCAGACACAGCTGTGCACAGCAGTCCAGAGAGCAGGTAGGTGCCAGTGAGTGTCGGGTGAAGGAGCGAGAAAGCTGGACAAAGGGGCTGACATGAGAGATGAGGTCTTGGGTCCTGATCCCGAGGGTCCTCTTTGTCCTCAAGCAGCTCCAGTCCACCAACTTGACCAGGTTTCTAGCCTACCACAGTGGTAAAGCCCCTGCCAGAAGCCGTGAGCCCACGCAGGGTCCTGTGAGGCCCTGTGAACCTGTGAGCTTTGCAGCTCCACGCTCGGCACTTGGGATGAACAGTACAGAAAAATCAGCCCATCACATGGTAGGTCCTGGTGGTAACCAGACTCCAAGATGCCACCCTGCGACCCTTGTCTCCCAGTGCTCACACCTGGACAGTTCTCCCACCCTGAACGGAGCTCAGCTGTATAAACAATAGAATGCCATGGAAATGACAGTGTGACATCTGAGGCTCAGTCATAAAAGACGGACTTCCACCTTGTCTCTCTCGGATCCCTCTCTTGGGAAAGCCAGCTGCCGGGCCATGAGGACGCTCGTGGGGAAGCACACGTGGGGAGGAACTCAGGGCCCAGCCAACAGCCAGCGCTGGCGTGCCAGGCGTAGGAGGACTCATCTCAGAAGTGGGTCCTCCAGCCCCAGTTGAGCCTCCAGACGACCACAGCCCTGGCCGACATCTTCACTGCGGCCTCATCAGGGACCTTGAGCCGGAACTGGCTACCTACGTTTAATGTTTTAAGCTCTGAGTTTTGGGGTAACTCAGAGCAACAGATAGATAACAAAAACCACTCTTAATAAATACGGGCCAGATAAGGGAATGACTCCACTGGCCAAGAGTGTTTCTCTGTGGATGAGTCCAGCACTGAAGTAGGCACTGTGGGCATCCGTGGGAGATGGAGAAGAAATAAACCACGTGGTCCTGGTCCACCAGGAGGCCTGAGGCATGTGATAGACACTGATACCATAAGTAGCAGGAGCAGTGGGAGAATTCTGGATGGGGCTAGACTACGCAGAAGAGACAACGAAAGAAGTCCGAGAGAGTGGACCAAAGGAAGCCAGGGCCGGGCTCCACATGGCTTATGGAAGATAGGGAGGATGTAGCGAAGCGGTGCTTATCCAATGGCTCTTATGTTGACTGCTGTACCCCTCTGAGATAGGAGCTATTTCCTCCCCTATCCTGGAGCCTACGGGAAGCAACTTGCCCCAGGTCACAATGCTGCGACACCATGGAGCTTGGATTTGAACTGAGGAATCCAATGACCAGAAAGCTGGCGGAGGGCAGCATGCAGACACAAAGCTCCCAGACAAGGGACGGAGAGGTAGGGGTGCCAGGAGAGGCAGCCAAGGAAAGGCCATACCAGGAGTTGAAGACTGCATGGCTTTGTCCCCAAGCACACCCTTACCCACTGCCAGAGCCATACCTCTCTGCAGGATGCTCACCATTTGCTCCTGCTGAGATTTTTGCAAGTCCCTTCTACAGCTCTGCCCACTCCGTCGGACAGCACCTGAACCAGGAAGCGCTTCCTCTAGGACCAGACCCCTGCTCAGGCCTGGCAGCCCTTCCACAGAACCTCTGTCCCCAAGCACAGCAAGTTACGTTGTCGGGGACCTGTCTTCTCCAGAGAGCCCCTGCTGGGTTAGATGGGGTATGGGGTGAGCAGGAGGGCACAGGGCATCCAGGTTTCCAGCCCCACAGGAGGCCAGGGCACCCCAGCCTGCCTAGTACCCAGGGTCACCAGGACCAGCTGTGGGCCTGGTGCAGAGCAAGTGGCCAGTATGTGTTCATGGGGTAAATGAATTGGCAGAAGCAAAGTGCCATCCTGCAAACGCAAAGCAGTTCAGAGCATTCTGGGAAATCACACGGAAGAAAAGTCGTGACTATAAGTTTTACGTTGGTCCTTGATGATCCAAGTCTTTGCTGTCATCATCCCCAGGGACTGCTGGTATCTTCCTGGCATCACCGGGCAACAGGCCATGCAGGGCGGTGCTGGGAGCAAGTGATGGGGGCGGGAGCGGGGTGGATGAGGACGCAAGCCAAGGGAGGGGATGCCCTTGGATTCTGAAACCCCAGTACTGCCGGCCAGCTTCCCAGTGCCCAGGTACTAAGTGGCAATTACTGTAAAAAGCACAGTGCTTGAGAGGAGGGTGGAGATTCGACCCAAGTCCTTACTCTGTCTCCGTCCACCTCACCCTTATCCTTTTCTCCTCCAGTTGCCCCACTCCATCTTAATCCTGGCCCTCTCTTCATCACCTGGCATAGGACATCTGGCTCTCAGAGGCTGCAGAATCTACTCTCAGCCTGCTCTCCACCCCTGATCTAGGCTCCTCCCTGCTTGAAACCAGTCGAGGTACAGGTTTGCTCCCACTGCCCCCAGCTCTGTTCTTCGTGCCCGATTTCACCACAGCCCCCACACCACCCCTTGTTCTCTTTCCAGAGAGGGAGCAGAGGCTGCACCCCCCAGGCCCGCTGAGTTTCTCAGTCACTGCAGTGGTGAGTGGACCATGCCTTTGGCCTCAGAGACCATGGCATCAGAATCAAGACTCTACCATACACCCTGGCTGTGTGGTTTTGGCCAGCCAGTGGCCCTCTGAGGGCTTCAGCTTCTCATGTGCAGAATGGAGCGGTGACATCTCCCTCACAGGTAGGATCAATGAGCTGGCTGACACGTACACAGCACAGCACCTGGCCCTGAGAAGGCAAACAATAGACATTTATTCAGCGAATGTAGGCGTGGCTCTTGGCAAATGTTTCCAGACATGCCCTCGTGTGCTCAGAGCCCAGGCTGGTGTTGGACATAACCAATGGCCACTAAGCATTCTGAGGACTGGTCACTTGTTTTCACTGAAGGGTGTTCAGCAGGAGAGTTTTGGGCCATATCTGTGACTCAGAAAGACCCCTTGGCCCATTGGGGCAGAGGGCAGCCTGAAAGGAGGAGAAAGAAGCCAAGAGGCCAGGGAAGAGGTGGCCACGGTGCTCCAACAGGGAGGAGGGGGCCTGATGGAGGCTGGGCAGGCGGGGGGGTGGGGCGGCAGGAAGCCTCACTAGAGACACTTAGGGGTGAAAGCAATGGACTGGCCCACTGGACTGGGAGGGGCTTTGGGGGCAGGGAAGAAGAATAGAGGAAAGTATCTACTGACATGGGTGGCGGCTAATGCCACTGGGTGAGATGTGGAATGTAGAGAAAAAGCAAATTTAGGACTGTGGCAGTAAAGGTGATGAAATCATGCATTTGGTTTTTGGACTGTTAAGAAAGTGCTTATAGGGCATTCAAGGCAAGTTGTTGTCTATGGGGCACAATGTCTGTCACACCAAATGCGTCCCTTCTCCAGTATCAAGATACTACACACCAACATGCTCCAACAACACCAGTAAATAGTCTGCTGGCACATGACTTCTTTCAAGCATGTTATGTGCTCCAACACACTGAAACCAACAACACTTTGCAGAAAGTACTATTATCTCCATTTGACAGATGAGAAAACTGAGGCTCAGAGAGGTGCCATCATCTTGCCCAACAAGTTATTGACAAAGCAAAATGGAGCCACTTGCCAATCATTTCTGTTGACTACCTACTGTATGGGAGATCCTTTCACATCTGTAAGTACTTTAATTGCATGTGGCACACAGTAGATGATATATAAATGCTTGCTACGATGGTGATGACGGTGAGCAGGGTGACACTGCTGGTGGGGGTGGGACTCAGGATTCACTTCTCCAGTTTGATTTAATTCATTTGGCAGTGTGAGGAGGAAGGGGTCGGTGTCCTCTAAGTATTGGGAAACTAAGTAGTATTGGGTGGGAGTCTGTGGCATCCTGAGCAGTGCAACCCCACAGGCCAGCATCATCCCACGCTGGCACTCACTGCTCTAAAATAGGGGCATCCAGGCTCTGCTCACAGCCCTCCCCCCAACTAGCAACCTGTTACCACTCTGCCCTTCTCCCACCAGGACAGCATGCTGGGGCTCTCTTTCCAGCTCTGTAATTTGCGACCCTGGCATCATCAGAGGATTAAACCTGTCTCTCCTATACCAACACAAGGCAAGCTCCGTGACAGGCGGATGAAGGAAGTCTGCGTGCTCCCCACCACCCACATGCTATCTAAATTCACCGCCAGACAAAGCCTTCCCTTTGTCTCCAGGCCTCCCTCCCTCCCTGCCATTCATGTGCTGAGAGATTTCGTTTCCAGTAAGTGGAGGCTGGAGAGAGAAGAAAGCAAGCAGGAAAGGAGGAAAAAACAACATAGAAAAGGAGGGGGAGGGGGCGGGGGCAGGGGAGGCAACAACTCTGAATCAGGGCCAAGACTTAGCCCCATTGTCCAAGTGACAACTCATTAAACAATGATTTGCAGGCTGTGAGGGGGAGCCTCAGCCTCTGAAGAGCCACCTTCCTGTTCAGTGAGGCGGTGTCGCCTGCAGCACCCGCCCAGGTTGTCTGGGAGCCCGGGATTATCACCATAGCCCTTCCCGCTCCTATGGAGGAGGCAATCTGAGGGTCCCCAAACTGTGACCCCACCCTGCTTAGAAGGAAGGAGGCTTAATGGCTCCATAGCAGCCGTTCAGGGCAATCAGACAGGAGTCTGCTATCCAGGTCTCAGCTGGGCCCCGACAGTGCTCACAGAGCCTCTCCCTCCTGCAGAACAGCAAAAGGCATGTCTCCTGTGGGTGAGAATAGGCCAAGCTCCTTCGGCAAAATGCCAAACGCTCCGCTGCCCAGGACAAGGTGGATGGGCCAAGAGCAGTGGGGTCCTGGGGATGGCAAGGCTCCCCAGCTTCAAGAAGAGGGAGGCGGGCCCACTGCTCACCCAAGTCCTTCTCCCCCAAGGAAACAGGGCGACCCAGGGAACACTGTGGAATCTGAACAGGGCTCAGGAGAAAAGTTCTCTCTGGACCCCGGCGTTCTCATCTGTGACATGAGAACGCTGAACTACACATGCTGCCCTTCTATGCCCCAGATACTTGGGGAGCATTTACTATGGACAAAGGTAGCACTGGGAACCAGGACACACATTTTTAGCTTCCCTCAGCAAACATTTATTGACTCCGAGACCCTGGACTGAATGTCCAGGGGGCAGACACAGAGAAGACCGCATGTGCGTCCTTGAGCAGCTCAGAGTCCAAGCCTCCAGACAATCACCACACAGTGAGGCCTTCTCTACCCGGGCCTTTATCCTCTGAGAAACATGGCCCCTCGTTCCCGGCTCGTGAGTGGAGGTGCCCACTTACAAGCATAGACTCTGGGATCTGATTGGCCCGGGGCTGAAGCCCAGCCGAGCCATTTAGAAGCTAGGTTGCCTCAGGCAACTGCTTGATGTTTCTCGGTTCGGTTTCCTCATCTGCAAAGTGGGGTGAACAGCAATTACTGTTGGGTTTGTCTGGAGCTTGAGATTCTGTCTGTGCAGGAAGGAGCTCAGTGAGGTGCTTGGCCTACCTTTTCTGTTCCTATTGGCGGTCATCCCCCCAACAGCCCCACTTTTCTTGGACGAGTCCTACCATCCTTCATATCACAGACGAGGCCCCTATCTCTTCCATGAAAGGACTCTGACATTCCAAGCCTCAGTTGGTGCACCTTTGTGTCCCCAAAGGGCCCGTGATAGACCCTCGTCATTGGACATAGTGTCCTGAGCCCATTGACTCGTCTGTTGTCCCACTAACCTCTGAGTACCCTGAAACGAGCCTTGCTTACAGCAACTCATTTGTTTTGGCATCCTCCGTTTGTAGATGAAGAAACAGGCTCAGAGAAGAGGAATGACTTGCCAAAGTCACATGGCTAATTAAACAGGAGCTGGGGTAGGGAACTCAGCCCCAGCATTTCTGTGTAACAGCTGCATTTTAATAAGGACTGTCAATGCCTTAACCCAAGACCTTGGTGACCATGAGGACTTCAGGCTTGTGACAAAATTGGGGAGGGAGATATTTTTGGAAAATGGGTTTTTTTAATGAAGAAACGGCTTACAGATTTGTGAGGCTCTGTGGTCCTAAAATATAGAGGTGTCATTAACCTATTGTGGCACCTCTGTCATGTAGTCTTTTCCTACCTCTCTTCTCTCTTCCATGTCACCATAATATGTGAAGAAGGATCTAGATCCGTGCCCATGTCTACAGAGGACCAGGAAGCTCAGGCGTGTGATTTGCCCAAGACCACAGCCAGTAACGCTGACACTCAGATTTGGCCTGGGACACTTTTCGAGAGGGGAGGGTCCTCTTCCATCCTGCTCTGGCCCAAGCCTGAGTCGTGTGCTGCCAGTGGAAGGGGCCCTCCATTGGAGCAGGCCTGTCCCAGGCCTTTCCTCCTGGGAAGGAGAGCTGGCAGCCCAGGTGGGGTTCCTTGGCATCGTGCCGGAGGTACATGGCACATCTTCTCAGAGCAATATGTCTACTTGGAGATTTAGGGGGGAAGGAAACATTTAAAAAAGAAATTTAAAACAAATCCTGGTAAAACCATGGGGAAGAATACAAAATGTTGTGAGAATGTTTAAGGGAAAACACAAACTCCCAAGAAACTCATTTAACCTTCTCTGTGGTAAGGTTTGAGACATACTGAGTCCAATCCTCTCACAAAATAGAGAAACCGGAGCCCTGAGGCAGCAGGTGACTGGCTCGAGGACACACAGCCAGTTAGCTCCCAGCAACGGGACGAGGACCTAGCAGAGAAGCACCAACAAGTCCCGGCTTTGCAGCCAGGCAGCCCTGGTGAAGCTTCCAGTGAAGGTTCTGCTGCTTACCAACTCCACTGCCTGGTGTTGGTCAGTTCTCCTCTGGGCCTCAGTGTCCTCATCAGTAAAATGGGGCAACGTTCTCGGCAGCACGTGAGCTAATGCTGTCAGGATTCATAAGCATGCCACAAACAGCCAGTCCCCTGCCCTCCTTTGCCCCTGTGAGCAGCAGAGAGAAACCTGTGAGCAGAAAACTCTCACATTGGCACTCAATCCACAAGATGGAGGATTCCAGCATGTTTCCTGTGTTTGTGAGGGACCGTGGTGCCATTAAACCACAACATTTCACGCAGTACCCCAAATGGAGCATCCATATGATGGTATGTGCTTGGAATAATTTCACAGCCACCAGAAGTCCGAATTCCTTCAGCCACCCACTGCTCCTTGGAAAGGAAACAGGAACGTCTGAAAAGAGAACCCGAATGGCTGGCTGTGTGACGAGACCCAAGGAGCCCTCCTTGCCCCGTACCCCTGCCCAGCCTCGGCCAGCTGGGGCTTTCCGGGCAGCCTGGAGTAGGATTTCAACATCTCGAGCTGGAGATCACGTGCACAGGGCAGTCGGTGGGGACCGGGGAACTCCAGGAAGCCAGGCTGTTTCAGAGAAGCACTTGGAACTGGGGTAGCACTTTGGCAGGAGCTGAGTGAGGTCAGAGAGGCTCTGTTGTCCTTGGGTAGTGGTGGCCCAGAGAGGGACGCCCAAGCTCGGCGGCCACTCCTTTTAGTAGTAGAGCAACCACATGGTAGGTTGTCCTAGTGACCGACCACTGAGCGCTGGGGAACTGCAGATGAGCAGACCGAGGTTTGGGGACAGTGAGTAATGTGCCCTCAATAGTTACTCAGCTCGAAAGAGCAAGAGTCAGGGTTCCGTCTAACCCCCACATGCCTCTCTTGGAAAGAAGTCTGGGTTTCTAAAGACTCTTCCCACAACTGTACACAAGTCCACCAAATGCTTACAAGTGCTTCTCAACCACAGATTGCCAATGTTATCTCACATGCTGATAGATGACCCTGAAGAGGCAGACATGGTGATCGCACCCACTTTACAGATGAGAAAAACAGGCTCTCAGAGAGCACGTGACCTGCTTAAGGCCACGACTCAAGCCCAGGCTCTTTAGTCCAGCTCCCAGGTTGCTTCAGAAGACAGAGCACAGTGGCAGCCACACTGCATTCCCACGCAACCACGACCCAAATGTTTCCAAAGTATTTTCACAGCCACCCGACATCCAGTCATGGACAGCCATTCCCACCACAACCACAGTGTAAGCAGGAAGTTGTCTGTTCTCATTTTAAAGATGACAAGAGGGAATCAGAGTTCAAGTAACTTGCCTAAGGTCCACAGCTAAAAAGGGGCAAATCTAGGACCGAACCATTCTGCTGGCCAGTGGCTGGTATAAAGTCATGGGCACCCAGGCCCTGAGGAGCCTTTGCCACCAGTGCCATCCAGAAAGCAGCTATTGCAAGACCTGCCCGGGGGTGGGGAGGGCAGGAAGCAGATGAGCACGCAGGTGGGGCAGGAACCCCAAGGACACTTGGCGGCTCCATCATTGCCCGCACACAGCTACAGCTGGAGAATCTGGTGTGGTTGGAGGAGGAGGGAACAGGCCTTGGGAAGCTCCACAAGGTTCTGGAAATGATGCTGACTGCGTCTCTCTCCAGTCCTGGTAAGAGAAACCCACGACAGCATTTTTGGGTACAAAGAAAGGGGCAGAAGAAGAGCTAACATGTACAGAGAGCCTGACGCTGGGCGAGGGGTCGCTGTTATTCATTTGTTCATTCTATAAATCCCCTCATTCCACAGGCCTGAGAGCTCACGTTTCCTCCATCAATTCCTACAACCAACACTGGGAAGGAAGCCCCACTGCCCAACAACATATCATGCAGATGCCAAGGAGGCAGCGAGGCAGGAGAAACAGGGACACGAGCACTGCACGAGGAGTCTGTAGTCCTGAGGGCTGGCCCTGGCTCTGCCAGTCATTCCCTGCTGCATGACCCACGTGACCTCACAGGGCCCTGGTCTCCTCATCTCTGAGGCTTCTGGAGGGTCCACCTTCAATGTGCATGAAGTAGGCCCCTCTCAGATGCCATTTGTCATGACTTGTGGTCCCTGCCCTTGGGAGGGCAGAAGCATCCTTGGTGAGGGCACCCACAAGAAGGCAGGAAGGAACTAGGGCAGGAGTGAGGGCTCAGTTTCCCTGTGCCCGGCCAGAGGCCACTGCTTTTCTCTCCTCTCATCAGGCTTAGCCGGGGAGGGCTACAGGGGAGTCAATGCCTGGGCACCTACCACGTACCAGCCCTGACCAAGCACTTTCACACATGGCATCGTGTCTAATTTCTAAGATAACCCAGTAAGGCAACAACTGAGACTCAGAGAAAGAAAGTGCCTTGCCCCAGATCACACAGCGAGCACAGGGTGGAGCTGCGGTAGGAACACAGATCTGTTTGCCTTCAAAGAAAGAAGGCAAGCCACATTTTCTCTTTCCTTCTTCCCTCAGCCCAGGATCTCCCCTCACCCTCCTCCCCGCAGATAAAATGTGTTAGACAGACCTGGAGAAGCAATGGAACAACCAGAGGCAGGAGGAGGGGAGCCCACCCATTCCCCCACCCCTGCATTCTCTCAGAGAAGTCTGGGTCCTGAGTTGTCTTTCCACGGTGGGAGTTTTACTCCCACAGCCCTGACCCATCCCCACGCTCCCATCTACCCTGCCTCAGTGACTAACTGCCCTTCTGCTGACAAAGCTGCCCTCTCGGGGCTCCACAGTGGAAAAAAACCCAGGCTCCTTCCTCTTTAATCCTCACCCCCGTCTCCTTGACCTGTCTCTCACCAGGCCCTGCGTCACACCGCTAGATAACCCACGACACAGGTGAGTCACACTGAGGTAGCAGCCACACAGATCGGCTGCCTGAAGAAACATCATCTCACTTGCCTGCCTTCCTGTGCGTGCCAGGGCAGGAGACGGGGCTGTAGAAATAGACAACCCTGGCTTTGACTTCCAGCTCAATCACTGACAATGCGACCTGTGCACATTGCTTCGCCTGTCTGAGCAGCCGGAACCTCCTGATTTGTCAAATGCAGGGCTGTTTTGAGATCCAGAAGCCATAACATCAGTTGAATGCCAGACACATAGTAGGTCCTCAACAGATCTTACTCTTCCTTTCAACTGTCTCACACGTACTAAGAAGACTGAGGGCTGGGGGCATTTGTTTACACTGGTCAGCCAAGAAAAATGATAGAAACATACTCTCCTTATTCTTGATTTGAGGAAAGAAACAAATGCTTTTGAGAATTGATCTTGATTTGTAATTTAGCCCTTAATTCTATACCATCTTGAATTGGTCCCTGAATGTATCTGGCCCCTGCAACCAGAAATTCCATGTGGGGCTGGCATCACATCTTATCTGGCCGCCCATCTATCTATCTACTCACCCACTCATCCATTCACCTATCCACCTATACATCTATCCATCATTCCATCCATTCATTCTTCCATCTATCCATCTATTCATTCTTCTATTGTTCCATCTGTCTGTCCACCATCCATCCAATCATCCATCCAAACATCCATCCATCCATCCATCCATGCATCCATCCATCCACCCAATGTTTGAATACCAACTATATGCCAGCTGCAGGGAGGGCTCGAAACAAAAAGGAGCTTCCAAAGCTTCCCCACTACTGTTGGCTCAGACCCACATTTCAGGCAGTCCCTAATTACTTTTCCACTGGTTAGATACGAAGAGAGAAAGAGGAATGCCTCCTTTCCCAGAGTCTGGCTGCTTTCCTCCGTTCCATATGTGAGTCTCCTTGTGAGTGACTTTCATGTGAATAATTAATTATTCCTCAACGAGCAGAGTATTCCCTATAAGGGCAGAGGGTTTCACTAAAGTACACATCACTTTTGTGCAGACACACACCCCAAACACACACACAAACAGAGTGCGTCCAGAGTGTCTGTGTGCAAAGCACTGTGAGAAGCCCACAGTTGATTCTCATTACTCTCTTTTCTTCCTGCTAGGTCAGTATGATGCTTTACACATAGGAAACATTTCTTCCCTCTATCACATCTTCATTTATTTTCAACATAGCATCCCTCCCTTCCTAGAATTTCCAATTTCTGTGCTTGTTTTAGAGGTTGTGTGATATATTAGTGAAGAGCACAGTCCCTGAAGCGAGGCTTCTGGGATTAAATCCATCACTCCAACTGTGTGACCTTGAAGAAGTTGCTGAATATCTCTGTGCCTCAGTTTCACTATCTGTAAAATGGGGATCAGTAACAGAACCAGTTCAATGAGGTGTTGTGAGGATTAAATGAGATCATATCATGTTTATGATGGGGGGGCTATACCACATCTTAATGGAGCATTTTTAACTCTGAGTGGGTATTTGGGGGCGTTCCAATGACCAGGGTGAGGCATGGGAAGGGAGCCACTGACAACAAAGTGCAGGATCCGGAGATGTTAAATCTTGCAACAGGCCATACATCCTGTACAACAAAGAACTGCCCCTCCAAATGCCACTCACCCCCACTCAGGGACTCTGTAGGAAAAGTGCTTCAACAGGGCATGTGGTACACATCCACCAAATGTGAGCTGGGACTCGTTTATTGTCCCCTGCCATTTAAGCTCCATAAGAGCAGGAAAGGGATTTGTCTGTCTTGTTCAGTGCTGCCAAATCTCCAGCACATAGGGCAGGGCCCAACATACGGCAGGCACTGGATGAATGAACAGATGAATGACTGGAATGAATGGGTGAATGGTATGTGTTCAGTCAACGATTGGTGAGTGACTGTTTGGTGAAACACATTGATTCTCATCACAACTAGTATTTGCTGCGCAGCTCCAAACTACAGGAGAAGGGGTGAAGGTGGGAGCACCGCTGCGTGTCTCTGCTATTCTCGTCCCACCCTTCCTCCAAGGCGTGAGCCTGGGGCAATGATCCTGGGGGGCGGGGGGTGATTCTCATAGCTGTCTCTCAATGGTGAATACTGTCTGCTCATAAACACTTCTCTCTTCTCCCCCACGAGAATGTGGGCAACTGTGTCACAGGCTTCCTAGCTGGGGCTTCAACAACTTCCAGTAGCTTCTAGGAGATCTGGTACCGAGCATGGTGCTTGGCACATAATAATCCTCAATCAATATTTGTTCAATGAGTGAATGAATGAATGAATGAATGGCTAAGTCACAAAGAACTAATGAATGCCCCCAGCCTAGAAAATTCTAAGGTCCATTCTGGTCCTAAACAGCATATTTGAGGTGGCTACTTTCTGTTGCCACTCTAAATAAATAACTGGATGGGCCTATGGTTTCTCTCTGTGGCTAATGCAGTAAAAAGAGCCATCGATTATAAACCACTAATTGTATTTAGATAAAAATTATCTTCCATAGGAAAAAAAAAAAAGAAAACAGTAATAGTGGGTACCAAATCCCCGGGCCTTTACCAAACACCTCACGTTCATCACGCATTTACTTCTCATGCCCACTTTTCATCAACCCTGTTTTCAGATTAGAAGCCAGGAACTTCTCAAGGTGACATGTGTGTTGAGGAAACAGGGCCTAAAACTGTCTCTGAAGCCCTCACTCTTTGTCTTCTGCTTAGCTGTGCGAGGCAAGGGCAACGGGACTTGCTCCCCTTCCCATTTTAACCTTCTGGCCACACTCCTGCAGATACAAAGAGTCTAAGGGATTTAGTATCATTTATGCCCACGAACATGGGGAACAAAGCTTCTGTCCACGGAAGCTATGTGTGGAGGTCCCACCTGGGCTGTGGGGACTCCTGACTCAGGGCAGCCATCCCCAGGTGGCTGTAACCCATGAGTGGTCTGATGTGGGAGCCGCTTTCCATGGAGGTGATGGCACTTAGCTAACCCAATGCAGCCTGGTCTGTCGCAGATGCTTCTGGTGCTCTGTGCATCCATCCCTCGCCACTGCCTTGCCTGCCAGCCTGACCTCCACAGCCAGCACTGTGTCTCAGCCACTGGAACTCACTTTACCTGTGTGCACTGAGGCCTGGAAGTGCCCGGGAATGGGGGTGTCCCCACCCAGAGGCCAGCTCTTCCCCAATGGCTGATGGAAGCAGAATATTTTAACTCTGGCTCCTTCAGATACAGACTAGATAATGAGAAAGTGGGGCAGGGCCAGAATGTGACCTGAGGCAATGGCATAACTCCCGGACCCAGGGAGTCGTGGGCCAGGGCATGGGCTAAAAACACTAATCATCCCTCGACCCTACACAGTGGGCACTTTGACTCCCATTTCACAGGTGAAGAAACTGAGGACTACAGCAGGATGTGAACGCAGGTCTGTTTGATTTCAAGTCCCAACACTTGCCATGGAAGAAAGGAAACAAGGGGAAGAGAGGGGAGCGAAGAGGAGGGAAAGGGAGGGAAGCGGAGGGGAGTAAGGTAACGGGGCAAGCTAAGAAGCTGTTCAGACCTCAGGGCTAGGAAAAGGAGAGCGGAGGGAAGGGGAAGAAGATGAAATGACGAGGAAGCTCCTCTGTGGCTCCTGAGCTGCCACCCCTGCCCACGAGAACCAGGACCAAGAAGTGGAGGGGACTCTGGGCCAGCAAGACATTGATCGTGAGAACACACTGGCCAGTCAGAACCTAGAGGTGCTGCTGCAGGGCGCCCCCACTCCCGGGCCTGACCCGCCAGCTCTCACCACTCATCCACATCGGTGCCAGGTACTCAGGACCTAGTCTGGCCGCTGCCCACCTCCAAGGCTCCTGGCAACTCCCACCCACATTTCTGGCAGGGAAATGAGGAATGGGGAAGGAATCAATTTTTTCCTCCAATTATAAAAATAGTCCACTTTGGGACTATTTCAGAAAGTATAAAAAGAAAATAAAAGTGACTTATGATCCCACCCCAGACAGCTCCGCTGTTTACATGGGTGTCCTTCCTGGTAGATCCTTTTCTATGCACATATGTAGTTTGGTTTATTTTTTACGTCTATTAGATGTCCTACATTTCTCATTATTGATAGAGTATCAGTGCCTTTCCAAGTCACTGAATGTCCACCTGTTGCACCACCTTCCAGAGCTGCACAGTGTTGTGTTGTGTAGACTGGTCACACTTTATGTAACCGATTCCTTACTGATAGACCAGTGCCGGGATACAGTGGACAATGCAACAGTGGACATCTTTAAGATAATGTCTTTCTGGAGCTAATTAATAATACGGATCGAAAGTCTTAAAAAGGTACCATTTTCTTTGACCCAGCAATTCCACTCGGAAGCATTTGCTCATCTTACAGAAGTAAAGAAATGAGAAAAGGCCGCTGGCCTGGAGGACCCAGAGAACGGGGCAGGTAGCCAGCATAGGGACCAAGGCAGCAATGGAAAGATATCCATTCTTGAGGCTGGGACCAGGACAGGGACATGGCTGCTTTGTAAATGTCATTTGTCCTTTGTCCTAAGTGCCTGACATGGAGTTGGCATTTAACAAATGGCGAATGAAGGGCTACCTTGGTGTCATATGCAAGATGGGAACCTCGTTAGAAGTCAGAGCCTTTGCAAAGACCCCAGCACACGGGTCTTCGGTTCCTTTGGGTGAGGCCCAGGGGCCCTCAGTTTCAGAGAGAAACAAATAAAGGGGCCAGGGGCCAGGCAGGTGACCAGAAGCCATGGTTTTATGGAAAAATGACACACCCAAACTGGATGTGTCTTTGCTTTGTCCCTGACTGTGGAGAAGCCATTGTCCTTCTTCTGCCCCACTTCCTTCTACTGTTGAATGGGAAACTGGTACACCCCCCATAAAAAGCAACCAGAGAGGTAAGATTTGAACATAGACTTTAGAGTAACACCACCACCACCACCACCATCATCGTCAAGGCAGCAACAATAAAAAGGACAGTTAACATTTACTGAGCAGCTTTTGCCTGCCAGGTACTATTCTAAGAGCTTCAGTTATGTTCACCTTCACACTAACTCTGTGGCATTCACGCTGTCACAATCACCATCGTAGGATGAAGACTCGAAGCTGAGAGAGGGGTCACACAGCTGGCCCCACAGCTGGCCCAATTCATTTGCTGGGGTCTGAACGCAACAGCCTCCTTCTGAGCCAGGGCTATTAATCCGTATCCCACACACCCTCCGCCAGCTAGCCGGCTCCTTTGAGGCTGCTTATTTAGCCTCCTTGAGACTTGAGTTTCCTTATCTGTAAAGTGGGGATGCTGATTATTGAGGAGTCTCCATGGACTGAGCTACATGGGAGCACCGAGGCTCCTGCTTAGTCCTCCACCTGGCTCAGAGCCTGGTGGTTCTTCTCTCGCCAGAGAATCTGACACAGGAGCGATGCATGAGGGCCACCTGCTTTTAGCAAAACCTGATGTCCACACAAAGGTGACGTGCCCCAGGCAGCACACACTTGCCCTTCTCTTCTTTCACCTCAGGGACAGAATGAGGAGTCTCTATTTTCAGTCACAACAGGGGCCCCTTCCAACCCTCCCAAAAGTTCTGGACAGTGAATGTCACCAACCAGAAGGTGTGGGTATAAAAAGAGGTTTGTTTGATATGTGCAACTTCCCATTTGACACTCCCGATTGGGGTCAGTCACCCTCTGGCATCCAGGATTGGCCAGTCACCCAAACCCTTTCTGAGCCCCTCTTACTCCCCCCTGAGCACGTTTCAGCAAAGGCACGACGCACAGTAAGGATTCCTGACTGAAGGGTTTAGTCTGGACTTCAGGGGCTCTGTGAACAATCTGAAACCTTATGATATAGTGTGTGTGTGTGTGTGTGTGTGTGTGTGTGTGTCCGAGAGAGAGAGAGAGAGAGAGAGAGAGAGAGAGAGAGAGAGAGAGAGAGAGAGAGAAATGAGAAGATGAATGAGAATAATTCTGGGGAGGAGGGCCTATAGCTGTCAACACAATCTCATTGGGGTTCCTTAATTCCTAAGAAATTTAGAAGTGCTAAGATAAAGTGATTTCCCCAGGGAACGCCATCACCGAAATTGGTTGCAGGCTCTCTGGGATGGAATGGCCCCCATCTGGGACAGAGCTCACCTGCGCCCCACACTGCCCTAACTCACTGTCTTCAGAAGCTACGTGATCTTGGACGAGGCAACTCATCTCTCTGGCTCCTGTTCCCTAGCTGCACAATGAAGACGTTGGCCTCGTTGAGTGGCTTTCAGTTTGTGCTGTGTGGAGCTGCACCGGGTACCGGCAGGAGTGGAGGCCGGGGGAGGGGGCGGGGGGGGATGACCTGGAGGGCGGGCTCTGTCCAACCAGAGCAGCTCTGGCTCTCATAGAACCTGCGTGAGATGTTACGCAAATAGATGGCTCTGTAGCTTAAAGCCAAAACTAAAACAAAGCCCTGGCACAGTGGATCCCTTAGGTCCTTTCTGGCTTGGAGTCTGGGCTCTGACCTGGGTCAAGCTGCTCTGTTTCTTCTTGAATCCTTCGAGGCAGCCCAGCTTCCTGGTTAAGGAGCCAGGAGCCTGGGTGGACGCTGGCTGCACTACCACTTGCTGAGTACCATGATCTCAAGCTGCCCAAACTCCCTGGCCTGCTTCGTCTAGAACAGAAAACGTGCAGACCTTCCTCATAGGCTTGTTGTGAGGATTAAACAAATGAACACATCGAAAACCCCTTGCCAGGCATACAGCCAGCGCTTCCAAGTATGAGCAGCTATTTTCTGTCCCAGATTCTAGCACAAGGCCTCAAAGCTGGAAGTTAATCAATAAACGGCAGTTGAATAAATGAGGGAGTGGAGGAACAAATTTCCAGAATCTAAAATTCTGTGACTTGAGTGAGTGAGGCCCTCATTTGTGAGCCACTCAAAGGATTAGACTAGTGCTCCTGAAGCGTCAGTATGGACGCGACTTGCGTGGGGCCTTATTAGAATCCAGGTCTGTGGTGGGGCTGGGCCGGGCCTCAGCATTTCTACGTTCCCAGGTGAGGCCAAGGCCGCAGGTTGCGGACCACACTCCGAGAGCAAAGCTGTGGTCTCTCACTGGTCATACTCTTGAGCGTTCAGGCTTTCCACTTGCCGTGAGCAAGCCGCTCGGGACGCCAGGAAACATCCACAGACTGGGTGCTGTTTATAAGCCACAGGGCCTCCTTGCGCTGGGTTCTCAGGAACTGACATGAGAGTCAGTGTGAAACCCTGCGCGTCTGTCTGGACTCTGCCTCATGATGTTGGTGGGCAAGTCCCTGAGCCTCTCTGGGGCTCAGCATCTTCATTAGTAAAGTGACATCAGCAACACCTTCGTGCCCAGCTCTCAGAACGGCTGCGAGTGATAACCGTGGGACCACGTAGGGGCCGTGATGACCCGGCAGGCTTCATTTCCAAGTTCTCCCCTTCACCCCTTGAAGTCTTCCTCAGAGGGAAACTGACAAGCGTTGTTGTTTGCATAATGGCATGTAAGGGGACAGGAAAGGAAGTTAAGCTGCTAAGTTTAGCAGGTGCTGACGCCCCCTCACCCGAGGATCAGCCCACGCATTTCACCATGAGTAGGTGCCTTTCTATATTTAACCTCTGCCTGCACCTTCCATTTGAGCTCTGACACTGAAAACCCCAGGAGGATGTGGTGAGAAGACAAGGGAAGTCCACAAAATGTGATCGGGGGCTGACATCACATGAGGTACCATCTGCACCTTCAGGTGTGTGTTCTTTCTGACAGAAACTGGAAAGGTCCTTCAGCTTCTCCCCCTTTCTTCCTTTTCGAGCATAACACTCACTTGGCCAAAGTGCAGCCAGAGACCACGCTGCCCGTTAAACCCACAGCACTGCCCAGGGGGTAAGGAACTGGGAAATCCAGCAGAAGTCACACGAGGCAGGAAGATCTCAAATATCCTCCATGTGCCAGACACAGTGCTAGGCCCATTCACACAGGTGACCTAGTTTAATCCACACAAAAGCATATCTCGGTCAGCACCCTATTAAGGCTACAGATGAGCACGTAGAGGCCTGAAGGGATGAAGGGAGGTGTCTAGAGCCTGTGATGCGTGGAGAAGCCAGGCCAATTTCCAAATCTATGCTCTGAGTCCATGCCACACTCATCTTCTCACTCTGCCTCCTCTACAGGAGGCCGCTGGGGAAATCAGGGGTTCAAGTCTCACCTGTGTCATCACTCGGGGTATGACCTTGAGTTGGTCACTCCCCTTCTCAGGTCTCAATTTCCTCACCTGTAAAACAAGCCCACTGGGCTGGTTTTCTGTTTCATTTCTGAATGTCCTCTTGATGGCATCAGAATGTGATGGTCAGAGGATGTGAGAATGAATCCTGGGATAATTCTCCAATTTTCAAACCATAGGTGCCCCGTAGCTTTTGCTTTGCTGGTCAGTACACACAATTCTGATGCAATCACCAGTGTAGACACTCAGTCACTCCTCATTCTTCGGGGGACTTTCTCTGAAGGCCTCTGTGCTGGACGCCCAATTGGCACTAGAGGGCCTGAGATAAACCATGGTCCCTGTATCAAGGTCCACTTCCAACCAGGGAGAAAGACCTGGGAAAAGATGGCATAGCCCGACCACATGGTCACTGCAGTGATGGAGACCCTACGGGCACAGAGGCTGGTGCCTAACCCGGCCGGGAGGGGTTGAGGGAAAGAACCAGTGGGAAAAAGACAAAATAAACATCAAAACTCTAGGCCAGCAGTTCTTCAAGTGTGGTTCCTGGACCTGCGGCCTCAACATCCTCTGGAAATTTGTTAAAAATGCAAATTCTTGTGCCCCATCCCAGACCTACTGAATCAGCAGTCTGTGTTGTAACAAGCCGTCTAGGTGAGTCGGAGGCTCTCTCAGTCTGAGAACCATTAGTAGGGCAGGTCCTTGGAAGACAACAAAACCGTGAACTGTCGGCTCTCGGTCCCATTCAGAGCTTGGCTGGGAAAAGAAACAATTCAGGAAAGTGGTCTACGTAATATGCCTTCCATTCTCTCCACTGGGCAACCTACGGGCCTCCTTTCCAGTGTGTCAGACTCCTGGAAAGCTCCATGTGTGGACACCTTGCCACTCATTCTCTGATATCCCTGGGCTCTGTCCTCGGCTGTTTTCAATGATGGTTACAAGAAACAGCTATAGGAAGACTGAATTGCTGTACAATGGTTGTTTTTTATCCATTTACACAAAGTTCATCCTATAAAACTCATATTGAGGCTAGTGGCAAGTAACAATTTAGCAACGACTTTCTAAAAATGACAACACCCAGTGCTGGTGAATATGTAGGGGAAAAGACACACTCCCACATTTCTGGTAAGCGTGGCAATTAATACTGCCTTTCTGGAGAAACAACTGTCAAAGCTTTTAAAAATGTACCTTCCCCTGACCCAATTATAGAAATTATAGAAATTCATCCTAAGGAAATGGTCATGACTATGTATGAGCATTTCACTTTAAGGCTATTCACGTTAGCATTGTTTGTTATACAAACTGAAAACAACCTAAATGCTTAAAACAAAAGGCTGATTTCTAGGTGGCCATTCATTCATTCATTCATTCATTCATCAGATATTTATTGAGTAGTCACTATGTGCCAGGAAGTGGGTTAGATGCTAGTGATAAAGCTATAGGCAAATAAATGAACAAAATCTCTGTCCTTCTGGGAGGGAAGACAAACAACAAATAAGCAAGTGCCATATACACAGTGTGTCAGTTGGTGATGAGCGCCGTGAGGAAGCAGAGCAGTAAAGGGAGGGCTGGGGTGAGAGTTCCAATTTGGAACAGGGAGAAGATAAGGGAATGAGCTACGTGGACAGCTGGGATCCCCTGCAGGCAGAGGGAACTGTCTTTCAGACCAAGGGAAATAGCAAAAGAGACCAAGATGGCACAGCTTTCTGGGCATGTTTAAGGAAGAGCAGGGATGCCACAGTGGCTAAAGCGGAGTGACTGAGCAGGGGCCATGGGGACATGGCGACAACGACTTGTAGGCCATTCAGCAACTTTGTCTTTTGCTCTGGATGAGAAGAGAGGGTACTGAGCAGAGGACACACTCTGACTTGTGTTTGAGACACAACCCTCTGGCTTCTGGCTTGAGAACAAATCCTAGGGGACGAGGGTAGAAGTTGGGACTCTGTTGGGAGCATACTGCAATCATCCATCCATGCCAGAGATGGTGGCATGCAATTCAGGGTTCGTGACAATGGAGGTAAGATGTGGTCAAGTTTTGAATGTGTCCTGAATGTAAGTGTGGGGTTTTTCAGTGGAGCGATGGCTGCTGGGGATGTGGCGGCCTGAACAGATGATTTCATCTCCAGGAGCTGGAAGAACAAGCAAGGAAGAAAAGGAGTCACCAGTGGATGCCACATAGACCTGCCTGTGTTCTCTGTTGGATATTTCTGAAATGCTAAATGTGAAGCTTCATGTCACAGGGGTTCTAAACTTTTATACCTGAGATCTGGGAGCACTAGCTGCCTGCCTAGATTCAAAGGCAACCAAAGAAATGCAATTTAAAATAAGGATGTAGTATAATTTTTCAGTTATCAGACAGGCAAAGATTTAAAAAGAATGATACCAGCCCATGTTGGTGTGGGTGTATGGAAACAGCACTTCTCTGCCCTGCTAACCGAAGTTTAACTTAGTAGCGCCTTTCGGGGGCACTTGGGTATATGTTATCAAAGCCCTTTCAAAAGTTCATGCCAAAGGAACTGAAACAGCTAAAACAATTTTGAAAAAGAAAAATAAGGTGAGAGGAATCATTTGACCTGATTCTAAGGCTTGTGTAATCAGAGTCATCAAGATTGTGTGGTGCTGGCAGAAGGACAGATACATAGCTCGAGCGAACCCAGAAAGAGTTCCACACAAGGTCAGGTCCCTGAAAAAGGTGCAGAAGCAATTCAATGAGGAAAAGATACTCTTTTCACAAGTGGTGCTGGGACAATTGGCTATCGATAGACAAAAGCAATGGAACTCAACACAAACACTTTATACAAAATTAAACCCCAAATGGGCCATAGATTTTAAATATAAAATGTAAAACTATAAAACTTTTAGAGATAATATAGGAGAGAATCTTTAGGGCCTAGAGCTCAGTGAAGAGTTCTTAGACATGATATCAAAAATACAATCCACAAAAGAAAAAACATCAATAAATTGGATTTTGTCAAAATGAAAAACTTTTGCTCAGCTAAAGACCCTATAAAGAGGAAGAAAAGACAAGTTACAGACTGGGAGAAAATATCTGCCAACCACATATCTGACAAAGGACTAGTATCTAGAACATATAAAGAACTCTTAAAAACCCAACAGTAAAAAAGAAAAATAAACAATCCAATTAGACAATGGCCAAAAGACATCAACAAACATTTTACCAAAGAAGATATACAGAAGGCAAATAAACACATGAAAAGGTATTCAATATCATCAGCAAGTAGCCAAAAGCAAATTAAAACCACAATGAAATATCAATACACAGCTATTAAAACAGCTAAAATTAAAAAAAAAAATACTGACAATACCAAATGCTGGTGAGGATATGGAGAAACTGGTCTCTCATACTTTGGTGGGAATATAAAATGGCGCAGCCACTCTGAAAACTATTTTTGCATTTTCTTAAAAATCTATATGTACACTTAGCATAGGATCCAACAATAGTACTCCTGGACATTTATCTCAGAGAAATGCAAGCTTTTGCCCACATAACCTGTACACAAATATTCATAGCAGCCTTATTTGTAAAAAGCAAACAACTGCCCTTCGGTAGGTGACTAGTTAGACCATCTGGTACATCCATACCGTGGAACACTATTTGGCAATAAAAAGGAACAGGCTATTGATACACACAACTTGGATGGATCTCAAGGGCAATATGCTGAGTTAAAAAAAAAAAAAAGAAACATTCTCAAAGGGTCATATAATATATGACTCAATTCACAGAACATTCTTGAAATGACTGCATTATATAGATGGAGTACAAATTAGTGGTTGCCAGCAACTGGGAATGGTTGGGGGAGAGGGGTGGGTATGACTATAAAGGTTGGCATGAGAAAGATCTTTTGGGGGATGAAATAGTTCTGTATTTTGATTTGGGTTGTGGGTATATGAATCTATATGTGATTAAAAAATATAGAACTATAGGCACACGTTTGTAACAATGCCAATTCCGAGTTTTGATATTGTACTATAGTTACATAAGATGCAAGCACTAGGGAAAACTGGGTGGAAGGTACATGGGACCTCTCTGTACTATCTTTGCAACTCGTGAATCTGTAATCATATTTCAAAATAAAAAGGCTTCATAAAAGAACTATACTGAGAACAGAAAAAGAAGCGCATGTCCTTTGACCTCAAATTCTACTTTTACAAATTTATCCGAAGGTACTATCAAAAAGGCATCAAAAATCACTAGATAAAGATGATCACCTCAAGCTTGTTTATAATAGTGAAAAATTAGACCAAAACACTTGAGGTCATATTGGTTAAATAGGTTATTATAAATATACCAAATGGAATAGTATATAATCATTAAAATGATAATGTAGATTTGCATTCATTGATATGGAAAGACACAATATACCACTACGGGGAAAAAGATTGCTTAAAAGTAAAATATCATTTAAAAAATACAAATATATAGACGACAAGCTCCATAAGGGCAGAGATTTTTATCTGCATCATTTCTTCCAAATTCCTAGCTCCTAGTACAGTACCCGACACAGAGTAGGCACTCAATAAATATTTGTTGAAGACACACATCACACAGAGCACATTTACAGAGGAAAAGGTCTAGGAAGTTACATAACAAAATATTAACAATGGTTATCTCCGAGTAGGGGGTTTCGGCTAATTAATTACACCACCTTCAGTTTATTTGTATTTTCTACTCTTTAATAATATGTGTGGTTCATGAAATATATTTTTAGAAAGTAAACAATTACGAAGTGTACAATGTTCTGTGGAGCCCTCCAGTCTGAACTGGACAAATCTGGGGTTGATATAGTTGGGTCACACCCAACCATGGCTGCCTGCCCCAAAATGGACAGATTTTGTGGGGCCCCTGGGCCATTCCCAAGAGCTGAGTTTCCAGGACTTTGGTCTGAGGGACATTGTTTTTAAGTGAGACTCCTCAAAAGAGATTTGGACAACCGTGTGGCGCCCTCAGAGCCAAGGAGTTGATAGGATGACATTCAGAGGAGGAGTTGTGCCGGTACGGGGTCCGTGGGGAACGGGTGGGAAAGGTCAGCTCTGGTGCACGTCTTCTCTAGAGACAGTCTGAGGGTGCAGGCAGGATGGAAATCGGCAAACACGTCTCGCTACCAGGGTCTTTCTTATGCATGGCCTTCGACACATCAGTGGGCCAGGCCCTGGTTCCCAAGACCTGTCTAAAGAAAGGCTGCAGCACAGTTCCCAGGAAGCTTCATAAACTACAGGTTCCTCACCTCAGCCCACTGAACCTGAATCCCTGCAGATGAGGCCCAGGGATCTGTGATTTTCCAGAACTTCCTGAGTGACTGACGACAGTGGGGTTTGGGAGACTACAGGCTGGGTGCGGTCAGAAACCCAGAACAGGATCACGCTGGAGAGAGACTGGTTGGCAGTTGTTCTTCCGTTTGTGATGAAGTGACATGGGACCTAGTGATTACTGCTTTGTAAGAAGTCTTTTCTCTTAAAAGTTCAGGGAATATTGAGAACATTCTTAGATTCTTAGACCTCTCCCCTTTAAGAGGAGCAAGGGTGCCACCCCCACTGCTCCCCCTTGGCATACTGTGACCCTCTGCTTTCTCGGAAAGAAGTCCCTCGTGAGTGCCAAGGACCCCCTCACTGCCTCTTTATTTACTGTGGTAAAAAAACATATAAACAATTTTAACCATTTTTCAAGTGTACAATTCACTGGCATTAAGTACCTTCACAGTGTTATGCAACCATCACCACTGTCTAGTTCCAGAACTTTCCATCGCCCCGAATGGAAACCCCATAGTCACTCCCTATATCCCCCCTCCTACAGCCTGTAGCAACCACCAGTCTGCTTTCTGTCTCTATGGGTTTACCTGTTCTGGGTATTTCACATAAATGGAATCATACAGTCTGTGTCCTTTTTGTCGGGTTTCTTGAACTTAATATACTGTTTTCAAGGTTCATCATGTTGTAGCATGTGTCAGAATTTCATCTTTTTATGGTTGCAGAATATTCCGTGGTATGAATATGCCACATTTCCTTTATCTGCTCATCTGGTAATGGATATTGGCTCTTGCCACATTGTTGCTGTTGTGAATAGCTTTGCTCGACACGTTGATGTACAAGTTTTTGTTCAAACACCTGTTTTCCAATCTTTGGGGGAAGGAATTGCTAGATCACAGGTAACTCTATGATTAACTTATTCAGGAACCTCCACCCTGTTTTCCACCCTCACTGACTCATATGAGGCACCTGGCACCCTCGGCTGTGCCCTGGCATCTGGGGAGACCGTAGCAGAGTAAAAAGATCTGGGGGTTTAGGAGAACTAGGTGTAGGTCAGACCGTCACCCCTAAGAGCTTTGAGACTAAGTGCTGGTCATGCGATTCTTTGTACCTTGGTGCCCTCCCTGAAAGATCTCGAAGTGTGTTCTGAATATTAAATCCGTAATCAATTGAGATTAAGGCTGAGAGGAGAGAGGCTGAGTAGGCGCAACCTGTCCCTGTCACTCAGGGATTATAAATCCTTGGGCAATTACTTAGCCTCGTGGAGCCTCAGTCTCATATCTATAAAATAGGGTGAATAAGAGGATCTGCCACCTAGGACTGTTGTATTAAATTAGTCAATTCTTGCAAAGCAGTAACTGCAAAGCTACTGTTGTAAACTGCTGCCATCGCTTTGCAATAGTGGTGGTGAAGGGCGTATGCTCACGGTCTCAGCTTGCACCCCATTCATGCCCTCCCGTCCTCACCTTCCTTTCTTCTCTCTCAATGCTTCTCTGCTGGGACCCTGCTCTCTCACATGGTCAGGTCGATACCCAACTGACCGCTGGATTAATTCTTCCTTTATGCTCCATGCCCTTTTGTGCAAGCTAGAGTCCAGGCTCAAGCTTGTGTGTGTGTGTGTGTGTGTGTGTGTGTGTGTGTGTGTGTGTGCATTTTCTCTAGGGCTATTATTACACAGAAGGTACTCAATAAATGCTTGTTGATTGAATAAAGGAAAGAATGAATTTCCTTTCCACTGGAGCGTTGGCCCTTTGGGCTGATTGCAGTATGGGGTCACGGGGGTCACCTCCCACAATTGTACCAGGAACATGCTAGAATCCTCCCCCAGTGCCTGCAGTCTGTGAACAGCATAGTGAGAGGTCACGGCAGCATCCAGGAGAGAGCAGAGCAGCGCACTGACAAGGCCCAGATACCTGGGTCCCCTCAACCCTCCTCAGCGCTCTTGTGGTTCAGAAAGTAGTGAGGTCAGGCACGAACCCTTCCCTTCTGGCCTTCAACCCTGACCCATCTATCTCCCCACTTTACCTCTCTACTCAAAATTAGGCCCTGCTCTTTGTTGAAAATACAAGATGCTGTAGGAAGAAGTACACATGGCCAGACACGGAGGCACTGAGGCCTGCCACCCTGCCACTGTGATGAAGGAGATGAAGGGCAGGGAGTTTACAGGGACACTTGGAAAGAACACTGCTGGTGAAGGGGTCCCACCAGAAAGAGGTTCCACCGGGTGTGTTTGCGTGCACACACACACACACGCGTGTGTGATGGTGTACGCACGCATATGAGCACGTGTGCATGTGTGAGGAGTGCATGAGTGATGTGCATATACACATGTAGGTATGTGTGTTTGCATGCCTGTGTGCATGTATGTGTGGGGGGCTGGGGGTTTAAAGGAAGCTGCCTTTCCTTCCCGGAGCCCAACCATCTCAACTCTGCGGGAGCAGCCTCGTCTGGGCAGCTGGGTCTGCAGGCCTGCAGGATGGTGCCAGGGATGCCTGGGTGTGTGAACACTAACACAAACTAAAGGCCAAGTTCAAGGAGAGTTCACACGTCAATAGTGCCATGGTCACTTTGGGCACCTTCCCTTGGGCTTTGGTTTCCTGTCCATCAAATACCACGGGAGTCAGGGACCCTCTCTTTCACATTGCATTAACCATGTCTGTTACGAGCTGTCACTGCTGGTTGAGATGCCCACTAAGGGGACACACTGCTGACAGCCTGCCCCATTCCCCTGAGGCCTCGGTTCCCCCAGGACATGGCCTGGCATCTGAAGAGAGTTTGGACTCGTAGGGGTGGCCACCCTCTCCGCAGCTGTTTCCCTGTTGCCCAGAGGTCCCCTGAATCTTCCCCCAACTGCCACGCTTGGTCTGATTTTCTGTGCCCTTTCCTGGATCCAGTGGGCACGAGCGACCATCCAGGGAGCACTCCTCCTCTCCCAGACCTGCTTGGCCCTCCTGCCTGCTTCCGTTCCCAGACGGATGCCCCACCCCCACGAACAACCCCAACCTCCTGTCCCCTGCAGCCTGAGCACCTATCACTCGTTAGATCCGTGGTCTCCAAAAGTGCAGTACGCACGATGGTTCTTTGGGCACGGCAAGAAAACACCAGCGCTTCTATTTCGATGGTTAGCACATCCTTCTGTAAATTCCTATTTTGTGTGTGTTGTAGTATGCACAAAATATATTAGTACAGTAGTTTGATTTACATATAAGTAAAGTATATACATGCTAGAGTGTGTTCATGAAACTACTTTTGCTAGAGGAGTCTACGATCAGTAAAGTGTAGAGACCACTTTAGGGGAGGCAAGGTACATAAAATGATAAACTACAATTTGGTACTTGATGATTAAATACTATGGACGTTCAGGAAGGATATGATTCCTACCAACAGAAGGCAGGAGGAGAATCAGAAAAGGCTTCCTAGAAGGCGTAGCTTTGCAGCTCAGTGTCGAAGGGCAGGATGAAGCCAGGGGCGATGGGAAGAAGGGTTCGCCCAGCAGAGGACTCTGCAGATGCACAGGCACAGGGGCTGGAAAGCACAGGTGCTGGGCCCAGGGCCTCAGTGTCAGGGTTACGTATGGGAAAGGCAGGAGGAGAAGAGATGGGACAGGTGGGCTGGAGACAGATGATACAGCAGGAGCTCTGAATACGTGAGGGATGTTCGAGGAATATGCACAATATGGGAACACAAGGGGGGGCCAACGGAGGCTTCTGAGGAGGGAAGAACGGGAGCCCAACGAGGCTTTGGGAATTTGAATGTAGGTAAGTGTAAGACGGTTGAGGGACACTACATAACCAGTTGGGATATGGAAGGGGATCATCATACCCACCCCAGAGGGCCTGAACACAATCAGCAGGCAGGAGACGGGAAAGGAGGAGGCAGGGGTGGGACATACCAGAGAAGCTGATTCAACGGAACTCTGTAACTGATAGGACACGTTGAGGGTACAGTGAGGACGGAAGGGGCCAGAGACGACTTAGCCTTCAATGCAGAGAAAATCAGAGGGGTGACACAGGCGAGCCCTAAAAGAATTTCAGCTGGATAACCACTATCTCCGTTGTCTAGAGTTACAATTCCAGGGTTCGAGGATCTGGGTTGCTGGGTGACTTCTCCAAAGGCAAAAGCTTTTGGTCTGAACCCTTTTGCTGGAAATAGGACTCCATATTCAATCTACAAATACCTTTGCATCCCTCTTCCGGGAAAGACATCACGCCAGGAACTGCAGACATGGAGAAGAACTAGAAATTCTGTCCCTGTCCTCAGGGACCTGCAGTCCAGGGGGACAGACAACCACATGGAAAGGTTTTTGACAATCTGTCCATCTCTAATAGGAGGCCAGAAGAGGCGACAAAACGGTGACATTTTGCACTGGTCCCCGGCTCAGTAGATAGACTCATGTCCTCAGAGCAAACCCAGTTTTTCCTCATGACTCAGGGTCATCATAATGATCAGGTTTTAGGCCATCATCACAGGCGTGGGTGGCATGGCACAGTGGCTGAATCAGTATGGCTGCTGGATGTTCCCGACCTTGCATGTTCAGAGAAACCAGGACTTCAACTGTGTCACCCTCTGCCAAGCAAGCCAACCTCAGAGCGGGCAGCATCATGCTTTGACATTTTGCAACCCCTTCCACTCTAGCCTCTCAGGCTTCTTCGATGACCGATCCTTTGTTTATTTCTGGAATTAGGGAGCTCCCAGAAATTTGGGGGGAGGAGGGTTCCAGCCTTCTGAATGCTAGAAAAGCATGACTGAGCAGTTTGACTTATTTCAATTAATTTTTCTCTCCCTGGCCCCACCAACTTTGTTCCTTTTTCAGCCTTCCTCTTTCCCCAACTATTTATAAACACTTCTTCCCTCAGTCTACAACTTTGTTCCTTTCTCACTCTTGAGTTCTCCTGCTGCAAGGTCTTCCCAGAGAGGGAGGTCCCCATCGGCCAACCTTGACCTCTTCCCATGTTGCTTAACCCTGACCTGTCTGGAAACTTAGCCCAGTGGAAATGGCACAAGGTTTTGAGTCAGCCAGATGTCAGTCAATATGTGGCTCCTCTACCTGGCTGAGTGTTTTTGGGCATGTCTCTGAACCTCGCATCCTTAACCACAAGATGGTTTGCCCCATTATCTTTGTGTGTGGGGTAACATTTAGTGTTAATTCATTTTGCAATTTGAATCTCAAATACTATGTTGGAAAATTTCAGGCAAGAAGCAAACTGCAATTGGACTTCTGGCTCTAGACCTCAGCAAGGTTCTCACTGACCACCCTGGAGACAATCACAACCCCACACCTTCCCAGGCCCCTCCCCGCCTGCCCCCTAGCACTTAACACATATGGCACTTAACACATATGGCACTGAAACACATATGGCAGGCTGCACATCCGATTTATTCTCTTCTGCGTGTTGTCGGTGTCTCCTCCTAGAATGGAAGCTCCATAAGGGCAGAGAGCTTTTCTGTTTTGTTCCCTGCTGTATCCTCAGAACCTTGGACAGTTCCTTGTGCATGAGCGCCATTCAGTAAACATTTATTGGTAATGGAATAAATGAGTGAGTGTCATGGGGCTGTTTGAAAAGTCCCCGAGATCATGCCTGTCGGGTGCCGGGTACAATGCCTCACACACCGTAGGTGCTCGATGATGCCAGCCCCCTCCTCGTTCCCATCGACTGTCTTTCTGCACCTGCTTGGCTAAGGACTTCATGTTATGGCATCTCCTTTGGGGAAGTGCCCTTGCCTGGTCAGTGCCTGCTCCTTCTTTCTTCCCAAGTGTCCCTCTGAGCCCTCCCTGACTCACTCTGGCCGAGCTACGCCTCTTGGACAGGCGAGAGTTTGCTCCTGCCTTCACCCCTAGCTCCTGCCTTGACAGACTCTCCTTGCCTTCTCACCACAGCCCCCCATGATGGGTCCCTCAGCCAGGTCCAGCTGCACCTAAGGCCTAAGCAATGCTGACCAAGGCAGGCATGGTCCGTACTCACTGGCTGCAGCCCCACCAAAAAGTACCCATTGTCTGAAGACCAGCACACGGCGGTCCTAGAGTTTGTACAGTGGTTCTCAACTAGAGGGCAAGTTTGCCCCTCCCACTAACCCACCAGGAGACATTTGGCAATGTCTGGAGACATTGTTGGTTTTTATAACTGTGCCCGCCAACCAGTTCCAACATATGAAAGACTCCCCAAAATTGTTCTGTCCGATGGACCCTCTGCACCAACCCACCCACCAGCCTTAACTATGGCTGCAGCTTTGGTGGCTGGCTGAGATCCCAGCCTTGGACCCACTTAGCCCTAGATCTCATCTCTTTCACCAACCCAGTCCTCTGAGGTTCATGAAGGCTCTCACTCAAGCCCCTGGACCTCTGGCCTTTCTGTCTGACACCCACAGCTCGTCTGGGCATTCTCACACATCCTGATTCCATCTCCAATGTGTGCTGCTCCCTCCAGACCCAAATGCCTTCAAGATTTTATGCTCAGTTCCACAAAGCTCTACTGAGCCTTCACTAGGAAGCTTTGTGCTGAGTGCTGAAGAGAACTCATAAACAGGGCAGACACAGTCTCCCCCTCCCCCACAAGAAGCTTCAGTTTCACGAGAGCAGTGAATTTTCAACACAGATTACAGTAACGAGGGATAGGCACAGAGAGCAGTGACATGTGGCTGGTCGGAGCACAGCAGAGGCTTCCCAGAGGATGGGGACATTTTACATTTGTCCCCCAACCTGTGAAGGATTAGGGGTGAGGGCCCCGTCAGCTCTGATATCCCAGAATTCCATCTAATGGCTCTTTGTCTCCCTGTCTTATATCCTGTGGACCCAGCTGTCCCCAGGCTGTGCCTCAGGTCCTGTGAAAGCTTGAGCTACATTTCTGCTGAGCTTCCCAGAGCTGAAAGGATGGATGCCAAAAGCATCCAGCTCCTCGTATGTACAGACCCTCATTAACCAGCTTCCCTTCTGGCAAAGTGAAAGCCACTTGTTTTTAGGACAAGAGGAACTCGTCTTGGGGGCCAGGAGGAAACCGACCAGTCCAGAAGCAGTAACTGTCTTGGTCTCATCTAAGCTGAACAGCTGCTGCTTCTGGGAGTCAGCAGAGAGGAAGCTGTGAGGTTTTTGCTTGTGCTATTCCAAATGTAACTGAAACGGACCATCTAAAACCTACTCTGTTGGCTTTGCTGAGTGTGACCAGAAAAGTTCCAGTGACATCTGATCTCTGAGCTCAGGGCTTTTCTTCCGGGCCTTGGGCCAGTGGCATGGTCAGGTGTCTAGCACTTTCCTTCGCAAGACCCTTGATTCCAGCCATTACAGGAAAGGGCAGCCTTGTGATGTGAGGAAACCCCACTGAGCTCCCGTCCATTCCACTGCAGAAGCACTTGACCAGGGTGTTGCAATGCAAGCCCTTTCAGATCAGTATCTCTCAGCATTATGACCTCCAGAGGCTGGAAATCACACACAGAATGGTTCCCTTTCATAGCAAAAATCATTTCTTCCACTCCCTGACTTCAAGGACCTTGGGCCATGAAAGAACAAGTATCCAAAGCTGGCCACAGGAACAGGCCTTGGCACTTGGAAAGCGGTGTCCCCTTTCCAAAGGATGTCACATCCCCCAGTCAACCCTAGGGGTGGGCAGTGACTCGGGGTTACTGTCAAATTGAGCAAGGGGCCGTATAGCATACAATGTAAAAACAGCTGCATTTTTATCTCCCGCCGTCGCATTAAACCTCGCCTGAAGAGGTAGTTGTCCTCTGTCCTTTGGAAGAAATCTAGAGCACATCCCACGACCTTTCTGGTCACTCTTTGGTAACTGAAAGTTTCTAAGAACCAGGGATCCTTGAAGGAATAGTTGATTCTAGGGGTACCAGGGGTTGTTGAGCAGAAAAAAACCTTAGTTATTTCAATGGTTTGTGGCCCTCTAAATGGCAATCACATGTAAATAGATATCCAGCATATCTATGGTATTAAAATTTCATGGGGGAGCAATTCCAGAAATGGACATCTAAAAAGGCTCCTGGGTGGGGGCGAGGGGTGGGGAAGTGGAGCAGTTATGGAAAAAAGAGGTTGAGAAATGCTGTTGCAGAGGTACTACCTTTGCAACTCTTTTGGAAATGTAAGTGGAGTAAAAAAAAATAACATTCCTAATTGTTGGTCTGTGAAGGCCTTGCTTTAATTAATTAATTACTTAATAATCAATCAGTCCTCTGGCCACTTGTACCCATAAAACAGTTTCAATTAAGTAATGAAAAAACTAACCTGGAGTAATAATAATAGAAAAAAAGCTTAACCAAATTATAGCTTCTACCCTCACCCACCCAGGCCTGCTGCAAGCTAGCCACGGGCCACGGGACAGCAGCTTGGTTCTCATCTTCCCTCCTCCCTATGCAGCGTGTCCACCCCTCCTTACTGGGTTACCTCCTTCTTGCTTACGGTGAGGGCGGTTGGACAGGGTAAGGGGCAGGAAAGGTTGCAACTGACTGACGGCTCCCGGGAGCTGACGGTGCTTCTCTCTGGGATTGGCAGTTATGTAAGATGACTTTTCCTTTCTTGTGCCAGTTTGGGCTCTTCAGAGACTCCCAACTGTTACCAGCAGCCTCTTCCGACAGCCCCCTGCCATGAGTGATGCCATCTTAGGCAGGCCATGTGTGACCTCCTGGTTCTCAGTGGTTGCTCTTCTAGGCCACACTCTTGGGGGAAGCCATTAAAAATGACTCAGGCTTGTGTATTCTCTCTCTGTCAATATCTATTCACACCTGGTCACGCACAAGGAAACATTTAGCCTCAGTTGCTAAATGGCATGCTCCTTCTTTTCATTCGAAGGACAACCCTGCTGACAGGAGGGGAGAGATGGAATGAACCGGTGTCTTTATGGCTGGTTGGGCCACGAAGCTCCCCACTTCCTTCTGTGTGACAGGGTACATTTCCATGCCAGCTAAGCCAGCTTGAGGGGGTTTTCTGTTACTCGCAGCCAAATGCATCCAAGCTCTCAAAACCAATCCTATGATGTACAGGAGAGGTGGAAAGGAACAAACCAAGAAAAACAGAAAATAAAAGAAAGGAGAGGGAAGAGGATGGCAGCCACCAGAAATGAAATACATCAGAAATGATAGTGAAGGAAGGGTAGAAACAGCATGGGGATGGTTTCAGCACACAAACACAGAGACCAGTGACAACACAGATTAAAGTAAAATTTATTTGTATACTAACTAAATACCAGGTGGCACTATTCTGAACACATTATATGTATCACTTATTTGCCCCATAGATTGATGCATTTTATGGAGTTTATTGGAAACAGATGTTCACAGAGCTAGTATGTGGTAGAATTGGGACCCAAACTCAGGTCACGGTATGATCAGGTTCAGATACAGATTCAGGAAAATACCTATTGGTGAGCCAGACCCTGTGCTGGGCATTTCACTGACATTACCCCCATTTCATCCTTATGCTAGCTTTGTAAGGGAGAGACTGTGTCCTGCATTCCACAGATAGAGAAACTGGGCACAAAAGAGTTAAGTGACTTGCTGAGTGACTGATAGAACTAAGCCTAGAACTCATGTCTTGTGATTCCTAATTTAATACTCTTTCCGCTTGGCAACAGTGCCTTTTTTCATCTACAGGAACATGAAAAAAACATCACACAGGGCTGACATACAGCTGGGATGCACTGAAATGACTACCGGTTGCTAAGATGCTGAGATTCCTCTGTACCAGTCGGTAAGCAACCACTGCTCTGAGCATCCTCAGGTGGTGCCCTGCCTCCTTCTGCCCAGACAGCCCTCACAATCCCGCATCGAAAGGGTGACCTGGGGCCTTTGGGATGCTGTCCTGTGCCGTGGCCTGCATCAGCCTTGGCCAACTGTTAAATACTTTGAATGCAGTCTCTAACAACCGTATATTTATTTGGTGTTTCCTTCTTTCCCAAATACTCCTGTACTCATGATCTCTGACATGCACGGATGAGAAAGCTAAGGCCCAGGGAAGGCTGCCTGGCTAGTTCAGAGTCGAGCCAGGCCTAAGCCTAAGTCCTTGAACTTCCAGTCAAGTTCTTTCTGCATTATATGGCCATTATATGGCCTGCATTCTATGGTCCCCCAAATCAAAAATTTTATATTAGGTAGAGTTAAGAACTTTAAAATAGATTAAATTAGAAAATATCACAGATCGGGATGACTCTTTGTGAAAGACACTTGCTACTAGTTAAAGACAAATTCAACGCTAGCGAGAAAGAATCAGTAGGCCTGGAATTTAACCAAAAGACCAAGAATTTATTACATAAACAGATGGGTGTGGTGAACTGAATTAATATTCTTCACTATTTGCTCCCTCCTTGCAATTGGGTTCTACATCTCTGTTGTTTTTAAGTGATTTGCCGAGTGTCTCGGGAGTATGTTTTGTGCCTTATTGGCTCTGTACTTGGCCCCGTGACAGGATCTCTCAATGAGATGACTAGGGATGCGATGGTTACAGGGCCTGAGCAGGAACTTTTCTAACGATTGTGAGGTTCAGCTAGAGTCTTCCTTCTGTAACAAGAAAACAGGGCGTTTCAGGTTCCACTGCTCCTTCAGCTCAGGAAGACACGTGGAAGCCGTCAGAGCCCAGAGATGCCACAGTCCTCATGTAAAGTGAGTGAGAAATAAATGTTTACTTTTGTAAGTCGTTAATATATTGGGTTATTTGTCACTGCAGCATTAGCTGAGTAATACTCTGAAAGAAAAGAATGCTTTGAAAAATTTAAGAATAAAAATGAATTGAGTTTTAGATTGTAAAGGTGTATTACTTCAAATTAAACATCTTTTTTTTTTTTTTTCTGAGAGAATTCAGGCACATATTGGGCATGTATTTCGTAGATTTTATATTGTTATATAAACTTTTCAAAAGGGCTTGTAATCAATAAACCATGGACTGAACGTACTGTGAAACTTCCATGGTTTCTGGGTAGATTATTCAGAAATAGAAAAAAAACAACAACATATCTTGCCCCATAAAAGAAATTAATTCAGAGTATGATAAAATAACACATTTCAGAGTAAGATGGCATCTTAGGAGCACTACATCTAACTCAGATCACATGTGAATTTTCAGTTAAGATTTCACAACTACTATTTTTGGTAAAGAGAATAACCAAATCACATTGTTTCCAGGTGTTGAAGCATGAAAACTTTGGAACAAACTCACTTATTTACTCCATCTCTTCCTCATCCATCCATCCATCCATCCAGCCATCCATCCATCCTGTTCTTAATACAAGACAAACATCAAAAGCCTCCCATTTTAGCAGTCATTGTGGGAGAAGAAATTTCTATGGAGCATATACCCCTGAATCAAAACAGATTCCCTTAAGAAGAACTTCAGACGTTACCTTGTTCTTTCTAGCAGAGTTGTTGGCTTCAAAATCTAAATGAAAACCTCAAGGTACCAAAAAAGGTATTTCAGATTATCTCAAGACTGTATGAGGATGGTGAAAGGTGTGGTTTTGACACTTGAGCTTCCAAAATGGAGATTCTGTGATTTGATGGACCTACTATGTGGCAAAACAAGCCCCATTGCTCCTGACACCAAACCACTAGAAGGGTCCATTCATTACTCTGCAGATAACCCAATGTCCCAGGACTCTGTCTGCTCAGCTATGGAGAGTTCCTGGACCTGTCCCAGGAGTTCCGTGTGGACACAGTTATATGCCCCTGCACCCATTCCTGCGTTCACTGTCAGTGATGAATAGATAGCAGAAGATCCAGTGGAAGGGGAAGTCCACAAATGCTTGGGCTTCCTGCAGTTGAAATAACAACAATGATAAAGGGATGAGACCCTTGGCATATAAACAAAGCCTTCAGTCAGGATGTGGACAAAAGAAAAGAGGCTGCCCAACCAGGCCCTGCCCGTGTGATTCACAAAACAAAATCGAATGGGTTCCAGAGTTTTACAAAGGCAAGAAACCTGCTCTTGTTGCTGACGCTCAGGGCCCAGAACTCAAACACCTGCCACACAGCCATGGAGAAAAATGAGAGAGCCTTCTCTCGAGAGAAGCTGTGATGTGAGTTCAGCTGCACGGTCATTCCCTGAGCACGCCTTTTGTGCCAGGCACCACCGGGCTGTGTCCACACTTGAGCCAGTGTTTAAGGCAATGGTGTGCATTCGTGGGTGTGGGAGCATGCTCTGGAGAACAGGGTCGGGCTCACTCGGCACCCGAGGGAGTCTCCTTCCACTGCTGGCCCTGGACGACGTGGGTCTGCCTGTCTGCTTATGAAAGGTGGCCCTGTCCCAAAGCAGGTGAAGAAGAGGCTGCAGAGGAATCCGTGACAGCCATTCAAGTGGATGGTGGCTTTTAGGTGCCCCCTTCACTTTACCCAGACTTCACTATTTCATGACAGCCTTCAGGACTGGGGCATAAGACTGGCTACTGTTGGCTTGTGGAAAAAAAAAAAAGAAGAAGAAGAAGGCACTTCCCTCTTCATTTCTGATTCTTGCTCATTTGGAGAGCTTCAAAAAAGGGAGTTCTGGAAACACTTTATCATCTTTCTGGAAACCCTTTCAGCTGCCTTATGTATTTAGGGAACACCTGCTATTCCTCCCCCCGCCCCCTTCTTTCTGACACCGGATCTTTATTGTGTATGGCACATACACTAGGTGGCAGACATGGAACTAAGTTATGCCTCTCGCCGCATGGCAGCTCTGAGAAGAAACCAAGGGGCAAGAGGAAGGTGACCTGCCCAAGGTCACACAGACACTGAGCAGCATCACTGGGAATCCTGGTCTGGGGTCTCCTTCCCTGTGCCACTCTCTGAGTGGTCAGGAGGACAGTGGGGAGCAAAGAAGCCAGGCAGCCCTGGGTGCTGGTCGCCTGCCAATCGTGGTGCAGAGGCCGATTTGGGGCTCTCCCAGCCACTCTCCTTGGCTGGCAAGCAAAAAGCTCCAAATCCTGGGCTAGGAACCAGAGGGAAAGGAAAGGGGCTTCTCTATGCTTCTGATTGTCCTCATGACTGTCCAGGAACAAAGCGGGCCTCACACTGCCTCTTGCTACCAGCCTCCACGCAGCTGTTCTGGCCACGCAGCCCCATCTCTCTGGCCTGTCTGCGGGAACACTGGGCATTTGTCAGCTTTCAGAACCACGGCTGTGTGCCCAGGGCTCTCTGCTCCCCACCCCCACCCCTGGCCCTCAGTCCCGGGCTCCAGGCCGAGTGGAGTAGCCAACAGAGCCACAGGCCCTCTTACAAATCCTCAAACCCATCACCCAGTGAAGCCAAACCCATGGTCCACGATATTGAACTATTGCGTAGCCTAACACACCACGGGGGAGGTTCACAGCCTTCCCTGATCTGATCAAGTGAAGTTCAAACAACAGATAACAGTTCAAAAGTGTACACTTTCTGGGTGTGCAGAGAAAAGAGCTTCAGGCTAAAGGTCACGGCAGGTCATTTATTAGACGTCACCCAGGCTCACTGTCATTAACTGCCAATAGGGAAGAGTAGCAGCTCATTACCGTCTGCTGAGGGCTTCTGTGTCAGGCGCTGTCCTCCATACCACACACATCACTCGTGTCATCCCCACAGTGAGTGGCTCACCGGGCCCAGCTCCCTGCCCTCTGTGAAGACACCGGGAGAGAAGGGGTGTGAAATCGCCAGAAAGGGTGTAACACAGCCCCACAACAGCAGCGGGCACCGGGGTTTCTGAGTGCTCTGTGCAGGGCCACACCTCACGTCCCGCATCTGGATCAGACACGACACACATCCTTGCGCACAGCCTGCTAATGCCCCTGCCCGCCTGGAGCTTCCATGCCAGCACATGCAGCGAAGGCTCCAAGACAGCAAATGCTATCAGGCACGCAGAGACGTAACAGGGGACTTTCCTGCATCTCCCATAACTAGTGCAGGGAGAGGACACAAGCCGGGCAGGGGGCGCTTGCCATTCCCTGGAGTTTGAGTGGATTAAGTCTGCTCTGCCCCTGAGTGACCAGGGCACCTCCTGAGTGGCCCACCTCAGCCCTGCAAGAGAGGGCAACTTAACTTCTCTATCACAATGGTGCAGACAGGCAGTGTAGTGCAGGCCCCGGGCGTGCAGCCCCAGATCCCTACCACCCAGCCTCTCGAGCCCACCTCGGCCTGGCACACCACGGCCCTCTGGCTGCAGAGGGTCCCTGATGAGAGCTCCTGAAATGACAGCGAATCTCTGAAAATACAGCTGGGACCCCCTGGTCCCCAGCTATAGGCTTAGCCTTGCCCCAGGCTCAGGCATCCACTTATATTGCTGGAGTTGGGGCTGGTCAGCCTGGCAGCTGGTCCTGCTTTGACACTGGCTCTCAGTTCTAGGGACTCGGTTCTTGCTTCATTCATTCATTCATTCATTCATTCATTCATTCATTCATTCATACAAGAAATGTTGATTAAGAAGGAGAAGGACTATGACGAGTCAGGCACTGTCCTACGGGCTGGGTATACCCCAGGGAATAAAACAGGCCAATCCCTGGCTTATAGAGCTTATAGTCTAGTGGTAGAGACAAATGAATATATAGTATGCTCACTGGTGGTAAGTAGTAAGAAGGAAAATAAACAGGGAAAGGGGATGGGATGTGATGGGGATGCTATTAAACAGGATGGTGAGGAACACGTCTTGGAGAAGGAGACATTTGAGCAGACGCAGGAAGAATGAGAGAGTGAGCCAGGTGTACACCTGGGCGAAGAGCATCACGGCGGAGGGAACAGCATATGCATACGGCCCTGAGGCAGATGTGCGCTTGGCATGTTCACGGAACAGTGAGGAGGCCAGTGTGGCTGGAACAGCTAGCCCCCCGTCTCTGTTGCCTGGGCCTCTACTCCCTGCTTCGGGCCCACCTGCGTGGATCACTGTGGTCACAGCGCAGCCACTACGGGTGCCTGGCTTGCCTTCCTCCTACCCTCACCTGCTGGGGCTTTCCCTCAGGGCATGGGTGGTCTGGGTGCGTCTGTTCTCCATGCCCCCATGCTCTCTTAGTGCCAATGAGAGGTGGCTGTAGCCCAGTGGCTGGAGCGCTGGCTTTGGAGTCAGACTGGCTGCATACGAATCTCAGCTCTGCCATTTCCTACTTTGGGAAGCCTGGGCAAATTGACCTTTGTGACTCAGCTTCTTCAAATGGAAAATAGGGATACAGGGGCTGTAGTTAGAGCAAATGAGTTATGTGTGCAAAGTGAATATGGAATAATGGCCAGTAAACATTAGTGGAAAAAATGCTAAGGTAAGAAAAATCCTTCCTCGTACCCTTTTCACCAGGTAGCCAGCACTGGGTGCTAGCTGCACGGGGAGCACAGGAGTTGGGGTGAGGCAGACATAGATTTGAGCCCCAGGGGTTGCCGTTGGGCAAATGACTTAACCTCTCTGAACTTCATTTTCCCCACCTTAATATAGAGATAGCGGTCCACCTCTCACAGGGTTTGGAAAAGAGTAAATGAAATGACATAACAGGCACAGAGGATGACTCAGAATACGTGGTTTCACTGATGTTGGAACCAGCCTGACCATGAAGCTAGCAAGGAGGTTTCAGATGGGGAATCAGAACCAAGAGACCCAGATTGGAGAGACAAAAAGACCCAGAAGCAGTGGGCCGGAGTCTTGAAAGAGGAGCCCAGGGTTGTGGTAACCACGCAATGCAGACAGGCCCACTGTGCCATGGAGCCATCGCAGGAACTGGAGTAGCTGTGAATGGATGGGACCAGGCCAGATCACTGTCTGCCAAGTGGAGACATGTCCCAGAGGGAGTACCAGGTGCCGAAGGCCAGTGCCAAAGGGGAGCAGTGGCCACTGGAAATTCCAGGAAGGAGCCAGGGCACCCAGGGCAAAATCCATACAAGCCAGACCTGAGCCAGGTGAAGGCTGAGCTGGGTGAGGGGCAGGGGACAGGGGCAGTTCTGAGACTGACTCTGGGGCTGTTCCAAGGCTCTTAAAGTGACCAGGGTCAGAGGCCACCTCTCAGTCCTCTAGGTCAGGGAAGATCCCCTTGACACCCTTGCAGGAAGCTCTGGGGGAAGGAGAGGGAGAGACCTTTCTCCTGCACAGAGCTCAAACCACAGCAGAGAATAGAAGCAGATGTTGAAAGGGACTGGCGGTGCCACCTGTCCTCCGGGAGGTCCACCTGATTCTGTCGGGGGTTCGGGACTTCAAGCAGCTCAGATCAGCAGCCAGGTCAGTTCCACAAACATGCATCAAGGGGCTTCTCATGAGCCAGGAGGACCCATGTGTTAAGCCAAGCAAGGAAGGCAGTGTGGGGCTTATTCCTGAGATAGGAACAGAAGTGCTCTCCCCAGAGACCCCCAAGACGCGTGTCTGAGAAAGAGAAGTATACTAGCTGGCTTAGCTCCATCAACATTTGAATGAAGAGCCAGAATAACGAAAACTGAGAATTTTAATTACAAGTTCTTGCTTCCCCATTGTTTGTAATTTTGTTAACAGCCTCTGGATCTCCCAGTGGTAACCGACAAAAGAAAAAAAAAAATCTCTGAAAAAACAGAAGAGTTATGTAGTGGGTGGAAAATTTTCTTTTGGCTTCATAGCCGACCTAAAGGAGAGGAACTGGCTGTGTGCATTTGGGCAGTTTGGGCACCTCTCTGACCTTCTCTACCCTTTTCTATAAAATCAGAGCTTGGTCTAGAGTCTGCTTACGAGCCCTGAGTTCTGGTCAATCTACACAACCAGGCAGGGAATTTATCATCATGATGAGGTCCGATACTCTGCAAGTTAGACACCCGAGAGTCACTCCCGATTCCTCCCTCCTGCTCACTCCACACTAAATGTCATTTCTTAATGACCTTACTTTACCCAGCTCAATAAATGCTTGCTGAAATTAAATGAACTCACCACATCCGAATGGCTCCTGTGTTCTGTCTATTCTACCTTCTAAAGAGCTCTCGGAACCGGCTACATCTTTTCCACTCAATTGTCTTAGTTCAGCACTTTGTTTCTCACTAGACTACAGCGGTAATTTCCTCTCCAGCCTCCAATGTCTTGCCTTCAGCTTGCCGACCTGTTTCTCACTCTGAGACCTCCACACAGCCCCAAGGTGAGCTCTCCCACCTCGTCAGGGCTCCTTAAAACCCGTCAGTGGTTGCTGTGGGTCCGTGGGATACTAAAAGGTGTGCTAGCCCTAAAGATGCGCCTCTGCTTCCACCCACCACCTCCAACCTCCACTGCTTCCCCACATGTCTCCTTGCCTAAAGTCAGGTCCCACGACTTGCAGGTTTGGAAGGAAACAAATCGTCTTGCCTCTGAGCATTTGCACATGCTGTTCCTTTTGCTGCAATGTCCTCTGTCACTCGTCATCATCCTTCAAGTGTCAGTTCTGTCGTCACTTCTTGCTGTGGTCAGCCTTTCTGCTCTCACATCTCCAGGCAGAGCTCAGCACTTCTCCTCGGCCCCATGGTGCGCTCCTCTATGCAGCATCCCCATTGTGCGGTCAGCGGTCAGTCTTCCTCCCCTGGACCGGAAACCTCTCAAGGGAAAAAACCGTCTGCACCTGTATATGCCCAGGATCAAGGACAGTGTGACTCACCAGCCACAGAGGTGGAAGCAACCCACGTGTCCATCGACAGAAGAATGGATAAACAAAATGCCGTCTATCCGTACGGTGGAATATTATTCAGCCTTAAAGTAGAAGGAAATTCGGACACATGCTACAACATGAAGGAATCTTGAGGACATCATGCTAAATGAAATAAGCAAGCCAGTCACAAAAGGACCAACACTGTATAATTCTACTCATACGAGGCTCCTGAAGTAGTCAAATTCATTGACAGAAAGTAGAATGGTGGTTGCCTGGGTCTAGGGGGAGAGTTATCATTTAATGGATACAGAGTTTCAGTTTTGCAAGATGAAAAAAGTTCTTGAGATGGATGGTGGTGTGGCTGCACAACAACGTGAATATAGTTAATGCCACTGAACTGTGTGTTTTAAAAATGGTGAAAATGGTAAGTTCTAGGTTATGTATATTTTAATCTCAAACACACACACACACACACACACACACACAACAGCGTGAGCACAGAGAGGAGTTTAATGAGCACTTCTTGAGCAAATGAATGAATGAGGAAGGGAAATCAGGAGACATGTATCCAGCTCAGAACTGACAAGCCTAGAGGTGGTGGTGGGGGTGGGGAGACAGGGGCAGTCACTCTCCATCACTGTCACTCCCAGCAGGACGTCTTCAGTGTGCCTGGAGCCACAGTTTTCAGAGCTAGACCTCCCAAACCAAACTGAATCTTTGGGGCTGCAGCTGAATCTGAATCAGCGTTTGTCCTCAGGGGCCCTGCCTTGTGTTCTCCTGGAACCCAATATAGAATAACTCCCTGGACAGACTCATGAAATGAAAAGTTAAGCCCTTTGGCCGAAGCCGCCAGGGGCTGGGTTTTTGTTGGATGTGGGTGTTGGGGGTCAGGAAGAGCGGGGAGAAGCCAGAGGGGGTGGCAGAAAGGGCTCATTCCACACTCATTCCCCGAGTGAGCCACGCTTAGGAAGTATCGCATTAAAGAGCTGACTCACACGCTGACTCAAAGAGAGGAGGCTGCAGGGTAGTAAATCAGAGGAATGGCTTTTATTTGTCAGAAAGCTACGATAAATAACATCTCTGTGTGCCACTTAACAAAGGGAGAGTGGGAAGGAGGGCGGCTGGGAGAGGCAGGCCGGAGGGGCTCCAGGAGCCATATGTGAGGGGGTGGTGGGCAGGATGCTTTCAGGACACTCTCCAGTCAGTGGGATACTCTGCTCCTCAACGCAAAAAAGAAAAAAAAAATAGAGAGAGAGAGAGAAAGAAAGATCATCTTTCCCCCAAACTTCCTGAGAGTGCTGGGTCATGAGAATAACAACAGGAGGACAGTGAGAGATAGAGATCTTCAAGGTCATCGACTTCACCCCTGTTTTATAAGTGTGACAGGCTGCCTCACTGGAGGTGCCACTTATGGGTATTCTTCAGAATGAAGGAGACAGAAAATCGGCAGGGCCCGCGGAAGGCAGAGCCCCCGCAGAAAGGCAGAAAGGTAGGGCCCCCAGGATGGATGAAGGTCGCTGTACTTGGAATGCTCAGTCAGGGCAAGTGGTCATGGCCAGAATCCTGGAAGGAAGCTCTTCCCCAAATGGGCAAGTAGCCTGTTACCCGGGGAAGGACATAGAATCCGATCCACTGGGCTTCCAGGGCTTAAAAGTAAAAGGCGGCCTGGCTCGGCAGGGAACTTGCAGAAGGATGGGGATTCTGGGGCTGCAGAGGGGCAGGGAGGAGACATGTGACCAAGCTGGCCAGTTGCTCTGGGCAACCTGCAGCCTGTAGAGGCAACTGTGCTTCCAGAGAGTGTCATTCCCGGGGAAGCCCAGGACCCTGCTTTCTCTGCCCTCTCGCCCCTTTGGGCTGCTATTGGGGAATGTGGGCTCCAATATCTAGGGTTGTACTGCCTAATACGGCAGCCACTAGCGACCTGTGGGTAGTGACATATGGCTCGTCCACCTTGAGATTTGCTGCAAGGATAAAATATAAACTGGATTGTGAAGAGGTAATGTGAACAAAAAAGAATGTCAAATACACTATACGTTATTTTATGTTGATTACATGTTGAAAAGATAAGATGTTGTGTTGAAGAAAATGTATTATTAAAATGTATATCTACTGTTTCTTTTGACTTTTTTTAATGTGGCGACCAGAGAATTTTAAAGAGACATGTGATTTCACACTTGTGGCTTGTCTCATGTTTCTATCGGACAGCACTGCTTTGCAGAAACCCCCAGACTCAGAACAGTGAGAGCGGTTGCTCCTCGCTTACTGCCCTTATGCTTAGGTGGGTAGGGGCTTCCGCTTATGAACGCTGGGATGTTCTGGGATATAGCAGGGACATCCCAGAATGAGAGAGGTCGGGTCAGGTCAGCTGGTTACATAAGTAATGGGACAGAGACCCAAGTGTTTCCATGACTTGCTCAAGCAAATGAATAAAATCTTGGCTTAGGATCAAACCTCGTAAATTCTAGTGTAATCTTACCATCGCATCCCAGCTTACATAGCAAATGCTCTTTTGAAATCATTAGTCATTTGAGGGAGAGTACCACCAAACAGAGTCCTGGTTAAATGGTAAGTTCTTAGAATGTTTGTTTTGTTTGTTTGTTTGTATTCTGGCAGGTTACTTAATAATCTCTACCCAAACTCGGTAGCCCAAATGAAACTGGGCTCCATTAATGCCTGTCTCAGCATGGTGATACATCCAAAAGAAACACAAATGGGTTTCCTCGAGTTTTGAAAAATACTATTAATTCTTGACTGAGGTCTCCTGAGGAGATACCAAAGGGAAATGGCCTGGCGCGTCACAGCCAAGCTTCCTAACCATCCTTAGCCATCATTCTCTCTCTTACAAGTATCACTCCACAGGGCAGCTTATCAGATCACTCCCTTCCCCAGCTCAAATCTGCCCTGACTTCCTTCTTCAGTCCCCCTCTCCTCTTTGGTCAAGCTCCTCTCAGTCCATCTTCCCTCTGGAATCTTCCTCTTCCTGCCATACCTCCAGGCCCTTCTGCATAAGGACCAGTTCAGCCCCTCTCACCTGCTTTCAGTTCTCCTCTCTGCCCATTGTCTGATCAGCCCAAGGGGCCCTAAAGCTGACTGAGTGGGCAAGGTGTGGCCACCACCTGATAGGTGAAGGCAGGAACAAAGCTTCTCTAAGCAGCTTCAAGGGCAGCAGATGTGCAGAAGTGGGAGCCAGGGCAGGAAGGGAGGAAGTGAACAGATGCCTGTGGCGACCACAGCTGATGGGTGGGGTCGTGGGTATATGGGAGACCCCTTGAAAGACACCTCCAAATGACTAGGAGACGGTTTGGACTGCATCCAGATGAGCACAGACACAGAGAGACAAAGTGGAGCTGAAGGCCACCCAGCCAGTAACCCCTAGTAGGAGGTCAGGAGCCAGGGACCCACCGGCGAGGAGGGAGAGGGGGCCTAAGCAGGAGGAAGTGGCTGGGCGGGTCCCCTTTCCAGCCAGGAACAAAGCAAAGTGGATCCTGCTGTTCTGGCACGTTCTGGGGCCCAGCCAAGTCTATCTGACACAGAGAGGCACAGGTGAGTCACCACGCATCCCACTAACAACACTGTCCTGGGATGTGGTCCAGGTAATTAGTGCCTGGCACAAGGGTTTCTCGATATCGTTTCTCATCCAGGGGAGTGAAATTTGGAGAAAGCTGGGAGTGGTGTAAATCGCTCTGCTAGAAATGAATGCCTAATAGAATAAGGAAAACTCCAAATAAATGTCTTTCAATTTGCCCGTCGAAAAGAGGGCATGTCAGCCAGCTGCTTCTTCCTCCTCCGTCTCCATTTGCTGGGCAGCTGAGCCCAGTCTTCTTCCCACTGAAGCAGAACCCCACATCTCCTGCCAACCCCCATGTCTCTTCCTGGCAGGGGACCCTCTCGGCTACCTGCTCCCCATCCCTCATCCAGACTGGTGCCCAGGGAGTTGGCCCCACGCTAACACTCCCCGCCTGCTCCTGGTGGCTTCTGCAGGTGCCCTTCTAGGGCACCGCTGCCTTCCCTGGACCTTGGACGTGGGGACCAGCTCCTTGCACAGCTCACATCGCCTCACCCGCAGCAGCAGAATCGTGACAGCCCACACAGAGCCAGGGCTTGCCCTGTGCTTCCCAGGGTGGGGGCAGGTACTGCTGGAGGGTTATAAGCTTATTTACAGTGGGTCTCGTTGTGGATTGGGGGACATGTCACCTAATCACTTGGTGCTTCCGTCTCCTCATCATGAAATGGGGATAACAAAGTACCTACCTCAAAAAGTTATTGCCAAAATGAAATAAGTGCAGGTGTGTACAATGCTCTGTTCCGCATTTGTCAGTTATTATTATTGTTATTAAGACAAACTTTAGTGTTTCATTTATAATTATGGGTTTATTTTCATGTGACTTAGAGGAAATAAAATCAAATCAAACCCATGATTTTACAGATCTTATTGTTTAGGTCAAATCTGAGGAATGAATGAATGAATATTTAAGGAAGGATTTAAACAAATAATAGTATAGGAGATAGGCTAGTGTGGTGTGAATTGTGAAGGTGGAACACACAGACTATTTGGAAAATATTGATGTAGACTGAACCCTCTAGTTTTCTGAGGAGAAAACTCTAAACAGGAAGTAAAGGGCTGGGACCTTGGCCACCAGTGCAGTCACCAGCTGGGCTGGGATAAGATCGCTGGTCTCCCAGCTCCCAGTCCACACCGTGTCCTCCTATCCTGCTGCCTCCATTAGGGCTTCATTAGGGCTTCATTTGAACAAGTACAAGTAAAAGAAACGTATGAATCCGTGGTTCGTCACCAGATGGGATCACACATGACACCTGGGTCAAATTCCATGTCATATAAAACAAAATAATCCCACAAAGTAAAAGCAACCAGTCTATGAAACAGGATCAGGTGTTGTTTCTGACTATGGGGTTGGTGAGTGACTGGTGGAACTGGCTTCTCTGGTTCTGCCACTTCCTAGCTGTGTGACTGTGGACATGTCGGTTAACCTCTCTGTGCTTCCATTTTCAGATCTGCAAAATGAGATAAGGTGGTATGCCTGGTACATAGAAGGCTCTTGGTAAAAGTGAGAACCTTTTTTCCTTCCTCCAAAAGCAAGAGCAAGCACCCCTGCTGCAGACAGGAGAACCACTGGCCACGGGAGAACCACAGTCAGAAAACCCTACTGCAAAACCTTCAGTGGCTCCCCGTTTCTTACCACAGCAAGTCTCCGGGCCTTGACATGTGTCTCCTTCCCACCAAGCCAATTTCTTTCCCCTGAACCCAACACCCATGCAGTATGTCTCATGCTCCCTCACTACCCTGTGAACAAGGTACACCCATCTGGACAGCAGCACCCCGCCCCTGCTTTCTCTCCCTGACAACAGTGTTCAGGCTGATCTTCCCAAAACCCATCTCCGATTAACTGACCCTCTGAAAATCTCTGCATGATTCACCCTTTCCTGTAGAATAAAATCCAAACTCCCCACCGCTGCATTCGCCCTCGTAGTCTAGCCCCATGCCCCCCGCCCAGAACTCATCCTAACCCCGTCCCCATCACACACACACACACACACACACACACACACACACTACACCTAAATCAGTCAGATCCGCTCATGTTCCTCTAATAGCCCACTGTTCTTCCTTCACACCCGCACACGTTTGTACTTGCTGCCGCTTTTCCCTGGAACACCCTTTTCCCTTCCTTTGATGGACACATTCCTTCTGATCTTTTAACATCTTGCTGGAATGAGGCATTTTGTTTTGCATCCTCCCACCTCCCGTCATTTCTTGCAGCTAGATGACTAAGCCCTGGCCAGTAAGATGTAGGAGCAAATCACTGGGTGGAGCTACCAAAAAGGCTCTTTGGAAGGAGCACAGATGGCTGCATGGTCCTTCTTCCTTTCTCTTGTTCCTCTGTGTAAAATGGGTGTGATGGCTGGTGCGCTAGTAGCCATCTTGGAACATCAGGTGACCTTCAGGATGGAAGCCACGCTCTGCAGATGGAGAGACTTCATGAAAGAGAGGAGGAGCTTGAGATATGGCGTATATTGCGGAGGCGCCATATAGAGCCTAGGATGGCTATCTTCGATTCCTTTCTAAGAAAATAAACCGTTATGTGTTTAAGCCATGCTATTTTAGTTTGTTGTTGCTGTTCCATACAGAAAAGCTAATCCTACCCAATATGACACACATATAAGCCATTTCCTGTTTGGCTCCTACTCATCTCCCCAGACACACACTTCCCCTCCTGCTCCCAAACCTCATGCTCTGATCCTATTTATTTTTAGTTTCCTTAAGCATCATGCTTGTCTTAGGCATCACCCCCTCTGTCCTGTCCTCAATGCCATTCCTTACACCGCCTGGGAACACCTTCTCGGCTTTCCAGACCCAGCTCAAGGGACACCTCCTCCATGAAGCCTTTCTTGACACACTCATCACAGCCTCACCGGGCAGAAGTGACTTCTCCTCCTGTCCTGTATGCCCCCAAATATCTACCACGGCACCTCTACATGGCCACATTTACTTGTCCATCTGCATCTCCCACTTCCTGGGTTACTTGAGGCAGGGGCCATGTCATTCATCTTGCTCTCTGACCTCTGGACATACATGAAGTTGTTCGGGGAACACTCCCCTGAGACAGGGCTTTGTCTTCTTGGGCCTGGGAATCCGGTCCAGAGATAGGGCCGTATCGTTGGGGGAGGATGGGGGCTCCAGCAGGGCAACAGGGCCTGTTCTCGGGCACACTGCACCCTGGAAGGCCCCAGGCCAAGAGTGTGTAACTCAGCATCCCTTACAGCTTCCCTGGAGCTCACAGAAACCTCCTCCAGGGCTCCACGGCCCTAGACTTCCACGGCCAGTGGTCCTGCCTATCGCCATCTGCCCCTCCTGTTCCCTTCCCTGGGCGACAGTCATGCCCCAGGCAAGAGGCCGAAGAAGTGAAGGGGAAAACACCCAGCTGCCGCCCTGACACCTGCCCTTCCCACTGCCAGCAAGTACCAGGAGATGGAAACAGCGGCTACAAAGAGACCAGAGAGCAGGAGAAGACGGGCAGGGCAGCCTTGCAGAAGCCATCCGGTATGGGCCTTCCCTCCTGCCTAGACTGAATTAGAGAAAGGACACCTGTTATGCGATTCAAATCTACACCATGGCAGCTCCCCTCAAGCTCATCACACGCTCGGAAGATACCTGGACAGAACAGAGAAAAACGGGAGAACGACCAGAACCGTGCCAGGGGATGCAACGTAACTTGAAGCAGCTATGTGTGAATGTATTTCTTGCCGCCCCAGAGCCCCGCAGTGATAGAAATGTGTCCTCGGATGACAGGGAGATGAGCAGCCAGGAGAAGAGAAGGTTCAGGGAACCTGGATCTGTTTCGGACGTGAATGGCCATCATACGGCAGGATGGCTGGGCCATTCCCGCAGAGGGCTGATGATCAGTGGGAATTACAGGAAGGAGAATTTCAGTTCAAACTAAGGAAGAACTCCTAAAGCATCAGAACAGGCCCACAAAGGAGTGGGCTGCCCGGGACAGCTACTGCCCTGTGTGCTATGGAGCCAGTGGACATACCCAGACTCACATGCCACTATAGAGACCTCAGATCCTGGAAACCTGGGGCCTGCTACCTTCTGGGGCTTCCCAGGACATCCATGCCGTCTGTTCCCCAAAACGCCAGTAGCTCCTGACACCTCAGCCAGCTTTCTGGGCTTCCTCTGCCTCATCAGTGGCCCGACCAGTGGCTCAAATCTGGTGCTCTGAGTGTTCTCCAGGGCCTGCTCTCAATCTGGCCACTCCTCTGGCCCTTCACTTCTCTGCCTACTGCTGGGGTTTGTGTTCCATGTGGTTCCTGTTGGTCACACAGAGAGGGGCTGAGAAGCCGCCCTACTGAAGAGGCCAGTAGAGCAGGTGGGAAGACTGTGCACTGTGGAGTGGGGGGCAGAGCTCTGCATTTCCCACCCAGCCATAGCATTCATTCATTCATTCATTCATTCACTCACAGAATATATATTGGACACCTATGGTGTGCTCGGCACAATTCTGAGAATAAAGCAATGACACCAATGTGATCAAATAAATTAAGGGAAAACAGAGTTTACAAGTAGAAGGGTTTCTCTCCTGCAGGACTCAGAACGTTTGCTATGTACACAGGCACTGTGATCCCCCACACGAGGCTCTGCACGTAGTCTCTCTGCACAAGAAACTACAGTATAGAAAATTTTGCAAATATTTGAAAAAGAAGAAAATTTTAAAAATCACTGGTAATCACACTACTCAGAAATTACTCTTGCAAACATTTTGGTGCTTGTCCTTTAAATATTTTTATATCCATGTATATGCCTTCTCCCTAAATTTGTATCCTTCTGTGTGTGACTTCTCATTTATTATATCACAAATATCTTTCTATTTGTTACAAGTATTCTCTGATACCACTTTTTTGCCACGTGGTATCGGTCACTGTGTATGTGTCAGAATTTGTATTAATAGAACCAGTCTCACATTCTTTATGTTTGGATTGTTTCCGGTCCTTCACTATTGCAAACAATAGTGTGAAGGGCATCCTCCTAGATGGTCCTCATGCGCACCACTGATTGTTTTCTTAATATAAATTCCTGAAAGGGGAACTTATGGGTGACAATGCACCACTATCTGATATATGCTGCCATACTGCCCTCGGGGGATCCGTAGCAATTTGTGCCATTTTTTAAGTTGAGGTACCATTGACATAACATTATTAGTTTCAGGGGTCCAATATAATGATTTGATATTTGTATAAATTGCAAAATGATCACCACAAGAAGTCCAGCTAACATCCAATACCACACAAAGTTACAAGAAACTTTTTTCTTACGATGAGAACTTTTAAGATCCACTCTTCTAGCTACTTTCAAATATGCGAGACAGCATTATCCACTATAGTCACCATGCTGTACGTTACATACTCGTGACTTATTCACATAATGGGAAATTTGTACCTTTGGACCCCTTTCACCCATTTCACCTCTCCTCCCCCCGCCCCATGATATTTTTAAAGAGTACTGGTCCAGGATTTTGTGCAGTGTCTCTGACTTTGGGTTTTCTGATGTTTTCTCATGACTGAACGCAATCAGTTTGGGGAAAGAGTACCACAGAGGTAAAGGGTCCTCATTCTTGCATCTTTTCTGGGGTCATATGAGATCCACATGACTCAGAACTGGTGCTGTCGGCATGGATCTGTTGGTTAAGGTGGTATCTGCCACGCTCATCAACTGTGAAGTTACTACTTTCCCTCTTCACACTCCTTTCTTCGGAACGGAGTCACTACGTCCAGCCCACCCCTCAAGGGGAGGGGAATTAAGCTCCTTCTGCTGGAAGGAGAGTAGCATATAGTAACTGGAATTCTTCTGTAAAGATCGGTGTCCGATTCCCCGTTTATTTATTCAATTATTTGTTTGTAATAAATGTTCTCATCGATTCTCTGGGTTACAATTCAGTACTATCATTATTTACTTTACTTTATTGCTCTAACTGTCCCAGCTTTGGCCCCCCCGAGGGCTCTTTCTAATTGACCCTCGTGTCCTTTAGACGTCCCCTCATCTTTTGCTTTGCTTTGTTTCTGTCTTTAAGCACTTCCTTACTTTCTAGAACTATAAAATATTTCAGGATCATGTTGTATTTCCCCTGCCCAGCTCCAGAAATCAGCCATTTCTCCAAGGAGCTCTGGTTCCTTTTATTGAAAAATGGCATTTGGAAACTAAGATTTGGCACAGCGTGTGCTCATTTCTACTGGGGTGTCACTGCCAGTGGGCAGTTAAGAAACGTTTGTGTGTACCCTAACCCATGCATAAATACACACCTGTATTTATTTCTTTATCTACCTATCTATACACATATTAAAAATACATTCCAGCCCTGCCACTAACTTTGCCTCCTGACAGAGTCTGTTCCTGTAAAATTAGATGATGTATTTTATGATACACAGAAAACACTCAATCCATGTTGCCTGAGTGAATGAGCGAGTGGAGCTGGGCACATGCTGTGGCTTCTCTCTAGTTCAATCTCCATAACTTACAACTGGGCGGGTGATTTACCCGTATCAGTGCTCAGCATTTTTAATATTCTTCTTGGTACATTTCTATATATTCTAAATTTTCTAAAGTAAATAAGGTATTTTATAATTAATCAAAGAAAGAAAGCAATTGTTTTTTTTTTAAACAACAACAACAAAACAGCATATCCTATACTCTTCCTACAATGAATATTAATAAGCACTTCTTAAGCTCGCAGGGAGGACCAGCATGCTTATGTGATGGAAACACATACAAGCTACAAGTTTTGGCCTAAAGTAGGAGTGTAATAGGTGTTGGCTTCCATCCTTTCTTTTCTCTCTCTGATCCTTTCAGAAGTTATGTTGAAAACTGATGAAAAAAGTCTCTCCCTTTTTCTCCAGCTGTGAGCAGGGATGGCCAGGGCAAAAATGTCATGTCAAATGAACCTCTCTCTTTGTCACCCGGAGCCCTCCTACCTAGAGATGTCCTGCGTTGGAGGTCTCTGGAGGAATATTTTTGAGGTGCATGGAGCACCCACTACCACAGCCCTCACCTGGGCGAGTGTCTCCCAGCCCAGCATGAGGCCTGATCTAAGGCTCCAGGCTCCTCTGCTCATTGTTAGCCAGTGCCAGCTATGGTCACTCCCCTGAACCCTTATGACCTGCACTGATGCTCACAGGTCTCGGGGTTTGCAGCTTTGTGGCCAGCGAAGCAAAGCACCCAACCTCCGGGAGACAAGTCTGCATCTCAGCAGTCCCCGCTAAAATGTCATCCATCTACCCACGATGAATTCCTCTGGGAAATTTCCCCCTTCTCTTCTTTCAGGAGGAGGGAAGAAAGAGGATCTTGAAATTATATACCTCTTTTCAGTTCAGAAATTGAAAGAGAACCAGTAAAGAGGATGGCAACTATTTTGCTCTTGTAGAACCAAGAATGCAGAGATGTTAAATTATGGCAGCAAAAGTCACAAGACTGAGAAAAGTTATTTTCAGCAAAAGCCAAAGGGAACTGAGCACTTGTCATGAAAACAAATCTAGAAATATTAAGCTCGTTTGAAAAAAAAAATTAGTATTTTGTTAAAGAGCTTACTTCCTACATGAGCTGCATCCTTTTCTAGTAGATTTACAACCAAGCCCCGCCCCCCACCTCTTCTGCCCATGCCCTTGTCACAATAATTAAAGTACTTTACTCTTGTAACATCCTTTAGGGCTAGGTTATGTCTGCTGTGGGCTTCGTATGGAGAAATCCCTCTCTTTCTAGCCCAGGGACAGGAAGCATTTCATTTAGCCTCTCTCACCCGGACCACCACCTCTGACTTCCAACTGGCCTCCTCTCATTATTTTTACAACAGGACTTCTCAGAGCCTTTAATATCCTGATGACCTCCAAAGAGGAAAATATACACTGATATGTATATTTCCCAAACTCACGTGGTCACGGAACCCTTGATTCAAGGGACACCTATTAACATGTCTCAGCCCACTAAAGTTCTAGGAACCCTGTTGAGAAAATCCTGGTCTATAGGATACAATACCAACTACTCAGCAGTCACTCAGGCATTCCATTGTCTGGTGTCTGCCTCCCTTTCCAGGCTCATTTTCTGCCTCTCTCCTATACTTTTCCCAGAACTTACACTGAGACTATCTGCAGTTCCCTAAATAAGGTTGCCTTATTTCAAGGTTAAGTACCTTTGCATATGCTATTCCACCAGTCTGGAATGCTGTTCCCTACTTGTTCTCTGAGGTCAACACTGCCAACTCTGTGAAATGTCCCCAGCTCCCTCAGGCTGACAGGGACACACCAGCCTCAATGCTCCTGCAGCACTTGGCGCAAGCTGTCAGTGCTTCCCCGGGCCATGAATGAAAGTGCGTAACCCACCAGTTCTCTGTTTTGGTTCTTGCTCTCTCCTGGCCTAATTCTTCAACACCCCACCCTCGCCAGTTCCATGAGACCCCCATTCCTATTTATATATATTATATATTTCTTCTTTTTAAAAAGTTGGCGAGAAAATTAGTTTCTGTTGCTTGTGATTCAAAAAAAAAAAAAAAATCCCTAGCTTCTACACCCAGGAAGAGGAGTTGTAAACATTTTCAGGCCCAGAAACACATGTTAAAAATGACACAACAGATCCAGGTCTCTTTTCGTAGGGCGATTAATGCTCAGAGGAAAATACTCCAGGAAAAAACTTCAGCACGACCTGAGAGGTGCCTGAGGAACTGCACCCCCGCGGGACGTGGATGGTAAGAAAGCTCTCTGTGCAGGGCAGGCGCAATGTGCCTGCAGGCTGCTGCTCGTCTTCATCAAAATGGTCAGCGCCCAGACTCCTCAGAAGCACCATCACTCTCCCCACTCCACAAACAGCCTCTTCCAGAGCTTGGGGGCAGGCAGGGACCAGAGCATCCCTCCTTGAACTTGAACATGCCATGTTCGGGTTGCTTCCTTAGGAGGCATTTCACAAAGGTTTCCTGAAGCAGGATTTTATCTTTTAGCAAATAAACAAGGTCATTGCTAAATACTCCCAGACCCTTTGTAATAGGACTTTGCCACCCCTTTCATCAAGGGGTGGGGTCTACTTCCCCTCCCTTTGAATCTGGCTGGCTTTGAGTTTTGCTTTAGCCCAAAGAATGTGGCAGAAGTGCCTCTGTGTCTCTGTCCTAAGAGGCCTGGCTCCTTCAGTTCCTTGGAACCCTGAGACTACCATGCTGTGAAGAAGCTAGGTCTGGCCTGCAGGAGGGTGAGAGGCCATGTAGAGGAGAAGCAAGAGCACCAAGACCCTAGACATGTCAGCGAGGCTCTCTTGGACCCCCCAGCCCAGGCCGGCCACCAGCTGAATGCGGCTACGGCAGTGAGCCCAGTCAAGCCCAGCAGAGAACTGCCCTGCCAGAATGCTGAGGAATAATACATCACTGTTATAAGCTACTAAGTTTTGGGGGAATTTATTACGCAGCAATAAATAGCAAACACAGAACTAAGGAGGGGCTCCTGCGTGGCCAAGTGACGGGGAAAGACGCACAAGCAAGGAAGAAGCCCCTTTCACTACATCTTCCAAGGCTCAAGGTCTGAGGAACCCCAGTGATGAGATGCCTCCTAGACAGACGATAGGCCCAGGAGTAACCGGATGAGCTTGAGCTGGGACGCTCCCTTCCCCATCACTCCCACAGCGACCCAGCCAGGACCTCCCCCGAGACAAAGGAAGGAATTAGCTACCTACCTGCCTACCTACCTCCCTTCTCCTTTTCTTCGACATGATCAGGCCCTGAACCACGATGTGGGGAGAACAAACTATAAGTAATGTCATCTTCACACGCATTACCAAGTAGAGTTAAATAAAGTCACAAAGGACTTAAATTTAAAAGCAGGTATGATGAAGGCAGGTCAGAGGAAAGGCAGTGTAACCAAAGGCTGATTAGGGCTTGGGAGAAGAAGATGACGCTGGGCTTCTTGGCAGAGAGCCGTCTTGCTCTAAGCCTCGAAGGGAGGGCCTCCTCAGGGAGAGATGAGGAAAGGACATTATCCAAGGCAGAAGGGATGGGAGGAGATAACAAAGTAGGGGACATTGTCAGAGAACAAAAGTCCAACTCCCTCCCCCAACCAGGTCATTCTTTCCCTCAAGCTGGTCTTCCTTCCTCCCTTCTTCATCGTCCCTCAAGGTAATGCCACCTAGGCCAATGGGTTTTCTTACCCTCTACCTACCCTGTGCCCAGCCCTGAGCCGGGTTAATCTGAAAAACCAATCACTTGAGAAGAGCTACTAAGACCTCAGAATGCCCCCAGGCAGTGATGACAGCCTGGGGAATTTAAGGACTCCTGCAAAAGTAGTGACAACTTTTAGCATCTGTTGACTGAGAAAATACACATGTGAAAACAGATTTCAGATCTCCTTACGATAATGCCACAAGGGTCCAGGAGCAGGTTGAAAACCACAATGAAAGGGAATAACCAGCCAAAAAAGCAGACCTACCCTTTTAGAAGGGGCTTTATTGTTTGAACCCCAAAAGACAAGGGGGGAGTTGCAGGACCTAGAACAGCCTGTGCAGGAGTGAAGAAAAGGGCAGGGAGAGGCGGAACCCTAGGACCCAGAGGTCCAGATCGGAAGTTACCATCCAGTAGCTCTGAGAGAGAGGCAATGTTTGCAAATGCAGACCCCACACTGACCGGGCTGGGGGCCGGCTAGGAGTTTCAACTCTGTCCCATGCCGGACTGGCATCATTTTCCTGCCAGCTTAGAAAGCAGCTAAGGCAGTTTGGAAAACCAGTAGACTAGAAACCGCTAATTAATAAACTTTTGGATTCTACTACTAACTAGCTGCATGAGTTTCTGCAAGCTTTTTTGCCTCTTTAAGCTTCAATAAAAAGGTAGTGTGAGGAATATTGAACTTGCTCTCCAAGACATCCTCAAAATGCCAACATCCTGAGGACATGACTCTAGTCAACTAAATGTTTCTGAGCCTCAGATTCCTTCTCTGAAAAATGGGGATAATAGGTAACAAATGAGATAGGAGTTGTGAAAATGACAGCTTCACGGCAAGTATAAATCTATCAATTAATGTCAGGGTTTTTTTTGTTTCTTCTCTTATCCTTCCAATGATAGATGATGTGTTCCTTTGAGTCCCGCCCTCTTGCTTTTATTGAGTCTTTTTTGACTCTTGATTATGAAATGTCCCCTCTGTGTGTGACATGGAACAAGGCGTCCCAGAGAGGGGTACTGCAGAATCGAGTGTGGTGACTTCAACAGCCGGGTGTCCTGCTCCGTGCCCTGGCAATCCCCGGTTCCTCTTTGGCCCCTGCACAGAAAGGAACTGGCTTAAGGCAGAACAACAGGCCTCAGCTGGTGAGGCCGCCTCCCTGCAGGCCAGGCACAGACAGCGACAACCACCCATTTTGCAACAAACAGGAAACCAGTTTACCAGCCTCAAAAATAGAACAGACAAAAACCCCAAAATATGAGGCTCTGACAGTGGGACAGCTCAGGTTTCTCATATTGCTTCCTGACAGCATGCAGAGTATGTGTTTTTGTTTTTGTTTCAAATTTCATGTGAGAAAACATCTTGCAATGTCTCTATAAAGGTGACCAGCCTCTGGGGGTAAAGGCCGGAGGCAGGCCAGCCAATCAGGCTTGCAGCATTCCCGAGGACCCACCTTCTCAGTCTCTAACCCAGCTACCAAGGATCCCTGTCTCGTCCCAACTCTCAACAAGTCTAACACACCCCAGCACTGCCCTTCCTGGGCCCCCCAACCTCATGCAATGCCATTCACCCCCGCACTACTTTCACAGGGGTCCCACTGGGTCACCCCATCCAAGAACCAAGCTGATAATACGCGTGCAGACATTCCCTGCACTGAACCCCTAATAAAGACTTGGAGCTGGGCTCGTGCTATTCCTTCTGCCGAGAACACCGTTCCCTGCCTGACGCACTCCTCCTCAGAAGCATTCCCTTTGGAATGACATAATTATTGCAGTGATGTCACGAAGGGCTACATCACACAGAGTCCCCCTGCTGAGGGGTCATGGGGAGAATATAGCTCTGTGCTTAGCCCTGGGGAAAGCTGTGCGTATTCTGGGCACCTGATTTGTCCTATGGACACGGTGATTAAGAACTGCCAACCTGATCATGTTCCCTCTTTGTTTTCATTGCTAAGAAGCTTAGTGCCAAGTATGTTAATCAACTCCAATGGTTTTATGTCCTAACCTGCCCCGTGGCTTTATTTTAGTTTCTTCCCCTTATTTTCCTTGTGCCTTACTTCCTCATTTACTTTGTTTTGCCATTATGTAGAGTGTCTATAAACCATTTCAAATCTTTATTTGCAATAAGGTAGGGCATATATAAATAACTGAGCAAACAGCTCCTACCTACTCTGTAAAACCCACCTTAAATGGCCCCGCCTCTGATTTCTCCCTAACCACTATGAAGGTGGGGCTTCCCTCCCCGATGGTCCCACAGCCAGTGTGTACCTGCCCAGATGAGCACTCACCCACACTTCTGTCCTTTATCTATTTTCACGGTTCTCTCCACTATCAAATTAGGATTCTTGAGCAAAATCTAAGAGCCCATCCTCTGCTGAGATGTGTACCCAGTGCTTCATATACATCAATTTGTTTAGTCTCAAGACAAACCTGCCAGATAAGAATGCCTGTGCCCATTTTATAGCTGAAGAAACTAAGGCTCAGCAGCACTAGAAGCTTCTATAAGGCCAAGTACTATCGAGTGGCAGAACTGGCACCAAACCCCGGTGCCTAATGTAGGCTTGGGCTCATTTCCATAAGATGGTCCAACACATGAAAAAGAGCTTTTAGTGAAAGAAAGTAAAAGAGAGAGAAAAAGAGAACGAGGGAAGGAAATTGGATTGCCTTAGATTATAAAATAATTTACTGTGGACGTCAAACTCATCTACACCACTTGAAGATTTGAAATACAGCTTGAATTATTAAAAAAAAAAAAAAGTCCATTCTCTACCACTGTCTAGAGAAAGATTACCTGCATTTAACTGTGCAGGGAAGCTTTCTGCTTCCCCTTCCCATAGGCTGGTCCGAGCAAATAGATTCAAAAATTTAACTAATCACATACTCGACTGTTTTAGAGCGTGCCTGTCCTCACCTCTCCCGAAACATACACACACACACACACATTTTTAAATTCTGGAAAGCTGGTTACAGCATAAAATACAACCAGAAAACAAGAGCTAATTCTGCGAGAAGCTTCCAGAAGAAAGCGAGGCCAACTGTCCTGGTGAGCAAGTGCACGTGAACTATGGACCAGCATATCCCCAGCCCTACAGTAGCCGGACAATTTAACTACATGAAAGGATTTTAAATATTTAGTGTTCCAGTTGGGAAACTAATTGGTCTGACGGCTTTAAATTAAAATGCCCCCTGGATACACACCAGTGCACGTCCATTCAACGAGGGAGGCGGGGCGCAGAGGCCTGCCTGGGTCTGGGTCCAAATGACCTTGGGCGAGTCCGACCCCCGCCCTCGAAGCTTCCGTTTACGCTTGTGTAACTGGTGGATGATATAGTACCACCTCCTAGGGTTGTACTGAGGATGGACTGGCCCGGGTGGGGGGTGCTCATTTGATGCCTATATTCGAGGAGAGAGGATACGCAAGCAAAAGCCGGGGTCCTCTTTCCAGACCTTGTGTTCCCTCGGTTTAAAATGAGAGCAAAATTGGGGAGGTAAGGACATGTGAGTAGAAGGAAAGGAAAAGGATTTCTGAGCCACTCCTTCCTCAAAAGCATCTCCTAGGTCCCAGTGGAAATCATCTATTTTCTCCGACTGCTTTATGCTTTGTGTTCTGGCCGTGTGTGTGTGTGTGTGTGTGTGTGTGTGTGTGTGTGTCCTCTGTAGAGTGGTGAGCTCTGCATACCCAGCTGCTGTACCTACCATGTTTCCCCAAAAATAACACCTACCCGGACCATCAGCTCTAATGCGTCTTTTGGAGCAAAAATTAATATAAGACCCAGTATTATATTATGTTATGTTATATTATATTATATTATACCGGGTATTATATTATATTATATTATATTATATTATATTATATTATATTCACCTGGTCTTATAGTAAAATAAGACCCGGTCTTGTATTACTTTTTTCTCTAAAAGACGCATTAGAGCTGATGGTCCGGCTAGGTCTTCTTTTCGGGCAACATGGTAGTTCACCCCAGAGTCCCCACAATATCTGGCACGTGGTTGAGATCAGTATTTGTTGAGTGAATAAATGAGAACAACAGCAGCAGCAGCTACCTCAGAGCTGGTGAAAACAACAAGCCTGGCAGAGTCCCGAAACTCTGGCCCCTCCTGGCTGTGGGAGCCTCTGAAGTCAGAGAGGTCCAGTGTGGAATTCCAGCTCAGCAGCCATCAGCCATGTGACCTGGGTAACTTACTTATTCTCTCCACACCTCCATCTCCTCATCTTAAGTTTGGGCACAAAGCACCCAGCCTAGTGTCTGGCACAGGTCAGCATGGCCTATGTCCACTGTCCCTGCCTCCATCTGTAGGACGCTGCCTGGGCTGCTTCACCTTTTCTCTGATCATCATCCAGGAGGGGGAGCCGGGGTGGCTGGTGACACCTGCCCCATTCTAGATTCTCAGATTCCATGTGGCAGTTGGGCTTCAGGGGTAGCTGTTAGCAGGACTTTCCAGCTCTCACCCTTGTGACAGGCTCTCCCAGCTTCCCTATCAGCCCACCCCCTACCTTATCCATCTTCCACACTGGCGACGAGAGTCACTTCTCCGAATACCAATCCATAGTAAGTGTCTAATGTTCCCCTTAGCGTCACCCTGCAACGATCTGGGAGCCACTGGAGAATCCCATGGCGCTTCCTCACTGCACACTGCTTACCCCTGCAGCTGCTCCTTCCCCAGGCCCAGCCTGTCTGGCTTCCACCTTCCTGCCCCACCATGGTGCTGACCATCTCCTGGCACTCTTCTCCATGCTGCCTCCCTCAGGCTGCCTGGGGAACAACAGCTTACCATTCAGGACTCAGCTCCAATGGGCGTCCTTCTCTAGCCAGCCCCCACATCCACTCCCACCTGTTCCACCAGAGCCGCATACACACGTCCGTGTACCGTAGCACATGTCTGTCTCTGGTAGAGCACACTGCATTATACGGCCAGATATGGATCCCACCCCGCGGAGCTTCCTCCAGGCAGAAACTCAGCCTCCTTCTGAGCTCGGTTCCCTGCTCCTAGCATTAGCCCTGGCACACAGCAGGTATGGCCATGATATCAGTTCTCTCTGGCCTCCCTGCCAGATAAAGCCTCTGGAGCCTGCCCTCTGCCTCCCTTCCTGAAGGTTCGAGGACCTGTGGCTGCTCCCCTCTGTTCTCGGGGCCAATACCCTCCCTGTCCCACAGGATCCTTCCAGCCTAGACCAGCTGCCATCCCCCAGAGCTGTCCCTGCTTCATGTCTCCTCTCTTCTTGTTGACAGCTCCGGGTGCCATAATCTTAGGAAAGCCAGCCAGGGTGATGAACCTGACCCCTCAGGGAGGGAGGATGATGCTCCACTGCCCTCATGCCCTCGCTGAGAGAACGTCATGGTGTCCGAGTGCTTCAGAGGCCCGCAGCCCTGGGAATGAGCCCCTGCAACACCACTTCACACTCTTTTGGGCTTTGTGCAAATAACTTCACCTCCAAGAGCCTCTGTTTCCTTATGTGTTAAATGGGGTGAGAGAAGCACCCATCTCTGAAGGTTGTGGTGAGAATGGGAGGCTCTTATCTGGTACCTGGCACATAGCCAGGGGCCAGTAAGGGGCAGCTTCTCTTGCAGCATCAAATGAGTACAAGCTGAGTAGGAAGGGACAACTCAGCACTTTCCTTCTGCAGAATTTAAGCGAGGGAGGGGCCTGGCAGGGGCAGATGGAGCCATGGGACTGATCAGGCCTGACTCAGACGTCTAAGCATCTCAGGAGGACTCCAGTGGGGTGGGGGCTCCCATCTCAACACCTTCCCTGCTTTCCCCAAGAAAGGCCAAGCTGACAGGACCCAGGTTATGACAGGATCGCCGCCCCCGCCCTCAGCGCCACACAATCTACACCTCCCAGGAAGAGGAGATGAATCATTTCCAGGTCACTCGGTCACTGGGCTGAATTTCTTCTCTTTCGATGCCATATCCCACCCCGAGGTCCCCGCTGACTCTTGCCCCCACCACTTTCCTGGGCTCTGACATTGGAGGGATGGGATATGTCCATTGACATGTTTCAAATTTAAAAGTAGAGCACATTTAGTTCTCCGGTGGCAGAGTAGACTGAACCCAGCAGAGGGCCCAGGCCCGGCCCGCAGAACCCTCTCCCCTGCTGCTTCAGGCCGTTTGCTCCACTCCTCACCCGTATACTGGGGACCCCCTCCCCACAATTTGATAGCCCTGTTCTAGAGAATGAAGGTAGGAAATGAGCAAGGGAGTGTGGGGGGATACAAACATAGGTTCACCCCCAGCATGCGTTAGGCCTCGTGGTGAATCCTGGGAGAGGATGGGCACTCAGAAACTAGCATGTCTGACCTCTCTGGAGTGATGGACCTCAGGTTAGGGGACAGAGGTGAGGAGGAGGGGAGGGGCCGGTGCGGACTTCACTTGGACTCAGTGACGGCTAGACGCACAATCACTTCACAACACTGCCACGTGATTCTGTCCATTTGTAAAGACGAGAGGGAGGGGAAGTGATTTTCCTGTGTCTCACCTCTGGCACGTTGCCTCCAGCGTGGCGGATGATAGAGACCCATGAGAAACCAAATCACCTGAGCAGTGTGGAAAGGGTTAATATCACCAGGTGAAAGGTGCTCTGGGAGGTCGAGAGAAAGGGGATTGGCCCTGTCTGGGGGAAGCCAAGGACCAGGAAGGACTGTGATGATGTTTGGCGTGGGTCATGGATGGTTCATCTGTGGGAATAGGTCAGGAAGTCAAGGGGCAAAGAGCAGCAGGGAAGGCACAGAGGTGTCCAGCAGTGGGGGTGGGGTGAGAGCACAGCAGGCAGGATGCTCCAGCCAAGGGTGGGGTAGGGGAGGAGGCACCTGATGGTCCCTGCTACCTTTCCTGATAACTGAGACCCAGAAGTCATTCCTTTCCAGGTAATTAGTCATAATCCAGTAATAATATCAAACCCTTCTACCATGTGTTAGATGTTGTCCTAAGCACTTTATAAACATCACCCCATTTAACCCTCACAGCAACCCTAGGAGGTAAGGACTATGATTATCCCCGTTTTATAGATAAAGAAACTGGGCCCAACGAGGTTCAGTTACAGTCAGTGGTGGGGCTGGATTTGCACCTGGCAGGCTGGCTCCTCTGAGCACGAGGCTTTGCTGCCTCCGCAGACCATACACTGTCTTGCCTCTTCCTAACAAGTCCATCTCTGAAGCCTCACCCCCTACATAGCAAATGCCTCTCGAACAGGCCTGGGTCTTATCCTGCTCCTGCCTTTGTCAGGGAATTTGATTGGCACGCCAAGGCCCAAAGGTTCCAGGGGGAGATAGCCCTTGTCACCATCCAGCTTGGGCTGGGAACCAACAATTTGTTGACTTAATCAGGCCAATGCAGAAAGGTGTTGTCATGGTGGCAAGGTTTCTATTCCAGGCGGCCAGGCCGTAATTAAATGTCCTGACCTGCACACCTCCAATTACTGCACAAGAGCTGGTTTCCGGGCCTGTTAACCAGCAATTACAGAAACTTCCACTGAAATTCCAAATCACTTAGTAAAGGTCACTTCCTTTATTTATTTTTTGGATTTGGGAGTTGAAGTGGGATGGAATTATTACCCAAAGTACAAGTGATGCCCATTATTTAAAATAGGCTTATTCAAATAGCCAACCTGGAGCAAGTGACACAGTCCTTCTAAGATGCTGTTGTAAGAGCTCCTGTTTATGGAGCACCTACTATGTGCCAGGCACCACTACAGATACTTTAAATGTGCTATGTGATTTAATTCTTATAATAAACCTGAGTGGTGTGTATTATTATTTCAATTTTATAGAGGAATAAATTGAGGAACAGAAAAGTTAAGTAACCTTCCCAGGATCACACAGCATTTAAATTTGACAGCCAGGTCTGTCTGCCTCCAAACACCAGGTTCTCCCTGGTAAACTAGGTGGGCTCAAGCTAAGAAGCCCAGTTTGGGTTCAGAACAGAGCTGACTATGTGCTGTGCAAGGAGTGCTGAGAAGTCCTATCATACTCCATTTTCCGGGCCTAATTCTGAAGGCTCACTTGAGGCATAGGTCTCTACCAGCCCCTGGGATGGCTACCACATCAGGCTCATAATCTTTCACTACTGATGACTTAGACAGCTTTTTATTTTTAATTTTGTCTGACTCTAGAGCCCTAGTTCTTAGTCACTTTTTTAAACCACTTTTTCCATTTAGAAAAAAAAAACCCAAAAACTTTTTATTTTGAAATAGTTTTAGACTTACAGAGAAGCTGGGGAAATAGCAGAGCTCCTACATATCTTTGACCCCATTTCCCCCATGTTAGCATCTTATATAACCAGCATATAATGATCAAAAGTAGGAAATTAACATTGGTACAATACTATTAACTAAATTATAGACCTTATTTGGATTTCACCAGTTTTCCCACAAAGGTCCTTTTTTTCTGTTCTAGGATTCAATCCAGGATTCCGTATCACATTTAGTTGTCATGTCTCCTTAGTCTATTCCAAACTCTAACAGTTTTCCGTCTTTCCTTGTCTTTTATGATCTGGATGCTTTTGAAAAGTATTGCTCACTTTTTTTTGAATGCCATTTGATTTGGATTTATTTGATAATTTCTCATGCATAGATTAAAATTATTCATTTTGGCAAGAATACCACAGAAAACATATTGGGAGCAACACGAATACATCCTAATATTGGTGATGTTAACCTTTGATGCTTGGTTAAGAGGGTGTCTGCCAGGTTTCTCCGCTGCAAAGTTACTCTTCTTCCCTTTGTCGTTAATAAGTATCTTGAAGGAGATTGTATGAGACTATGCAAATATCCTGTTTCTTCTCAACGTTCTTTTTTTTTTTTATTGTGGAAAGATATACATAACATAAAATGTACCATGTTACCCATTTTTCAATGTACAGTTCTATGGCATTAAGTACATTCACATTGTTGTGCAAACATCGCCACCATCCATCTCTAAAACTTTTTTTTTCTGTAGCAGTGACATAAAGTTTCCTTTTCTATGGAGGTATAATTGGGATATAACATTTTATTAGTTTTAGGTGTACAATATAAAGCTTTAATATTTGTATATACTGCAAAATGATCACCACAATCAGTCTAGTTAACATCTGTTATCTTACACAGTTGCAAAATTTTTTTTTCTTGTCATGAGGACTTTTAAGATCTACTCTCTTAGTAATTTTCAAATATGCAATACCGTATTATTAGCTATAGCACTATGCTGTACATTACGTCCCCATGCCTTATTTATTTTATAACTGAAAGTTTGTAACTTTTGACTCCCTTCATTCATTTTACCCACTTCCCACCTCAATATATTGACAAAACAGATGTGGAACAGCTTGAGGACAATAGGAACTTGGAACAGAAATGGCTGGTGCCAAAGACAGTCCACGCACCACCAATGGCCATATGATGCTCACGGCAGACCTCTCTAATCAATCACGACCCTCCTTTTCCCCCAAAACCAGTGCAGTCTCACGCTCCTTCTCAACACAGATAATTCCTCCAATGGACTTAACGGACCTAGGAGATGAAAATTCTTTTCTCTCTGTCTTAGAGATATGATGATCTTATTTCCTACATGAAAAATTCAGATATGTGGTTTGGCTTCAGATTAACTTCCTGATTAAATATATGGTAATAGAAAGAGAACTGACTCTGAGTGGTGAACACACAATGTGATATATAGATGATGTATTACAGAATTGTACACCTGAAATCTATGTAATTTTACTACAATTGTCACCCCAATAAACTTTAATTAAAAAAAGATTAATTTCCTAATTTATGCATTTATTTGTTTTACAAAAGCATAAAATCATATCACATTCAGTTATATATTTAATAAATTGCTTTGAATTAACAGAATGAACGTATCTAGAATCAGAATTGTCCCCTGAGAATCTAGGGCATATGGTGACCAGGTGACCATGGGTGCATATCCCAGGCCTCACAGAAAAGGCACTCCATAATTGCATGGGGAACTAGTGAATAGGAGGAGAACTGAGCTAGAAGGGAAAGGGTAAGTGGAGGAGCCCTGTGGGTAAAATCTCTGATTTCACCATCTCACCAGAGTCCACACCTGGCTAGGGACTTTAATTAAGTCCCTATAAATTATTTTTTTAAAGCCTTGTTCTGAAAGAGATATATCCCACCCATACTCCCATCTGATGTGAAAGAACCGTGCACGTGCACACACCAGATGCCTGTGGGTGCATCTCCCAAACTGTAGTCAGTCAGATTTTATGCCAAACTGAATCAGGCTCCACTGTTCAGGGCCAAAAGCCAACCAGAAACATTTCAGCATCTGGCCTCACCCTGCGTCTCACAGGGAGTCCCCTGGCCACCCACAAGAGCAGGATGCATTGGGCAATTGGAGAGACCCACATATCCATGAGGCTGAAATAGCACAACTGCCGCTGAGCTTGTCCCAGTTCTTGGGTTCTGCCTTCGGGCAGCAACAACCCTTTCGATTTCTTATCTCAAATAACTAAGTCACTTCCACTAGAAGAGAAATGCTACCAACCATCTTTAAGACAGCAAAGCTCCACAAACACCCTAGTGACAGAGCCTATTAGTTGACACCAGGACTGGTGCAACCATCTCTCCTGGGAACCAGGAAGACCGCATCCAGAAAGACGACAGATATCCAGTCTCCATTCAGGGCCCTTGGTCCCCATCTGCCACCCCTTCTCCCCCCCGCTGAGGTCGCCACCTGAGAGAAACACCAGCCTTCGCAGTGATGCCCACAGCCAACGGTGGCTGGCACCTGGCTAGTCCCTGCTGCAGCTCAGCCTCACTCTGAACCGGCTGCGCCTCTCAGCTATTTGGAACCCCCTTGGAGCTCTCCAAGGTACTGACCCTCATTCCAGGCTGGGCCCCTCAAGACAGTGCCGGGTTGAACAGTGGTTTATTCGGAGCTTATACATACAATTACATTCTCTAAAAAAAGGAATCATTTCAAAATAAATTTAGCTTTATTATTGTACTATATGTAGAAAAATAGATATATTCTATTTTTTAATACACACACATTTGACAATTAAGTTCGCAAACTTATTGCAATGATGTTGCTAACCTTTTTTAATATCAGAGGGATTATTCATTAAGAGTTTGTACCAACTGGACAGTTAACCAAGTTTTCTATTTGGAAATGCTGAAAAGGCTGCATGAAAAAGTTAGACGACCTGAACTTTTCGTCAACAATTCATGGCTCTTGCATCACGACAATCCACCAGCTCACACAGCACTGTCTGTGAAGGAGTTTTGAGCCAGGAAACAAACTGTATTGGAACACCCTCCCTACTCATCGGATCTAGCCCCCAATGACTTCTTTCTTTACCCAAAGATAAAGGAAATATTGAAAGGAAGACATTTTGATGCCATTCAGGACATCAAGGTTAATACGATGACCACTCTGATGGCCATTCCAGAAAAAGAGTTCCAAAATTGCTTTGAAGGCTGGACTCGGCACTGGCGTCGGTGCACAGCTTCCCAAGGGGAGTACTTTGAAGGTGACCATAGTGATATTCAGCAATGAGGTATGTAGCACTTTCTCTAGGATGAGTTCATGAATTTAATTGTTGGACCTCATGTGTGTATGTGTGTGTATCTATATATACATATAGACATACATACATACACACACACACGTGTGTGTGTATAAATATATATTTAACACTTTGAGAAGTAGCTTTCTAATTTTTTACTCCCAATTTATAGTGAGAATCTTTTCGAGAAGCCAGGAGGCCTATGTACCATGCAAGCCATGGGTTTGTTTACAATGGCCCTGAAACTTTCATTTTAGCAAGTTCTCCCTTGGATCTCACCTGTTCTACATCTTGACCTTGGGCAATTCCAAACCCCTCCCTAGCAACTCCAGACTCCTAGGAATCCTTAAAGGGCACTATGACTGTTTGTTGACCTGCTTACCTTTCCTACTCGTCTTGGTCCTCCAACGACTGGATCCTTTTTTATACCTGCTACAGGGTGGGGTCTATGAGATCCTTGGTTATTGTTTATTGCCTAGTGGACAGAAATGAATAACCTGGCTATAACCGCATCTCTTAAACCCTTAGGTTGACCTGTTCTCTATGGCTATTTGTGGCCATTCTGCTGGCCAGCCAGCTGGGCTTTCCTCCTACAGGTGTGGACAGTAGCCTGTACTGGTCTCCCACTAAGAACAGACATCACTGGAAACTTCAGGATCCATGTCTTCTGTTTGCTTGCTTATTTGTTTGATGTATTTCCTAAAGGAAGAGAGTCTGATGTGACTCTGGCAATATGCTTGCTACCTCACCCTATAAAGGTACAATAAGAACGAATGGTTCTTTTGAATACTATTTCGCACTATTCTAAGCATTTTACAGGTATTTGTCTATAAGGCAAGTGCTGGCATTCTCCCCTTTTTTAGATAATGGAGTAGACATGGAGAGGTTATGTGACTTACCCAAGGTCACCCAGCTTGTCAGGGATGGACCCAGACCACAAACCCAGGCTGGGTCCCTCCAGAGACACTGCCCTTAACCATTGTGCTATGCTGCTTCCCGCTGAACTCAGAGCATCTTTGGTGTGGGGGTGGAGGGTGGGGAATGGTAAAACATCAACAGAAGGTGAGAAATAGGAATATGGAGGCATAAAGTTAGGAAAAGGATGAATTCTTTTTTGGGGGGACATAATACATTTCTAAAGGAGGGGCAAACTCACAAAAATAGCAGCTATTGAAGTTGTAAAGACAGGTCTTACCTAGCTCCCAAAGAGTCATACAATTTAGAACTAGAAAAATTGCCTTATTTTAAAGATGAGTGAGCAGAGACCCAAAGAAGCCCCCAAATGTCCAAGTTAAGAAGAGGGCCCATGGGCACCTGCTTAAGAAGACAAATAGGTATCAGTCAAACCTTTGTTACACTGGTATAAAGAACTCTCGAGATGATATTTTAATAAACAAAACCACCCAGGTCATTAAATTACCTGCTGCCATAAAACAGACACAGTAGCCCACAGCCCCTGGGGCGTGGGGGAGACTGCTTAATCACAGCCAGCTCTCCTCAAGGGGGCGCCAAAGTCAGGCCATGTGTCTCAATAGAGCTTTCTTCACACAAACGTCCAAAAAACACTAACGTAAAACTCTGTCTCAGCCTGAAATGGATAGATGTCTAATAGGATGCCATGGATTTGGCACACATAGAGCATAAGGCCAGCTGGGAAAATGTCTGAATTCTAGACACTATTCTATAGCTTTCCAGCATCCCCTCTGTTAGAGCTGAGTCACATCTGCGCGTGTTCCCATCTGGATGCCTCACTTTAATACTGCTAGTGACAAGTTTGTTCAGAGAAGGGAAACTAGAACATAGCAAGATGGCTTGGAGGACCCAGGGCTCCTCAGCCCGAGAAGGTGAGCCACCAGGCTGAGGACCCACTACCCAAACAATAACTCCATCTGTGAAGTGGGAAGTGGCCCCCGTCCCAGGGGCAGATGAGATGAAGCAGGGAAGGTTCTCCACTCGACATATGCAGCCTGTTACACGGGGCAGGGCAGCACGGCAGTTTTCGGGACCTGGGTAAACCCAGCCATGCTCCCATGAGCCTGTGCTCTGTGGGGCCTCAGGGTCTCATGGAACAAGCGGGAGCCTTCTCTGTCTGCAGGTCCTCGTCTGGTGCCTTTGTTTCAGAGATGAGGACTCTGAGGTTCCAGATCCCACAGCGACAAGAACCAGAAGTAGGACTGGAGCCCCTCCATGGAGGCCCCCACCTAGCACTCTCTCCCTTTGGCCTACAGCTGCCAACAGCAGGGGGCACCGCTAAGTGCCAAACACATCTTGTCTTTCTGGTGACCGTGAAGCAGCACTGGCATGGCAGCTCAAAAACAATGACTCACATATCTGCCAGGCAATCACCACCAGCTGGCCCTCTTCCCAAACACGCTGGGCAAGACTCAGTGACATAGAAGGAGCCCGAGAGACCGTGAGCCCACATGCTCTCTGCAAGTTGTCTCTCTCTAGCCATCAACAGAGGGTCTATTTCTCTCCCCAGGACCACGGTGAATAGAAATTGCTGTGGAAATGTCCTCTTTGCCTCTGGCCGTAGGGAATATATCCTCCAGGCGAAAAGAACTAGCCCTAGAGTAACCAGAGCCATCAACTAGGAAGGGCCATCAGAAGTCACCAAGTGCCCTCTGACCCCCACATATGACGCCCAATAAGTAATTCTAACATGAGAGACCATTAACACAGGTAAGCTGAGGAGCCCCACGCATGCCACTAACACCACCCCTTTAACTCTAGGACAGAGCAGCAAGGTCTGAACACTAGGTCTTTCCTAGCCTTCCAACCCCACCCCCAACCCCACCCAAAAGAGGCACATACAATAGAAGGACCATGACAGTATCTGTCTCACAGATTCAGTGCATCTCATGGTGGAGGTTAGGCTCTTCTCCAGCCACGTGGCATGGCAGCCTGGGCCTCCCCACGAAGGGCTGTCTGGGGCTCCAGGACCTTCCCGAATCTACCCATAGCAGGCCCCTGCTGACCCCTACGCAGCCCATCTCCAATAGCAGGGGCTTCATTTCTTGACATTCTTGACCTTGGGCACTGTTAGTTCTGCTATCTGAGAGAAATCCCCAGAAGACGCTGAGTACTGGGAGCCAAGACAAGGACCTTTTTTGGCTATAGATGAAATTTAAGCTCTAAGACGTCATGTCTGTGAGGCTTGTGGAAAGCTGGCTTCTGACCACAGAGGTTAAAAAACAGTGAGTGTCCCTCAGTCAGCGCTCAGCAGACATTTATCTGGCATGACCTCTGAGCTTGCACTGCCAGGGCTGGAGCTGCCCAGAGAGCAGGGTCATATGTTGACAACCCCTGTGCTCCCTCCTTATCTTGCACCAAGCCTGTTTGTTTCAAGCGTACTATGGGGGTACTATATTTCTTCATCTGTGAAATGGAGGCATACTAACCATCACTTCAGTCAGTCTTCAAAACCTCCATGTTGGTTAGTATGCCCCCATTTCACAGATGAGGAAATATAGGCCCAAAAAAGTTAAGAGAAATGCCCAAGGTCATACAGCTAAGGAGATGCAGAACTAGAACTTGAACACAGACCTTGCTTCTCCAAGGCCAGTTCCTCTCACAACACTACAGCCGTGGAGCTCACAGAACCTGGGTGAGACGCCTTATCAAACCCTATTTCAGAGTCGAGAATTGGCCTAAAATGTGTTAGGCTCAATCCCCAGCACCTCCCACAGCATTCCAACCTTGTAATTATTCCTCATTTAGGATCGCTCTCTGTGGCACTGTCAACCAAAAGCTTTATTATGCAATTAATATGTTTCAGTCCCACAAATACTTATGTTTCAATTCCACACGTATTTATAGGTACCAAAGAAGTTAGTTTCTCTATTTTTAAATGGAGAATTGTTTCTTCTTTCTAGTAAATCCATTTATCCAATTGTCCATTGATTCAAACACATTTATGGAGTGTAAGTGTGTACACAGCACTGTTCTGAGTTCTGGGGACACAACAGTGATCAGGACAGATAAGGGCCCCCCGTCTAAGTTAGAACTTACATTCCAGTAGAGGGGATAGATGGTAAACAAGTAAATAAATAAGACAATTTCAGGTAATAAGTGCTATGAAGAAAATAAAGCAGGTGACTAGGGGGCAAGAAGAGGTGACATTTAAACTGATATCTGACAACTAAGAAGAAGTCAGCCATTTAAAAATCTGGTGGAACCTCTAGGCAGAAGGAAAAGTGAATGCAGTCCTTCAGGTGGCAATGACCTTAGTCAGTGTTAACGGGACTTGGAGAGCTCAGGGAAAGCAGTGGAAGATGAGACAGGCTAATTCACACACAGTCTCTTAGGCCAAAGGGAGAGGTTTGGATTTTATTCTAGTTACATGTAGAATGTGCTCCCAGAATTTAGGAATTAAAGAATTTAGCCTTCAGAATTAAATCACTAACACCATTGGTTCTGGAAGTGATTACCCTAAGAATAGTGAAGCACCCCAAACTAAGCAGAAAGTGGCAGACCCAGCATTTGAGCCGAGGTCAGCCTGACTTCACAATCCTGGGTCCTTCCCCACTCCAGCCTCTCAGGAGCTCCCACGTAAAGCTTAGACACAGAGCACACATAACGACAAGGACGAAAAGTGAACCCCAACATTTAACAAAAAGCATAGCCTTATACAGTGCTTTCCTCGTGGCACAATTGGGTGGGTACATGGAAGGCAACCATGGGTGCAGGTTACCAAACCTGATGAGACAAGAAGCCAAGCATTTCTCTAATTTCAGATCAAATCCAGAAGGAAAAATTTAAATTAGATAACGAGCAATAGCACCCATCCCTACAGCACTTGTTGGCAATTCACGATGTGTGGTTCTCACAGGCCCACGAGAAAGATGGGGTAGAAACCTACATTCCTTATGGCGCCAGGTTGCTTCATCTTGCCACACCTTTGCCCTCTACTGGCACTGTCCACCTGGAAAATTCATCCCTCACCTTCCAGCTTCGGCTCCAGTATCGGCTCCTCTAAAAGGTCTTCCTGACCATCTCCATCCCCTTTTAGGCCAAACTAATCACTTCTTCTAGACACATCTCTCTTACCACACTCACCACACCGGATGCGTCTGATGGCTTGTATGCCTGCCCCTCTCCCACTAACCTGTGAGCAAATTGCGGGCAGGGATTATGTCATTCACGGTCAAACTGCTGATGCCCATCAGAGCACGTAACACAGAGTACACATCTATTGAACTCTTGCTGATGAATCCACTGTTGGCTGGGAAAGGGTTTCTTGCCAGTACTGAGGAGCGGCAAAGCTGAGACTCACATTCAGGCCTCAGACCACATTTTCAGCCATGAGAAACAGCCAGATTACAGTAGGTCATGGCACAGGTGGTGGAGACATGAGAGGGACATGGCGACAAGTGATGCTGGAGAGAGGAGGTTGGATGAGAGGAACTGTGAGGAAACTCAACACAGCAGGGAGAAAAGCATGGGGGTGGGGATGGGGCAGGATTTGGTGGGAAACGGGAGGAAGTGAGTCAGAAGTGAATTACCTAAGGTCATTATGTGGAATGCTGGGGAAATGGGGACACTGCCTGCTGGGATGTCAAGGCTGAGCGGGGACATGGGGATACTAGGGCAGCTCTGCACATTCAGCTTGGCTTGTCAGTGGGATCTCAGGTCACCAAGAGGATTTGTGGTTCGATGTTCCATTTAGACATATGCTTAGCGCCTGATAATTACAGCCAGGAAGGTGATGGTTACCCTACGCAAAGGTAGGCAAAGGGAAATGAGAGCTGGCAGCAGCTTCAGAAAAGGCCTTTAAAAATCATGAAATCTCATATTTAAGCATCAACATGGCTTCTGCAGCGTTCACGGGAGGGAGTCTTCTTCATGTAATCTCTGGCGGTGCACTACTCCCTTCCTTTCCAAGTATCCAAATGCTGTCTTGACCAAGTGGGAAACCTGCCTTCTTTGAAGAAAGCAAAGAGTAGTGGGGTGCACTATGGAAAGCGTATGGAGTTTGGAGGGACACTGACGTGGGTTCCAACCCTGTTTCTGCCCGCTTGAACTGAGTGACTACAGGCCAGCTCCACTGTCCAAGAAGGGACGCCACAGCAAAGTTACAGACACGTGAAGGCTGGGAGAAGATATCTGCAATGTCTAAACACCACAGAAGGTCAATTTCTAGAATATACAAGGAACTCCTGAGAACCAATCAGAAAAGGACAGGAAACTCAATAAAAAAATGACAAAGCATTTGAGACCAAAGGGGATATTCGCGGAAGAAGAAATCCAAATGGGTAACAGTGGCTTAAGAAACCTCCACATTTACTAGTAATTAGGAAAATGTCAAACTCAACACAGTGAGATACTATTAAACTCCCATGTTGTAAATATCGGTAGTGCCTCGGTTGATGAGTATGTAGGGAAACGAGAGTCTTCAAGCTCTGTTGTTGGGAGTGCAAATGGGTGCAGCCATTCTAGAAAATACTCTGGCAGTACTTAGTTTAAATAAGTATATCTCTTCCTTGTGACCCAGAAAGTTCACCCCCCAGCTGTAAATCCCAGAGAAATGTTCACAGCATCCTAAAAGGGCTAATCGATGTAGAAATTCGTAAGTATTTGTTCCCATGGCCAGGCGTTGAAGACAACCTAAGTGCCTGAGACTGGAGGGAAAGGTGAGGAGAGGTTATGGCTGGGTTTGGCACACCAGGGGCTAGCAGTCATTAGAAGCGAGGAACTAGATACACCACGGCATGGAGAGGTCATGACGTGTAACACCAAATGAAAGCAAACACAGTCAGGGGTAGTAGATAATATGATTATCTCCTTTCACAGGAGGTGTTCACATCTAGTGCAATAGCTCATGCACTGTGGGGAATTAATAAATCTTGGTTCTTTTCCTTGTCCCTTTCCATCCCCACCCCTCCTTGCACATGCTAACCTGACTACCCGTCCACTTCTTCACAGGTAGAATCCACAGCAGCAAAACAGCTTCCCAAAATCTCCAGGGTAGTTTCAATAGTCCTGTCTGAAGGCAAGGAAGACGTGTTAAGTGATTCTGCTTAAGTCTAGACAGAGTTTTAAAAATCAGCATCAAAGAAACCTTGGCCTGAAATCCCAGTGTCTTGAGAAGGAGGAATTGTGATGCTGATGGGCCAGATGCTCTTATTATCTCCATTTTACAGACAGGGAAGAGAAGCACAGAGAGGATTTAAGTGAAAGGAAGAGTGCCCCCAAGGCACTCACTAATAAATTGTAGAACCCATATTAAAGCTCAGGCAGTTTGAATCCAGAGCCCATACTCTTTTCTTGTTTGCACATTTTATTTTATGTGAGGGTGTGTGTATGATGAAATCTTTCAAACATACAGAAATGTATGAGACGAATAAAAAGAATACATTGTGCCTACATTCCAGCTCTATCCAGTTCATTCCATTTAACCACAAACCAATTTTCATTCTCCATAGTGTTTATTTGTTCCTTTTGTCTTGTTTTTTTCTCGGTCTGTCTTGCTAAAGGATTCTTTATCTTTTGTTTTCTGATTTCGTTGCTTTTTTTTCTATTGGTTCTTTATTTTCTATTTTATTAATTCAGTTTTTAACATTTCCTTCCTTTTACTTTCTTTGAGTTGACTCTTTTATTCATTTTCTAACTTTTGAAATGGATTCTCCTTTTCAAATATAAATATTTCCAACTCTACATTTTCCTCTCAGAGTTGTTCTGGCCACTTCCCACTAGTTTTGAAATGCAGTGTTTTCATTATCGTTCAATTCAAATATATATTTTCCATTAAGATTTCTTCTTTATCTAGTAATTATTTATAAGACTTTTAAAGTTTTCTAACATAACAGGATTGGTTATTTTTCAATTACTGATTAAATCTTTGTGGTCCGAGGTATATATGAAATTGGTTATTTTTTAATACTAGATAATTGCTACATTATCAATTTTTACAAATGTTCATGTATGCTTGAAAAGAATGCATACTGTTCAATTGTTAGAGGCAGGGTTTTGTATTAATGCTTTAGATCAGGGTCAGCAAATGTCCTACAAAAGGCCACATAATAAATATTTTCCCCTTTGCAGTTACAGTACTTGTCAAGCTAGTCAACATTGCCGTTGTAGCACAAAAGCAACCATAGTACTAAATAAATGAATGTGGCTGTGTTCCAATAAAACTTTATTTACAGAAACAGGCAGCAGGCTGGAATTGGCCCACGGGCCATAATTTGTCAATCTCTGTCCATTGTTTTGTGAAAATATTCTGTATCCCTAATAATTTCTTTTTGCCTGTTTACTCAACCAGTTGTAGAGAGAATTATGAATTATGTTTAAATCTCCCTTTATGATAATGGATCTATTTCTCCTTGTCATTCTGCCAGTTTTTGCTTTGTGTATTTTGAAGTTATGTTATTAGGTACAAACAAGTTCAGATTTGTTATAGCTTCATGAATCCTTTTTAAAAATCTTAACACTGTTCTTTGTTAACAGGCTATTCTCCGATTATAACACAATTATATCAGCTTTCTTTTGAGTTCATTTATCTGGTAAGTAGCCACTCATTAAAGTTCAAATGTTTTAAATAGTTATTTCATATTTGCCCAAATTTTCTACTCTTTTTAGGTAAAGAGAGTCCTATGCTCACTTTGAGTGACAACATAAACCTACATATTAATCCATAAAACTGTCAGCTCTGTGAAGAAAGGTATTTTGATGTATTTTGTACACTGCTAAATCCCAAGTGTTGAACAATGCCTGGCCCAGCATAGGCACTCAATACATCTTTATTGCATAAATGAACACTTGAATCTTCATTTCAAGGTAAGATATCATCTGTCCCTAAATAGGCAGGTTGCAGGTGGTTTCTCCCCTCTCTGCCTTCTTGGACAGGTTTGAAATGGTAAGGCTCCCCTCTGGCTTTCTCTGTATGACCTACATCTCATGCACAGAAACCCATCATGCATCCTTCGCCCTGCTGTAGTGGGAATGTGGGTACTTCCCAAATGTATTCCTCCACTTGCTCTTACCTGCCAAAGGCCACTTCAGCATCTCAATTCTATGTCAAACATCAGAGCAGATGTCTTCCAACTGCAGGTGCCAAAAATCAGGCTCAGGGTAGTTGGAGTTTCCCAAACCCCACCCCAGCACCATACACACCTAGATTGAATTGAGAGATTAGACATCCTCCTATCTCCATCCTTAGGGGAATAGTCTTCGGTGATGTTCCAAAAATCCTCCTCACAAGATCCTCTCTTCAAAATCCACACCCAGATTCCCTTTTACATACTGAATCTTTCTGATGAGCCTCAGAGTCATAGAAGTGGGGTCAAGTATTTCCCTTAGAAATTCTGCACTTTGATCTAGCACTTCATTTTGAAGGTAGCATATAATTACATCTTGGTGCCTCTGTCAAAACTTCCTTTTAACATCCTGTGTTAGTTGCACATCCTAATGCTTCTCTGTTTGTTTAAACTTAAATTTTTTTAATGCACACAAAGTCAGAAGTTATTTCCATTTTTCTGCTGAATGTTACAGAACGTTGGAATGTTTAAATCCTCCCCCAAAACTTTTCATCTTAAAATTATCATAGTTCAATATTTTAGTTCTACTTGGTTTTCATACCCTCACATTTTTCATTTGTTTTAAAACAAATGTGTGCTTTAAAAAGCAAATGCTTATTTGTGTTTATTCACGTGTTTACCATTTTCTTTGTCCAGTTTCTTTATTCTCTCTTCCTTCCTTCTGGGTACTACTTCTTTCAGAAATTTATTCTGCAGTATATCTTATTTTACCCTTTTTCTTGAATGATAGGTTAGCAAGGTATTATATTCTATATTAGTTATTTTATCTCAGCAATTGAAGTATAATTCCATGGGGGTAGTGGGGTGGGGCTTTCATTGTTGTTGTGGTATCTATAAATCTAGTCATTTTTCTTTCGTAGATGATTTGACCCTCCCCAGTTATTTTGAGATCTCATTTTGTGGATATTCTGCAGTTTTACCACAATATGCATAATATAGTATTAATTCAATTTATCTTGCTTGGGGGAGGGGAGGTCATTGGGATTCCTTTATCTACAGATTAATGTCTTCAATTACTAAAAGTTCCCAGCTATTATTTGTTTGGTGCTTCTTCTCCATTCTCAGATCTCTCCTTCTGGAATTCTTTTTTTTTTTTTTTTAATTGTGTGCTTTCACCAGGACCCATCATGTCAAGTTGTTGTTTTCAATCTAGTTGTGGAGGGTGCTGCTTGCTGGCTCATGTGGGAATTGAATCGGTGACCTTGGTGTTATGAGCACTGCGCTCTAACCACTGAGCCAACTGGTGGCTCAGCTCCAAGCTCAAGCCGTTGTTTCTCACTGGCCTATGTGGGAATCAAACCGGCGAACTTGGTGTTATAAGCACTGCACTCCAAACACTGAGCCAACCAGCCGCCCATGGAATTCTTTCAGATGTATTTTGGACTTTCTTCTTACTTTCATATTTTTTCATATTTTCATCCCTGTGTGCTACATTGTTGATAATTTGGCAATTTCCTCAGTTCTACCTTCTAGTTTATGAATACATTTTTCTTCTGTGTCTTACTAGATGCTTAACCCATCTACTGAATTTTAAAGTCAATAACTATACTCAGACATAAAAGCACTGACTGAGATGCTGGCATAACTGAGTAAGTTCCTATTGGACTGACCCTCCTTCAGATAACAACCATATATTTAAAACAACAACAAAACAACAAACAATGACCCAAAGACATTGGACAGTGAAAACCTAAAGTATGCAGATTCTGGAGGGGAGTTGACACTTTGAAAAAGGGAGCTCCATGGGGTGAGTTTCCCATTTTTCGCAATTTTTAGACTAATGGCAGTCCATAACACATTGGAGTGGCTAAAATTCCAGTAGTGGCAATAACAGGAAGTCAGAGGGGGAATCCCAGAAGAGATCCAGACATGCAGCCCCAAATTTTGTATAAAATTCCCACCCAAATCTCTGGACCATGCCAGTACCCTGAGCTTGAACTTCCAGCTTCCAGAATACTGAGAAAATTAAATATCTCTTGCTTAAGCTATCCAGTCTGTGGTATTTTGTTATGGCAGCCTGAGCTGACTAATGCAGTGAAAACTATATCAACGACTTAAATCGTCTCACAAGAACTCAAAGATGCAGATAGCGCAGTCTCCATTACACAGATGAAGAACACAAGATTCAGCCTTAGTCAGAGTAACTTGACCAAGTCCATATGGTAAGTGCTAGATTGCAAGCACCCATCACGCCAGGAGCCTCCCCTATATTTCCTGGTAACTTGAAGTTTGGGAAGGAGGCAGAGTCCCTGACTGTTGGTTGTTCCTGGCTCTGCCCTCTACCTCATTCTACACTCTCCTTAGACACAGGCCATCCCAGAGTGGTGACCTAGGGGGACAGAGAGAAGAGGAATTCCGCCCAGGCGGCACATTCCTTCCCTGCCTGTGGGGAGGGCAACAAAGAAACCCCATTAGCACTGAGTATGTAGGTGGGTGGGGAGACAGCGGCTTTTGTCTTCCCTTCTGGTGCCACTGAGGGCACACACAGCTCTGTTTCTAGGCCTTGATCATTTCAAGAGGGCGCTAGGACACTAGCAAACTGCTGTCAGTGACTCAAAAGCATTGAAACCAAATATTTAAAAAATCCATTTATTTCTCTCTTGGCACATAAAAGTCTGGTTACTTGTTGTTTCAAGTTAGGCAGCAGAAGCAAAGAAACTGGCTGTGGACTCTAGTAACAGATTTAATCTGTAGTAAAAACCACCATTGTACAGGACTTCTCAGTGTTCAGAGCACGTTTATAGCGGCCTGTCTTTATCTTCACATCAGGCCTCAGGAGGGTGAGGACTTAAGTATTATTATCATCATTTCATAGGTGAGGAAGTGAAGACATGCAGAACGTGAGACACCAAGATTCTACCCCCGGGCTTTTTATTATGAAAACCACACTCTTTCCATCTCAGAAGGCTCCATAGAACTGGGGATGAGATCTGTTTCCTCACTGCTTCAGATATAAATGTCCATCATTGACTTTTCACTAATCATTTTCCTGCTTTATTAAAACTACTATCGTTTTGTAACTTAACAATAATCTGGTACAGTAGGAAAGGACAGTATCACGTAGCTAATGTTGTAAGTGGCTTGGGCCCAAATCCTGGCATTTTTCCTTGCAGCCTACACAACCTATCTGCTAATTGACAACCCAATACTCCAACCCCCATTTAAAAGTGCTCTGATACCCAGGAGACTAGAAGAGATATTTTTGTGTCTGGTCTATGTTGTTTTTGACAAGCTAGTCTTTCCCATGAACCTGAGGAACATTAACTCACGTGATTAGGAATCAGAATTAACATTTACTGGTGATCACCAGGTTTCCAGCTGTGTTCTAGATGCTTTATGGATAATAAGTCGCTTCATTCTCACTCCTTTTGAGCTGACCTCCAGAGACTCCTTGGTCCCATGGACAGCTCCACCTCTCTGCAGCACTGAAAGAGTGAGAGGCCATCATACAAATAATGCACCCAAAGTTGTGCAGGGCACAACCTGTACAATGGGACATGGCCTGGCTATGTCACTGTTACCCCCTTGCTCTTAGGTCAGACTTACTTGAAGCCTTCTCTCTCACAAGTGGGGATACCCCTTTCTTTCCACAATCTGTGAGCTATCTGCATATTTTATCACTCATTAATCAACATTTTGTAAAAGGCTTATTTCTCATTACCATAGTTGCTTCCCCAGGTCACCGTCCCAGAGGTGAGGTCTGACGACTGTCCTGCCAGTGGGAGAGGCTGAGTGAAGAATACAGGGACTCCAGGAAATGGGAGAGCCTAAACAGAGTGCATGCTTAGATTGGGAGCTGCATTTATCCAGGGTTTTAAGTATTCGTGCACAGGTCTGAGGTGCCCTAGACGCTGAAGGAACATATAATTACACTTTGGTTTAACTCATAAGACAGTTAGGCTGCGCAATGGAAAAGATAAAAAGAGAAGGGTACCCGGCGAGGGACTTCATGTTCATAAACCCATTTGGCGTTAGGAAAACTCTGTCAAGTTCATATCACTCTCTCCATTTTGCAGAGGAGGCAATGTAACCTCAGAAACTGTTCATCCTTCAAACCCCAGTTCAGGGGTGTTAACCGACACAACTTTTTTGTTTGGCAATAAATATCAGGAGCCTTACATTCCCTTTGACCCAGTAATATACTCTTAAAAACTTATTCCAATGAAATAATCAAAGGTGGGCCTAAAAATTACATAGAGAGATATTCATTGCAAAATTGATATTATTAATTATAATTAAGAATAGCAAAAAATAAGGAACATCTTAAATGACTGCTAGGGAAATAGCTCAGTAAATTATGGCGGATCCAAATGATAGACTGTCAGGCAGTCACTAATAATTGTGTTTTCAAAATAATTGTGGGAAATGACATGGGAAAATGTTCATGACATGCTAAGAGAAAAATGAAAGAATCCAAAATTACTTATACAGTAACAATGATTTCTAAGTGTACATATATCTATACACAGAAAAAAAGTTCTGAAAGGAAACACACCAAAACAACAGTAGTTGTCACTAGGTGGTGGAATAACAGGTGATTTTTCTTCTTCTATAGACTTGTATATCTTTTTCAAATATTCTGTAATGGACATGCATTACTTTACTAGTCAGGGAGAAATGTCATCGACTTCAAAACCTGCTCAGGCAAGAGAAGACGAGCCTCTTGTGGCTGAACCCCTTCATGCATGAGGCACCACGCAGGCCACGTCAACTCATTCGTTCTTCAGTGGAGAGCTTACTACCTCCATTCTACAGGTGAAGAAAGTGAAGCTCAGAGAGGCTTGTGTCCCCTCAGACACACGGAACCCACAGTCGTCTGACTCCGAAGTCCCAGCTCTTTCCTTGACCTGAAGCTCTTTCCCACCTCTTATGTCTGGGCAGGAGAAACAGCTAACCAGAGAAGGCGGTAGCCTGGGATCTGCTGACAGCAAAGCTCAGGGAATCGTTCCTCAAATAGATCAGAGACATGAGCCTGCACGGATGTAGAGATGCTTTCCTTTCACACCACAAACCCATGGACTACATTCACTTTTCCCACCAGTCACCATGAGTGCTCCACTGGATGTCTTCCCTGGCAATACTTAAACCTAAAAACAACCTGATTTTTTTTTTTTTTTTTTTGTCTGAATCACTTTCCATTCTTCACCCTACTGGCTGATACTGTGACATCTCTTCCTGCTGCTATTTTCCAACTTCACCAATTTACTGTCACCTGCAAACAGACGCCCCTCTTACTATGCCTAATTCTAGACGAGTTGATTTTGACATTGTTTCAGGGCACCACAGAAGCTCCACGTAAGACACCTGAGGTGCTGCTGGCAAGGGGTGGGCTGGGGACAGTAAGGAAGGGGCCGGGCCAGGCCTGCTCTCCCCTCCCATGCCTAGTAGAGCAGCTCTGTCCATCTCTGGGTGAATACTGAGCTTCGTTTGAAGAAGACACGCGAGAGTGATTGCAGGCCATGGATCTAGATCATTAATAAATACATTAAACGCTCCAGTAATTAAATTGTTCCTGTAGCACTGAATCACAATGCAGAACATGAGGAAGTTTCCTGTCAAGGCTGCACTTACATACCATTGGTTCTAATTCACTGAGCAATTCCAGCAAGGCCTGACTTTGCTAAAAACTTCCTGGGAAAGGGGGAGGGGAAGGTAACACAGTGAGAGAGGAGTGGTAGTGGGGAGAGGGACAGAAGGCAGTGGGAGAAGGGAGAAGGGAGAGGACAGGCAGAGAAGTCACAGGCCTTGGGACACTGAGGGCAGCTGTTTGGCTTCTTCAAACACTGACTCAGGGGACACCTTGGAGAAGCATCCATTATTGTATTTGTAATTTCCCAACAAGCCATGACTCTGGCCTCCCTGACTTTGTAAACGCTATTTCCCCAGCCTGGAAAGCCCTTCCTACACTGGTTCAGTCATCAACCTCTCCAAACCTTACCTGGGACGCCATCCCCCAGCCCCCTCTGGCAGCCTCAGGCTCCGGTTGATGCCCAGGTCCCTGTGCCAACCCCAGTGGAACTGGTCACAGTCCCAAGTTAGCTGGATGTCCCTGTGCTTGTCCTTTTCCAGGAGGCTGAACTCTCCTGGAGGACATGGGTTCTCCTTGTCACCTCTACACCCCAGCCCCAGCCCCAGCCTGACACCTGGCCCCTAAGTCCTCCTCACAGAGGCAGGCAGCGTGAATTTGAGTCTGGGCTCAGTCACTCAATAGCTGCAGGATCTTGGAAAGTTACTTCTGGCTCCCCCAGCACAGGCAGACTCATCAGAAGACAGGAGGAAATCAGCAGAGCAATTAGAAGCAACCCATGTGAAACTGGAGCCCTTACACACTGTCGATGGGGATGTAAATTGGTGCAGCCACTAAGGAAAAGAGCGCGGAGCTTCCTCGAAAAATTAAAAATAGAACTACCCCTTTTTCTGTCTGATATACTCCATTCAGCACAATACTCTCTAGGTCCTTCCATGCTGCTACAGATGGCAAGAACCCATTCTGTTCCATGGCCAGTAAATATGCCATTGTGTATAAAAACAAACAAACAAACAAACAAACTAGAACTACCTCATGATCCGGCAATCCCACTTCTGGGTATGTATCCAAAAGAACTGAAAACAGGACCTTGAAGAGACATTAGCACTCTGTGTTCAGAGCAGCACGATTCACAGTAGCCGAGCCCCGGAAGCAACCCGAGTGTCCATCAGTGGATGAACAGATAAACGCAAGGGGGCAGAGACGTACAATGGAATCACATAGTATTATTCCACCTTAAAAAACAAAGATTTCCTGCCGTATGTGACAACATGGATGCACATTGAGGACATTATGCTAAAAGAAAGAAGCCAGTCATGGAAGGACAAATACTACATGATTCCACTTATATGCGGTGTCCAAAATAGTCCAATCCTTGGAATCAAACCAGGGGCTGTGCGGAGGGAGAAACGGAGTTTCTGTTCAAGGGGCATAAAGTTTCAGTTAAGCAAGATGAATAAACTCTAGAGAGCTGCTATACAACACTGCACTGCAGTCAACAGTGCTGTATTGTTCACAGAAAAAATTGTTGAAAGAGTAGGTCTCATGTTAAGTTTTCCTACTAAAATAAAATAAAATAAGAAGTGACCCACATAGATAACACTCTCCAGACCCGCAATCTCTTCAGCTACCATCACCTGGCCAATCCCAGTGTCTAGGAAACACTACTGGGTTATTTGTACCCTCTTGGCATTCGTGTGGACTGCAGGGACACGGGAAAGGTGGGCAGCCCCATCCAGACAGAAGTTCCAAAGAGTGAGTCCTCACCAACAGGTGGATTTGGCACATCCCTGCCATGTGGCAAGACCACTCAGACCTGGGAGAGACAGAGTCCCACGTTATAAGGCTAGGGAGAAATGATGGGAAGAGGGCAGGCAGGTGAACACAGAGGGGCGATCCCTAAAAAACTCATGCTGTCCATACAATGAGCTCCTTGAGATCAGATTCCATTTTCATAAAGTTCTTCCATGTCACAAAAATTTTCTACATCCAGACCTCACACCCCGTTGCACGTTACAGAAAGGAATGATTTTAATTCTTCCAAGTGCACTCTGGAGTCTGGTAAAGGCAGCTGGTGTATTGTGCAGTTCAGAGGGTTCTCTCAAGATCAGACCACTGGGTGTCCATTGGCAGTGCCCCCGCTGGACATGGGGAGTCCCCAATGTCCCTGCCTGCTGTGCCATCATACTTGCAATCCACAGATGCTCCAACAGTCTTTGGAAGGAACTGTCTTCCTCAGAGCCAATTCGTAACCACACCAGGGACACTTACTCTCCTTATTTAGAAGAGGTTCTAACTCATTTTTTTTTAAACAATCCAAATGGCATTACTGATTTAATTTGATGGACTTTTGCTTTCAACTATTTCCAAAATGTGACCCCTCTCTAAAAGATGAGAAATGGACTTCCCTGGGGAATTCTAGGCATGGACCACAGGCTCTGAAGGAATTTCTGAGAGAAACTTTAAGGCAGTGGTTCTCCACGTTAGCCACCATTGGAATCAACTGGGAAGACTGAAAACAAAATATAGATCTCCCAAATCTCACTCTCAGAGACTCTGGTCTCTGAGAAGTGTGAGGTAAGAAGTGTGAGGTTCAGCCTGGTGGGGATATTTTTGCTTCCCCACCAGTGATTCTAATGTGCAGCCAAGGTGGAGAAACACTGCTAAACTCTGGTGGAAGGAATCTCTGGGTCCCCACTCCACCGGTGGTAGTCACCTACTGCACATTATGAATTCTGTAAATTTACAAAAGCTTCATTGTACCGATGAAGAACCTGGAGCTGACCAAGAATTCGTGGCTGGCCCAAGAACTTAGAGTTCGAAGTACCAATTCAGGCTCCTTCAGAGATGTTTGTCGTGTACCCTGTGCCCTGATCTATCTCCTAATTCCCCATCTAGAATCTCTCCTGCTGTGCAGGACAGCTTGCATCTAGTGCAGTCCTTCAATCTAGTCCGTGGCTATGTTTTATTTGGCATACAGCCTGTTATAAAAGTCTGAGTTACTTGGCTAAGAATCAAAAGATTTTAAATTAAAAATCTGGATTTCGGGCCCACACTGCGACACTCCCACAAGACACAGCTCACCTGAAGCTGGCGCGATGGCGCCCTCTCTTGGACTGCCAGTCTCTAGGCACCACCTCCTCCCCCATCCCACATGGCCTGTTGACTTGACCTGTCTGTCCATGTCACATCCACTTTTGTGACCCTTGCATTACACCATGAATCGAGGTGAAGCCTCACAAAGTGGAAACAACATCCACGTAAACATATCATTCTTCTTGAAAAATCAATCTTTGCTTTTAACAAAAGAAATTGGAATCAAACCTGACACAGAATTACAGAAATCCAGATGATAAGGAAGGAACGAAAATACTACACTGACTTAGTGTTTTCTCGTTCTCAAATAGTTTCATGTACTTTAACTTACTTGAGTTAGAAAATCCAGGGGCCTTCCTTCTCTATCTCTCCCCCAACCCGGCTACTTGTCTCAGGACCTGACAATGGCCTGGATATAAATCCAGATCAGTGGCCATTGTTCAAAACAGAGACCTCCGAGCACTGGAAGCCATTCCTATTGCTTTCCAGAATGATCCTCAGAGATGCAGCATTAAGTGGGGAAATGTGATCCCAAAATATAATAAAACTATCAAGGGACAATGCAATCAAGCACATATGAATTGAAAGAAACTATGAAATATATTCATATACATTCAACAAAGCTCAGAAGGAAACGTGAGGAGTCCACGTAATTTTAGATTTATTAATTAGCATTGTTTTAAAATGTTGCTTCTCATGTTCCTAATTTTTAAAAAATGACTCAAGAATCCCTAAATTTCTTGCAATTTCCTTACCTGTAAAATGAAATGACGTGTCTTACAGAGGTGCTGGGGGGACTGTGACAGTTAATTCTCACGCAGTGCTCAGGAGAGCACCCGGCACAGAGTAAGGTACCCACAAATATTTGCTATAGTTATTATTCAGGCGGACAAGTAATTTATCTCTCCATCCCCTCCTTCCTTTCCCCGCCCCCCCAAAAAAGCTAGTTAAATGGGTTTCTGAAATTCCCATGATTTCTGTCCATGAAATCAGGATGGACTTACTTATTCACATGTGACATTGACACCATGGATGAGAATGTTTAAGTGACTCCACTGTTACAGACGTATTTTTGTACAATCCACTGGCTGGAAGAGCCACATGGAGATACTTGTTTAACTCTGTCTCTCTCCCCCAAGGGCCTGTAAACTCCAGGATGGAAAATGTGCCTAATTCATTTCTGCGCCTTTAGCGCCCAGCCAATTAGCTGGAAGTCAGTAAACGTCAACAATTCTGTGATAAATGAATATTCAGACAAGGCAAACATAAAGCAGGATAAAGATGTTCTTATTTCCTTCAGTGGGATAGTCCTGCCAGCAACAAATCTTTGACGCCCTAGTGACAGGCTGTGGTCAACGCTGGCGTGAGGTCCAGATGCCCCTTCAGGACTAGGTAACTCATTCTCCCAGCTGCTGGGAACGTTGCCGGCTGAGGCTCACGGCTCAGTTCCTCCCCTGGAATTGCCTTCGACAAAGGGAGCAGTATTACCCAAACTGCATCACCAAAGGGAGCCACACACCTGTAACCAAGGATCCAAAGCTGCATGGGGACAAAGGCCTGGTCCCTTTGCCTCAGTTGAGACAACTCTAAAGAGCTACCTCAGGTCCAAAACTCCACAGAATTGAGCCTTGCTGCAACTGCAACACACCCACTTTTCCTCTCCCCAGCCTGCTTCCCTTTCTCCCCAGGAAGCCTCCTACACACAGATGTCCATCTCCCAATCTGTTTCCTGGGGAACGAACCTGACCTGTGACAGTTGGTACTAGGATTCAGGTTGTGAGGTGGGAGCAGGTTGGCTCTTCCTGGAAGTTTCTTATCTCCAACCTGACAACTCATCCCCTCACTTTATTCACGGCTCATCTCAAATGCACCATCTCAGAGGAGGTTTCTCTGATAGTCCCGTCTAACACTTCCCTGCCCAAATCAATTGCTAGCGTATCATCCCATGTTTTCTCCTTCTATGCAGTCATCAACAGCTGGAATTGTCTTGGTCTTTGCTTTCTTATTTGTCTACAGTCTTGTCCCCTACTCCTCCACCAGGATGTAAGCTCCAGGATGTAAGCTGCTCACCACTACATACTAGCTTCCAAGCACCACCCAGCACAATGTAGACCCTTGAGAAATATCTGTTGAATGAATGGATGAGAAGATGCACGTACATGCACCGTGGAAAGCACTGGGCTGCGCGTGAGGAGACCTCACCTCCAGCTTTGTTGCTGCCATTAGGGCCCTGTGTGACCTTAGGCAAGTCCCTTGACCTATTTGAGCCTCAGTTTTCTCATCTGCAGAATGACATAGCTGATGAATGTGGTGATCCCTAGGGGTTCGACAGCTCCAGCATGCTGTCATTTTACACGGTGACGCAGCTCGAAACTACTCTGTCTGTAAACTACACGGGAATCAGGACCAGGCCTGGAGAGGAACTTCCCAAAGCATTTTGCAATATCCTATGAGTATGAGCTTTCAGATGCCCATGTCGTGATTATGTAAGTGCTAGAAAAACTTTCAGATGAGACCCTGCATTTAAGAATATGTTAAACATGGGGGTCATCAAAGCTTCAGAGCACCATGAAACAACCATTCTCCTCTTTCCATCAATACCATGAAAAGCGTTAAGTCTCTTTCTCAAGTCCTATGAGGTAATGATACGAGCAAACACTGGTTGAGGCTGCCAGCAGGAGTGTATGACCGTATGAACACGGAGAGCAGTGTCTGGCCCCAAGAGGTCCTCCTGGAGTGACGGCTCCTAGTAGCTAGCTCATTTAATGCGAACGGCAGTCATTTTGAGATGGGTCGTCTCATTATGCACCTTGGATAATGGAGTTATGGACAGAGCATGAGGCAATCACATCATATACTCTATTGTCATACGGCTGATGGAGCCAGTAGTGGAGCCAGTGTTTGGACCTGGACCGAGATTTGCTTTTAGCCACTACACTATAAGAGTCAGACTCTCTTTTTCAAAGACTGGAGTCCTGGCTTGGGGACAAGTTACCATTTCACTCTCAACTAGAAGCATTGCATCTGGTCTAGAGCCAAGTTTCTCAGACTTTAAAGTGCACACAGATCACCTGAGCAATCTTCTTAAAATGCAGGCTCTGATTCTGAAGGTCTGAGGTCGGGCCTGGGATCTGCATTTCTAACTGTTTCCAGGTGCCGCTGGTGCTGCTGGTTTGTGGCACAGGCTTTGAGAGGCAAAGGTCGAGATGAAGGTCTGCCTACTGAGAGTCAGAGACTAGCCACTGGTCCAGCCGGGGCAAACTCTGACCAAGAGACCCTGGCCAAGATACTCCTCCCCCCTCAGGACCTCTCAACATCCTGGTCCACAGTGTGCAGATGCCCCCACCTTAGCACCCACCACCCAGGATGGTCATGGGGATCAGATCACAGAGTGCATGTGATAGCACCTCAGGAACAGAAAACTCATAAGCGAGGGGGCAGGAATTTGCTTGCCCACTGGTCCACAGCCCTAGAGGATGAGGGTCTCCAGCACAGAACCTGGCACATAGTAGGGAATTAGGCAGTGTTCCATCAAAGCACCAAACACTTTCAGTGTTATTTAACTTCATCTTCACAACCATCTAGGATTCCCATTTCACAGATAAGGAAACTGAGACATTACCTACCACTCTCCTGACCACCCACACTGTAAATGCCAAGGCCTGGATTCAAACTGAGATCTGTCTGCTTCCCAAACCAAGGCTGTTTGTATCCTTTATTCCCAATGTTCCTCCAGCTGAGAGGCCTGGCTGATCTCTACAAATGGATCCAGATTTTGCTCCTGCATCTGTCACGTGGGTACTGGGAGTCCAAACCCTCTTAGAACAAATGAGGACCCTGAACTGCGGGCTGTGGTCTGGGGCAGATGCTACAAATACAAGTTGAGGTTCTTTATTTTAGGAGTTGGAGAAGGCGCAGAAACAATAATGCAGCTAAGATAAGCTCTTCAAGTATCCTGCAATGAAAAACAAAGTCAAGGGCTTCCAGCGATCAGGGTTCCCAAAGCCAGTGCCCAGACTGTGTGAGTTTAGCAAGTTAAAATGACCAAATGCTTAGAGCAGTGATTCTCGAAGTGGGGTCCATCAGGGTCTCCAGATGGCCCTGCTGACCACAAAATTGTGTCCTTGTCACTGATTTATAGCTCTAGCACTGGCAGGAAACTTAGAGGTCACCAAGTCCAGCTTCCCACACAATGCAATGACACATGGGAAGGCTGGGTTTTGAGGCCTTTTGTTCACTGACCAACTATATTTAAGGCCCAGTGGCTTAGAGAAGGGAAAAAGAAAGGAAGAAACTAAAGTGAGAAGATGACATTATCCGTATCTTAGAGGCAAGGAAATGACACTCCGAGAGGCTACGGAGTTTAGCCCAGAGTACAAAGGTATGAATGGCACAGGCGAGACTTGAACCCAGAGCCACCTGACTCCAAAGCCTATGCCCTTTCCTCTAGCTCCCTGTATTTGTAATTACCATTAACACAATCACAGCAGGTCCCTGGAGCCAGGACAGAGCTGTGCAGGGCCCCAAGCCTCCCATGAGCACTGCTGACTTTGAGTATCCTGGTGGATACAATACCTCACCTGAGGCCACAGTGAAAAGGTGCTTCCCCTCTCACGAGCCCTGCTGATGGCGCCCAGCTCATTTGGACAATAACTAAACACAAGCTAGCCAGGGAGAGAAGCCGAAGACCTATGCACTCTCAAAGGACCTCACTTCAGAGCATATGCTGCTGAGCCCATCAGCGTGGGAACCTCCAGCTTGTGAAATGGTGGGGCCACAAGTCCCCATGTGGAAGCAACAGTGGGAGAGGGAGGTGGCATTGCAACCCCAGAAAGGACCCTGCTCCCAGGGTCTGCTTTCCTGTCTGTCGGCGGTGTGGTCAGATGCCCTGGCACAGTCACAGAATAAGAAAGGTCAAGAGGCTGGAAGGGACTCGTGAGACCAGCGGGCCCTGTTCCCTCTGGGCCTGTGGCTGGACCTTGCATAACACTCCCACATTATTCCACCTCACAAATGGGCGGGAGAAGCATAAAGCCATGGAGGACAACCTGGGCGGTGGCCATCTGACAGCCCCATCAGCTTTTTCAGATGCTATCAGAGCCTGTCTGTTCCATGCAGAGCCAATTTCTTCTTGCTCAGTTCTCTGCAGAGGGCAACCATCTTCACTGAGACCCCCACTGCCCACTCTGAGTAGGCAGCTCCTGGGGTGGAGGCACATTTGCACAAGCCTTTCCCCAGAGGGCCTGTCACTGCTGTTGTTTTGTGGGCTCCATCTGACTGACCCTTACCCTATAAAATACAGGCACCAAAAGGCAGTTTTAATGCATTATCTGGCACATCAAGTGCTCAGTAAATGTGGGCTTGACTGAGAATAATGGTGTGAAGGGTATAACTCAGACAGAACATTGAGGAAGAAACAGCTGTCTGGTCCTGTCAGCACAAGACAGCAAAGTGGCGGCTTCCCCACTAAGGCAGGAGGAGAATTCCAGTGGCAAGCTTCGTGGATTCATTCATTCAGCAAGTATTTACTGAGCATTTACTGAGTGCCAGGAACCATGTGGGGATAGTTCATGTAGCTTACGTTCTAGTGCAAGAGATAGACAGACATATTATAGTGACAGGTAGCGATAAATGCGCTTTAAAAATAATAAAGGAAGACAAGAGAATAACAAGTGTTAGAGAATCCTATCTGAGATGGGATAGCCAGAGAAGACATTGCAGGAAGAGACAACAGCAGGTGTAAAGGCCCTGAGGTGGGAATGTGCTTGGGGCCAGAAAGCAGTGACATAAGATGAAGGGTTGGGAAGGGTTGGAAAGTGAAGCTGGAACAGCAGGTAGAGGCCAAATCACACTGGTCATGGTGAGGACTCTGGATTTTATTCCAATGGGAAGTCATTGGAGGGTTCTGAGCACAGCAGTGACATCATCTGATCTTCACGGTTGAGGGACCAGAATAACCAATCCCCAGTAGGTGAACTCCAAGGAAATCCAGAGACATTAAAGAAACCAAAGTACACAGAAAGCAACTTGCTTTGAAAATACTATTGTCTTCGTCTACACAGGTTCTCAGAACAAAATACCATAGACTGGGTGGTTTAAACAACAGAAAGTTCTTTTCTCCTAGTCTTAGAGGCTAGGCAGTCATAGATCAAGGTGCCGACTGATCCAGTTTTGGGTAAGAGACTCTTTCTGGTTTGCAGATGGCCGCTTTCTCGCCGGGTCCTTACACAGCCTTTCCTCAGTGCACGCACTTGAGGAAGAAAGAGCGGTACCTCTCTGGTGTCTCTTATAAAGACACTAATCTTATCGGATCAAGGCCCCACCCTTATGACCTCATTTCCCCTTATTAACTCCTAAAGGACCTATTTTTAAATATTGCTGCATCAGAGGTTAGAGCTTCACATATGAATTTTGAGGGCGGCACAATTAAGTATAGCAACTATACTCCTATAAAATTTGGTGAAAAAAATTCCTGTCTGCTCCTCAAAGAGACCGACGGAGACAATTAGTGGTAAAGTCAGAGTCAGCCAACATGCAGAGAAAAGAAGATCACCCCAGTATCCCTAAGGCAGCACTTCTCCACCCTGAGGTTCCCGACCCTGGGGTGATCCTGATTCACAAATGCTGGGTGGGGCCTAGGAAAGGCCTTTTGACAAGCACCCTCAGCGGACCAATGGGCCCTGGAGGAATGCAGTGCTCCCTGGGCCACGCTAAGGGGCAGCACCAAAGGTAAAGATTATCTGAGTCCCTAGAGATAAAGTATTATGCAGACAAAATTTTGTGTTCCTTATGCTTTCACCAAAAGAAGCTATTAGGTTGGTGCAAAAATAATTGCGATTTAAAAGGTTAAAAAAATAATTGCAAAAACCACAATTCCTTTTGTACCAACCTAATATTAACCTAATCTGCCATGTTAGTTCCTTCTTCTCCACCTGACACTCGACTTTCTAGATTACATACATGACTTTTGTATGCAGGACAATCCATGAACCAGAGAGCCCATGAACCCTGGTACATGCCGTGTCCTTGGGGGCCACAGCTGGCCCTCAGCACCTATACTGCCACATTTCGTGTCCCACAATCCTCTAGCCACAACTAGGTCAAGAGTATGTGAACAAGCCAAAGACAATGACTTTCCAGGGAGACATCAAAGACTCCAGCTGCGTAAGCCTGGGCCTGGCCTGAGAACTCTGGTCAGTAGACACGCCCTGTGGTGGACCAGCCAATTCAAGCCAACTCTCCCTGTTGGGGGCTGGAAGCGTGAGACCCAGAGAGTGAAGAATGAGGCACGCCGGACTGCAAGAGAATAAGCCAGCTGGGTCAGGACCACGGAGAAGTCACCCATATCCAGAGATGCCCTGGTCTGGAGAGGGGCTGACGGTCCCAGGGGTAAGGACATGCTTCAATTCTCCTTGGGACTCAAAGGGCGGCTGCCAGGATGGTTTCTGGAACTCTCTACCCCCCATATCCTAATAATTAGCCCCATATACAAGACAATATGAGTATGCTCTCTGTTCCCTACAGCAAGAACAAGCCTAAGAACCCAGATCAGTGAAATTGGTAACTGAATTCCCCATTGGTAACCACTCCAACTCACTGGTTCTCAGCCAATCCTCATTGATTTCTAGCGTTGTCCCCTGAAGGAAATTCACAAGGGTCAAAAAGAATGTGACCGTCTCCTGGAATTAGCTGTGGTAGGATGTGACTGGCAAACCAAGGGTCGCCGAGCTTTTTTCTCTTTCTGCCTCACCTATGTTCAAACTACTAGTAAATCCTTGATGGCTCTCCCTCCAAAGTATGCCCAAATCCAACAGCTCTCTCTATGACCACTGCCAAAGCCCTAGGCTCAGCACCACCATCTTGCCTGGACCATTGCAATGGCAGAGCAATAGTCCTTTCTTCCACTCCTGCCCCTCTAAACGCCACCCCCACACAGATTATGTCCCTCCCCTACTTAGACCTCCCAGCGCCTTTCCAGTGCCAACCCCTTCGCAAAGCCCACAAGAGCCTATCGCATGGACCCTTGCTCATCTCTCCAGCCTCACCTCCCTCCCTGCCCTCCCTTCGCCGCCCCCCGCTCCCCCGACACCGAAATGACCTTTGCTGTTTCTCCAACACAACAAGCTTATTCTGTCTCAGGGACTTTGCACCTGCTCTTCCTACATGGCTACCTCCTTTCTATCATTCAGACCTTCCTGAAATGTCACCTCCTCAGAGAAGCCTTTCCTGACCACTCCAGCTCAATCACTCTGTCACACTCTGCTCTTCTGTCTTCTTCGTATCACCTGTCAGCACCTGACAGGCTTTATTCACTTTCTCGGTCTGTGTGTATTGCCTTTCTCCTATTCTACAAGAATTACAGATAGGCATGCTGGCTTTCTTACCCCTGAATTCCTAGCCCTGGAACAGTGCTTGGTAGGCACTTGAGCACTTGTCACCTGCCCGACTGACCAGTATTTACCAACATCCCTCACCCCCCCACCAGCCCCAACATCCCACCACCTCTGGGGATTCCAGCTGGCCTCTGTCACTCTGCCTCTCACGTTGCCTTCTATCTTAGCAGCTCCCCCAGACAGGGGGGGCCTTCTTGGCTCTGCAGGGCCCATGCTAAGCCTAATTGCCTTTCAAAGAAATTGGAATTCTTTGACCCAGATGGTCCCATGAACTTCTTTCTTTCTTTCTTTCTTTCTTTCTTTCTTTCTTTCTTTCTTTCTTTCTTTTTCTTTCTTTCTTCTCTCTCTCTCTCTCTCTCTCTCTCTCTCTCTCTCTCTCTCTCTCTTTTTAGGGTTTATATCTATTTTTAATTAAATTTATTGAGATAACTGTAAATTCACATGGAGTTATAAGAAATAACATAGGAGATCCTGTGTGCCCCTCACCCAGTTTCCCTAGTGATAACATCCTGTAAAACTATATTATAATATCACAATATCAAAGCCAGATATTGTCACTGACACAAGAAAGATACAGAGCATTTCCATCACCACAAGGACCCCTCACATCGCCCTTTTGTCACCACCCCCACAGCCCTCCCCAACCCTGGCAACTGCTAAAAAAGACTCCCTTTCTATTATTTCATCATTTCACTTCTTGCTTTCTCTCCATACTTTCAGACCCCATCACACTGCTGTTGGTCACTTGGCTGCCTCGCATCCGCTTGTGGTCAGACTCAGGTCTGGCCTCCCCGTCCTTCCTGAGTCATACTGTCAGATCTTTGCCCTTAAATGACATCTTGATTCTTTAAGGACCTTCTTTCTAATTCATCTAGGGTATTTCACACTTACCTCCATTTTCCTAATAGGGTGGCATGTCCCTGTGCAGAGAGCATGGGCTTTGAATCCTGTCTCCATTTCTTGGAGCCTCAGTTTCCTCATCTATACAATGGGGTCAGGGATATGAATTTTGCCAAGCCGTGGAGATTCAATGACACAATGAGGTGACTTTGCCTGCTACCTGGCTTGTGAGTGCATTCAATTCAGAGTAGCTAGGAGGGGTAAGTATGCATAACTTAAGACCAGCTAGAAATCTCAGCCAGTCTGCAACATACAAATAGCAACTAAACAAAACATCATTTCCCAATGGGATTAAAGTCAGAAAGGGCATCTGATCCTAGAGCAGAAATCCCAGTTTGCTAATAACAGTTGACATCTGGACTAAGTTATCTTCTCTCAAAAACGGTGTCAAGTGTTTGGGGAGGACCCAGGAACGGATGGATCCTCAGAAGTCTGCCAATCAATCACATTAATCACAAGACTTGCTGTGTGCTCTTGTCAAGTTTCTCCACCCCTCTGGACCTCTACTTCTTGGTCTGCCACAGGGGGCGCCATCCTCGACCTGTGGATTTCTCCCCTGCGTTTCAGGGTCCACAGGGGACGGCAAGGTGGGGCCCTACGAAGGTCTCTGGCCTCCTCCTCCCCTCACCCACCAACCCAAAACAGCTCCCTGTTATTGGTTCTACATATCAAGAGTCCAAATGAGTTTCCCTTTGAAGAAGCTCAGGAACTTTTGAGACCACTGTCATGATACCTGCTGGGGCTCCACTGGCTGTAAATAAAAGCCTGTGATTCCAAGTGCTCGCTCTGAGGTATGACACAGACTGGGGTCTCTGCAGCGGGAGGAGGTCTCAGCTGAAGGACCCCACCTGCAGGAAGACTTCTCCGACCCTGCAGATGAATGTAGGGCCATCTGTGGCCACTCCATGGCACCCCTGCCTGACTTGCCCATAGCCGCATTCTAGGGGGCGGAGCCAAAGAATCGAAGGGCCCAGAGCAGGAAACCCCGCAGCGGCGGCGGCCTGGTGGGAACGTTCTGTGTGCGTGTGTGAGAGCCGGGGAGTGAGGGTACCGCCTGGGGGTGAGAGGACCCCGAGTGAGGGGCCTCAGTCTGACTGTGACACACAATTCCAGCGGAGGAGTTCGTATGACGTCCTTCTCCCAATCAAGGAGGGGAAAGCAGCAACAGTCTACCTTGCTCAGCTTTGTAAACACCTGGTAACCGCCCTGGGTGCAAAGGAATCTGCCCAAACTTTGGCTACATTTGCCCCTTCCATGTCTCATTTCCATCTCGGGAACGTCTAGAGCTGCACTGTCCGATATGGTAGCCACTTGTCACATGTGACTGTTTCAATTAATTACAATTTAAAACCTAGTTCTTCAGTTGCACAAGCCACATGTCAAGTGTGGCTACCGTGTGGGCAGCGCAGTTACACAACACTCCCACCAGCGCAGGAAGTTCAGCTGGACGGTGCCTCCTAGATGTGTTGGCCAGGCCTGAGCTCAGCCCTCTCCACACCTCCTTCTATGAATCAGTTCACCAAGGACCCCACTTCGTTTTCACTTGTTTCTAAAGGGCCTGGACTGGGGTGAATGGTAACATCCTCCCCAAATCATGTCCAATAGGCTCTTTGTAAATGTAATTAGTCAAGATGAGATTAACTGAATTAGGGCAGGCCTCAAATCCAACATGACTGGTGTCCGTACAAGAAGAGATGACACAGAGACTCACACAGGGAGAAGGCCGTGTCATGACAGCGGCAGGGGCTGCAGTGACACAGCTGCACTCCAAGGAATGCCAAGTACCACCAGATCCACCAGACGCTAGGAAAAGGCAAGAAAAGATTCTTCTCTAGAGCCTTCAGCAGGAGCATGGCCCTACTGACACCTTGATCTCAGACTTTTGGCCTCTAGAACAGTCAGAAAATAAATTTGTTGTTTTAAGCCACCCAGTTTGTGGTCAATTGTTACAGCAGCCCTAGGAAACTAAGAGGGGGGACCCAACTGGAAACCCTCACGTTCTCATACAGCTCCCTCCCTCCTTCCATCCCAGACATCTCAGACTATCACCCGGTCCTTCAGATATTAACCTCTAGGTGACATCCCCAGAGCTGATCAGCTCCCAGAACAGGAGGACCGACGGGAGGCCTGGTGCTGGAGGGGTGCAGGCACGCCAGGCTGGCAAGGCCGCCCAGGAAGGAGCCAACTGGGAGACTCGCAGAGAGCCTACAAATCCCACAACTTTCTCTCTTTTCAATTCTAAAACAATATCAGAAGGTTCCCAGAAAGCAACAAGCCCCAGGCGATCCAGTCAGTGGTTAAACAGTGGACCCTGATAGCTTACTTTATTAACTAGCTAAATCAAAGAGCTGTTAGAGTCTCTGTCCGGTAATAAAACGCAGGAAGGAGCTGAATCACCCACCTATTAGCGTGGTGCTGGCTCAATTAATGGATGTGGCCTGGCTGAGCCCAGGCTGGACCACAACAAAGCCAGACAGTGTTTCCACCTACAAACCCTGCCGCCTCCTCTGCCCATCCCCGCACCGCACAGCGCACCTGCCCACATCCACCTGCCTGTGCATGAAGGCTGAGTCAGAATCTGTCTCAGTGGCGGCTTGCGTTTAAATGCACCCAGAATTTTCCCTCTCAAACACATTCCCACCCAACTCCGCCAGGATCCCGCCACGACCCCAAACAAAAACAAAGAAACCAAACGCCAGAAATCCAGGGTTTATTGAATCAGTTCTTTAGGGAAACAGCCAGCACTGAGTGTCAACAATGCTTCATAAGCAGGTTCAAAGCCCCCCACAGCCAAATGCTGAACAGCACTGAGAAGCCATCCCTGGACCAGCATCACCCTCTGACCACACGGAGCCAGGAAAAACCCTATTTTTTGCCCTGCACCCCACCTTCTTGCTGTTCCTCAGGGCATTGTCTCTGCTGCTTTAATATGGGAAAGAGGACACAGCTGTGGAAAGACAGGCATAAAACCATTACCTTCCTTCAGGCAGCTGACCAGCTTATCTAACGCTCTGAGCCTCAGTTTCCTCACATGAAAATGATGGCTGCAATGGGAACTTTCTTCTAGGATCTAGCAAGGTCAGTGTCTAAAGTGCTGACGAGGTTGGTATGTCATAAATGCCCCATTCATGTTACCTTGTTAATCATTCTGATAAATAACATGCCCGGCAGATAGTAAGCACTCAATAAATAGTAATTACTGTTATTATTTCTAAAGCAACATCTAGCAAAACCAGGCTCCAAATGCAATAAAAATTCATTATAAAAGTGCTCATTGTAACAGATTCAACTCTACGACCATCCAAATTACATCCCTCGGAACATTCCGAGGACACCCAGAAAAGACTGAGCCTGAATGCCCCATTCATGTGAAAAGCGGGACCCAAGAAGATCCGCCAAGTCATCAGAGCCAGGTTCGGCCGTTCACTCCTTGCTGTGCCATCCTGGCTCTTCATAAAGGCCACTTGATGGATCACTGCCCTAGGCCTGAACTCTTCGACCAGGAGGGCTGCTCCATTATGCTCCATTACTCCCGGCCACATTCGCAGGCAGCCTCTAGGGCTTCATCAACTTCCATCAGGAAGTCTTGCTGGGAAGGGTTCCACGTGCCCCTGTGATAATAGGGGTTAGGCTCCCAAAGCTCAGGTCCACTGAGAATCCTGAAGGAGGAACCCAGCATGCGTTCATTCTCCTTCCCAGGAGAAAAGAGAAAAAGGGAAAGGCATTCTTGCTTGTCCTCTCCTGAGCTGGTGAAGTTCCTTTTCATCTGCTTCTCAGGTCTGCCAAGCAGACGGTGATTTTAGCCCCACTCTTCTTGCCAGAGGGTGTGGACGGCATTAAAGCCAGCCGCCTCTTCCTCACCTGCAATTAGATCTACAGCTGGGATCTGTCCATCTGGTGCTGACCTGCGGTGACCTCAGATCCGACCTCTGTCGCTTTCCATGAAGGGTATTTCGTTGTATGGAAGGGTTTTTATTTCACATTAAGGCTTTTCTTACGCTCAAAGGCAATTTACCCTGGAAACTGTTGCTATGAAGACAGGAACGAAGGATGCACATAATCCGCTACACAGTCGGTCCATTCTCCCGGACAAAGCACCTCTCCTTCCTCCCAGAGCAAAGACCTGAGGAAATGCTAGAAGTGGGCACACTCCGTACACAGCAAGTCCCAAATTTCATGGCATATGTGCCTTTCCAGATGACTGCATGGATACACTCCATAACACATTGTTAAAGTGATAATTAGCGATAGACTTGTTATGAATATTCCAAATAAAATTTCTCTCCACAACAGTTGATAGAGACAAAGGCATCACACGAAATGTAAGAAGTAACAGAGGGATTTTTTTTATATGTATGTTTTTTAAAGGCATTGGGAAAACTGTATACATCAGAAGTTGATTTCAACAAATTAAACAATCTCAGAATCCATTTTCAACGGAAGGTATGTGAGTATGGATATTTCTCCCACAGTGCTAAGGGAACAAAATGCACCCCCCTCAACAAAAACCCAAAACCCCAGTAAGGGAAGAGAACCCCAATTCTAGAAACCACTCTTCTGCTGCCCTCATTAACGGCAGCTAAAGATACTAAAGATGGGTAGTGCAAGAAAAAATAGAGGAAACGCTAAGGAATAAGCACAAAGTAATTCCAACCAAGGTGACTCACCCTTTAAGAGTAAAAGAGAAAAGGTTTCTATTCATGTTTCACATTTCCCTGTAAATGAAATTGCTGAAGGCTCCAGCTCTGCCCCCACAACCTTTTACACACATTCCCATTTTTAAATTCACAGTGACTTTGCTCCACATGAAACAACGGTGATGCCAATGACACGATCGCTCTTCTCCCCACTGCCTAATTCACCAGGGCAGATGGAAGTCTCCAGGCATCCAAACTGATGACCATAAGGAGGGAAGGGAACCTCTGAAGCCAAAAGAACAACAGAAGGAGTCCCGGACCCCACCATGGCCACGTCCACTGCACACTGAGAACCGGTGCAGCTCAGGGACATGGAGAAAAGCAGTCCTTTGGGGCTTAAAAAAGAACAAGGAGAGGAACGCAATTAGCGGTGTCACTGCTAATTGTGTCTCCTCTATTATCATCAGGGATTCTGGACTTACTCAAACGGAATATTCGATTTGAAGGGTGAAGCTGAGCTCTTGTAGTCCAAGAGGGAAAATCGGCGACGGCACATCAGCATGCACACCTGCAGAGTCCTCTGCAGGCAGAAGCCCCTGCCGACTCCCTTCAATACTACCACACAGCACTCAACACCACTTCCTATTTTAACTGGTTATGGAGCCCGAGAACAGCCCTCAAGCCATCCAAACACCACCTTCAATTTCTAAACCCAGCACCAGAGAAGTTGAATAACGTGCCCAATACAAAGGCTTGAAAACAAGTGGCAGGAATGGTTTCAAATCTAGGACCACTGAGTCTCAATCTTGCTTCTTCCATTAAAATGATGCAACCCCCTCCCTCCCTTACTTAGTCTACATTAACAACCAAACCACAGAATTATCTTGGAAAGACTAAAACTAAACATTAGGACCAACATTTTTGAGAAAAGGAAAACTAACATCTAGTATAGAATCATCTCAGCACTGTAGCTAGAACCCACCAGCCTGACCCCAGCGTCTTCAGGACCCGAGGAATGCTAGTCTCGAGCAGAGGTCGTCAGGAAGAGCCAGCGGGTTGGGAGAGGGCTGCCGGCAGCCTCCTGGCCTCACCCTTGACCCCAGAGCCTTTGCTCTGCCTCCTCCTTCTGGGGGTGCCCCTTCCCCCGCCATGCACACGGCTCACTGTCTCACCTGCTTCAAGTCTGTACTGATATGCCCTCTTCTCTGAGACGCCCCATCTCCTGCACCATATTTAGTTTCTTTCCATAGCACTTATCACATTCTAATAAACTGTATAATTTACTTATTTATAATGCGGATTGCCTATTACCTTCCATTTTTAAAGAATATCCATGAGGACAAGGAATTTGGCCTTTGTGGTTCACTCTTGATTCTCCTGGGTCCAGAACAGTATCTGGCACATAATAGGTGCTCAGCTCAGTAAATACTTGTTCAATAAATGACTGATTCCTCTTCCTCTTTGCTTCTAAGCCCTTCATTCTCCTCCTCAGCAACAACCTACGTCTCACCTACACACACACACACACACACACACACACACACACACACACACACAAAAAAAAAAAAAAAAACATTCTGCCCTCTTCTATCTTCTCTACCTGTACCCCAGGCCTGCCACTAAGATAAAAATGGATAGTTCAGGCTAAACTTAGAGTATTCAGTAATAATATTGCCAAGCCCTCCATTAAACATTCATATTTTATATACATATGTGGTTTTATACGCACGAAAAAACTCTAGGAGGAGACACCAGAAACCAATACTACTGGCTGTGCCCAGGGACCCAGATGGCTACAGTCTTTTCACAATGCTTTTGGACTCTTTGAATTTTGAACCATGTGAATATAATTAAATATTTAAAATGTTTAATTAAAAGTAAAATTGGAAAAAAAGAAAAAACTCACAAAACTCACATATTCCTCCACGCTTGCCCTCAGCGCCATCTTAATACAAATTTTTCTGGGTGAAGGTCACTGAAATGTTATCGGCCCTGGGTTAGGATGGCAAGACACGGTACCACATTTTCCGAGACACGGTACCACATTTTCTTAAATGGGATTGTTACTTTTATAATGAAATATTTGAAAAAGTTTCCATCAAGCAGAAGGATATGAATTCATGCAAATTCTGCTACATACATAAAACATTGAGACTTTGTTTCAATGTATGAATCCCTTTACCTTTCATTTTATTTACTCCCACTTGGATTTCACATTTAACAGATTTCAGAGTAAATCTTATAGGATGGGGCCAGGGTCTCTGGAAGTGCAATGGTAGAGGTTGTATCCACTGAGGATGACCATACGCAAGCAAGTCTCAGTGTCTAAAGGACACACATGAAAATGACAGCCATGACGACTGGGGTGGAGAACGTGTGATTTTCATGTTTTTCCTTTGGGACTTTTAGATTGTTCCATATCCTGAGATGTTCACTGAACTTACATTTTCCTCTTAGTATAAATGTGGGTTATTAGTCATGGACCTCTAGGCTGTGATCTTCCTGAGGATGGAGTCCCATTTAACTATCTTTGTCTTCTCTGCCTCCAGCTTGGCACCTTGCAATAGGGGCCGCTCCATAAATGGGGAATGAATGAATGAATAACTATTTCTCAGCATCCAATAAAGAATCGCAAGATTTACCCCCATACTAAACCCATGCAGACAATATCACACCCTTAACCATTTTCCATCTGCTTATCTCGGCCATCATTCATGGGTATCCTCTGTTCTGGGCAAGGGGAAGGAGGCCAGAGCTACCCACGCATGACTGTACAAAGTCTGTGAAGAAAGGGCCTGTGTGGCCTCCCCAGTGGCCCAGGCTCTAATATATTTGGGCACAAAGCAGTTAATGCTGGCTCCATACTTGGAGGTCTTTGTAACTTTCACTAATTGTCCTTTGATCTCCTTCTGGGAATTTACCTCAAGGAAATAACTGTGTGAAGATTGAACTAGAACCACAGCCATTCATGCTACTTAAAATAGAGAAAAGTGGGAAACAACCTAAACATCGAGCCATATATGATTAGGTACATAAATGATGGTATATCTCTAAAATTAAGTACCGTTATCTTATATTACAATGGCTGTAGACTCGCTGTAACTCATGGCAAAAAATAAAAACAAAAAAGGAAAGTGAGGATATACATTCTTTGAGCTGTATCCACTTGACTTTATTTCCTTATACTAAATGACTTAGCACCCTCGTTTTTTAGTAAATTACTTCACATTTGGCATCAGTTTTCTCTTCTGTAATTAAAGGTATTACTAATAAAAAAAAAACTTGTTGATGTAGAAAAGCTGTTCGTTATGACACATTAAATGACAATGAGCGTTATCAAAGAATATGTGGCATGGTGACATTACGCACATATATATATGTGTGTATATGAATGATACTATATGCTTAGGAAGGGATCTGGAAGATTCTTCAACAGAATCTCAGTGGTTGCCTTTGGGGTAAGTAAGACAGATTGAGGGCTGGTTTTGTCTTCTTTTATTTGTCTACATTTCTGATGCTTTTATCATAAGCATATGCTGCTTTACAATAATGAAAATGACAACCAAAGTTACTTTGAATTGAAGAAAGAAAAGAACTACTATCGTGGATTAGGACACATACTAAGAGGTGAGAGTAAGAAAGAGCTGTGAGGGGGGAGGCAGGTAGAACACTGAGAGCGGGCTGGCCTCCTCTAAAGCTACCTTCTCCCAGGGATGCAGCCGGGCTCCAGTCACCTCCAAATTTACAAAGACCACACTTTTTCTTACACATCACCACATATGGGGTCCCCACCAGGAGAGGCAGGGTTGCCACTGTGTGAGTCTCACCTGGGACAAGGCAGGGAAGGGGAGAAAGGCATCAAGAAGCCGACAGGAGATAACACTAACCAGGCCAGGTAGCATCGGTCAGAATGGACCCCTGTTCACAAATGAAACAAGTGTGACATGAACTTGGCAACTTCTAAGAAACAGTGATGTCTACAGGTGCTTCTAGCCTAAAATGACTCAGTATCCGGTAAGACAGTTTCATCCAGAACTCAGGGAGAAAACATTAACATTTTCTCATAGACAAGGTTAACCAGAACTCCCGCAGCTGAAGCAGGAATAGCCTGCTGAAAGCTGGCTGTGAGATCTTCAAAATCCATAAAGAATGGCATCGAGGTATGATAGAATCCAATGCGGGAAGGAAGGTCTCTTCTCACGGTATCTGTTGACAAAACTGGTTGTAACTCTATACAGTTTTCTCAGGGTTGCTCTGAAAGTGTATGAACTTGTGCTACTTCTTCGGCTTCTCTGGCCTCTGTTCCAGTTTTTGTAATTGCAAAGTGAGAAAGACCCGCTCTGCCTCCTGCATTCGGTGGGTCCTGAACGGACAGCTCAGGAGCGGCTGTGGGTGGCTCCGTCATTGATCGTATCTGCGAACAGGGAGAGCGCTTATCACAACGGGACTCTACCATTCTCCTGCTTTCATCATGTCAATAATGGATAGAGACAGGACAAGGAGATGGAGTGGGCAGTGGGCGGGACACAGCAAGAGGTCGGGGAGGGAGGCAGTGCAAGAGGTTAACAAGGGCCAATAGAATAGCAGAAGGAAGGAAGGACCCAGGGATGGAACGACATGGTCAGAGATGAAAGAATTCAGAAAGGTGGGCAGAAGGTGTGAGCGGAGAGGCAAGGACAGCTTGGGCTGGAGTGCTTACATTCCTCGCCATGCCCTGTCACCTCCTGCTTTGCCATCTGCCTCCCATTCTTTGCCTTCTGGCCCAGGAGGGGTCATCCCAGCCCCACCTCCCAACCCCTACCTACTACTAACCCTCCTCTCAGCTCTACCAGAGAAACAGACTTACCTTCGCCATTCTTGGGCCTGCATGCCTGCGGCTCCAGCTGTCCTTGCAGCTCCTGTTGGTGTGGGTGCAATCCCTCAGGCGTCGGTTTCCTTGGCCTCTGGCATGGTATTGCAATCTGTGCTTTCAGAATCTCCTTTGTTCCCATTCTTCAGGAAAGGGTCAGGACGTTTTGTCCCTCGACTGGACAAGATCCAGCAGGAGTGGGCCAAATGCAGGGCCAAATCCGAGACACCAGACTGAGGGACAGGAAGGGGAAACACGGGACAATCCTGGGTGATCTGGACCATCTGGTCACCTCATTCTAGTTTTATGAGTGGACATTCAGACAAGGAGACCAAACTGGATCAGAACTCTAAATTCACTATACAGCAGAGTCATCACATTACTTTCTATTTGAGACCCAAGACCTTTCACCACCACTGAGCTTCACAACACAGGTGCTATCTACCAAAGACTTACAAATACCAGGACGGTTCCAGGCTTTAAAAATGTGCGAACACTAACCATGATCAACAACCTGCTCCCCTTAAATCAGCCTCCACAGAAGCACACCCAGCAGTGCCCGCCGTCCAGGCTGCCCTCAGGATGAGGGCCCCGCCTTGCTAACACCTCCTATACGCAGGTGCTTGCCCGGAGTAGTGGACATACATGATGCCAACCAGAAGAGCTTGGGCCCAATCCCAGCCTGGGCCAGGAGCTTGCTTTCTGCTTGACGGCCACAGCACTGTCCGCCAAGCCAAGCTGGATAAACATCTTAGAAACACAACCACTTCCTGTGGCCACAAGAATGACTGAAATGTAAGAACCCATCCCTGGCAGCCCCAAATCTGAAAGCACATACTCTACACCAGTGGCTCTCCAACTTCAGGGAGTATCAGAACCATCTAGAGACTTTGTTAAAACACAGATGTTTGGGTTACACCCCAGGGTTTCTGATTCAGTAGGTCTGGGGGTGGAGGCTGAGAAGTTTTATTTTTAACAAGTTCCCAGGTGCTGCTGCTACCTCTGGTCTGGGGACTATATTTTGGGGAACCACTGGTGCACACCAAGGTCAAAGGCTGCACCTCTGTTATATTAACGAACAAGCACCATTGCGAATGACTCACCTTCACTTAGCACTCTAACCTCACCCAAAGCAGAGGCACGGAAAAGGCTAAACACAAAGAAAACTGAGAAAAAAATCAGAATTGCCTTTGAGTTTATCTACTCTAACTCCCTCACTTAATATAATATTCCTTCTTAGAGAGGTTAAATGACTCGTTCAAAGAAACAATGAAACTCAGATAACCAATAGCGGAACCCACACTACAATCCCCAGCAGCACTATTTAAAATCATAAATATTGACTCTTAGAAACCTTCTGACTTTTGCCATTACCCGGATCACAGGGGTCAAGAGTGTCTGCAATCAGCGAATTTAGGCTTTTTCTTTCTGTTCTTCATGCCAACGCACTCGTTCTATGCCATGGGCATTTCTTAGTAAGTCTATGATGGAAGCAGTTCCTGGTTCTCCAAGTTCAACTGCGTGTCCACTGCCTGGAACTCAGATTGGTTTTCTCGTAGAAATCCATTACACATATGTAGTGTCCTGGGATAACTGCTCCCACAAGACACAACGTTGCTGAACCCCAGTGACGAGAGCACACAGAATCTAACCACCACAAAGAAAAGTATTTTCTTAATGTCTCATTCTGAGTTTCCATTTGGACACTTGCTCTTCCTGAAAAACTTCTGTCCCGGGTTTTCTCATGTCAGGCTCCTTCTGTCACCCAAGTCTAAGCTGGTACATTTCTTCCTCAAGAGTCTCCTGAGCACCTGACCCAAGGGGACCTCACTCCCACCTCGTGCCAGTTACTCTCTATTCCATCACCCTTCCCTACTTTCTTTACTGCCCCTCGTACTTTCTGAAACATTTTATTTATCATTTACTTGCTCATTACCACCTGACACTAGGATGGGAGCTCCAAGAGGGCAGGGATTTTGTTCATCACCGTAAACCCAGCACCTAGAACAGTACCTGGCGCACAGCAGCTTCTCCATACATATCTGTTGAATGAACAAATGAATGTAGCAAAGAATAAAAGAAGCTAAGATACCGGGAGCACCTTCTTTCAACATAGTTGCCAAAGTTGGAATTTGAGATTTTCCTTCCAGTTTCTCTCCCTTTCAATAGTAGGAGTTGGACTCCTTGTGCTACCCTAGGATGTGAAGGAGAAAGTGTACCTTAGGCGTTCTCAATGAAAGGAGAGAGAAGACAGGAAATTCCAGAAACTGGGGGTGGTACTGAATCACTTCCCAGCTCTGGTGCCCTTTCACATAGAAAGGATGCTGGTGAGTCAGTTCTACCTGGATACGGGATTTGGGAGGCAACAAGGTGTAGTGAAATGATGTGATGTTTTATTTAGAGTCAAGAGATTTGGGTTCAAACCCTAGGTGAGTCATTTAAATCTTTCTGAGCCTGTTTTCTCATCTGTAAAACGGGGATGGTGAAAACACCAAGGCATACTTGTAAGGATCAAGGAAGTTAGAATATATGAAAACTCAGGAAACAGTAAAAGATGAATAGCTTGCTATTAAATGATTAATAGTAAGACCAAGTCGTGTCTGGAGGGATCCAAATCGGTGAACTGTCTCAGGGTACGCATCTCCACCCAGTCCTGCTCTGCTGCCTTAGTTCTACCCAGTACCCGCAAACACCAGGCTGCTGCGTGGAAGCCCCCAGCCCAACAATAACAGCCCTGGATGCTGGCACTGGCCACTCAAAGCCCCGGTGGAGCTGCCAGCAGCATCGCAGCCAGCGGCCACAGCCATAGGCGGTGCGGCCAGGAGGAAGCCCAGGAGAAGACCACTGTGGGAAGCCGCAGAGGAGCATGGGGAAACTGTCAGTGGAACTGAACCAGGCTAAGTGGTAGGAAACAAGCTGACAGCCCTCAATGTCTGGCCAAAATTCTCTGGATAACCCAGCGTTCTAGAGATGAGAACCCCAGAGAAGGCAAGGTTTCCCCTTACCACCAGGCCCAGGTCCTTGGGACTGAGGGGAGGTCTACACTCCTTCCCATCCCCCAGGTCCCTGTATGAACCCTGAATTAACCAGTCGGCTGCATCAACCAGTCTCCCATTAACCAAACTGTAATGCTCCAGGTAAAGAGGCTCTCAGCCACAGGTGCCCTCACGTTACAGCTGTTACCTCCTCTGCCCCAGTCACCCCCAAACGGTTTCCACCCTTCCTTAAGTGATAACCTGAATGACAAATCTGCATGCAAAGAGTACCTTCTCATCCCTTTGACCAAGAGTTCAATGCACTCGGGCCACTAACTGCAGACAACTGGGCACAGCCCTCCTGCAGCAGTGTGCTGCGTCTGGGGGGAGACAGGCACAGTTCCCTTCCTCAAACAGCCTGTGATCTGGTTGGGGGCACAGAATGCATCACCACCACCGTGAACTGCTATGGTCACTGCAGAATAAAGCACCGGGGGTGGGGAATGAAGGCATCTTCATCAGGTCACCTTCAGTGGCTGAGTTCTCTTCCGGTTCCCAAATGCGGTACTGATTGGGGTGTCAGGACCATAGGCACGTTCTTTCATTTCTGGCAGTGTGATGATGTGATTGCTTATGGTGGTTGCTTGAATCAGGCAAGCTCAGGGAGGCGTCATGCATCAAGGGGCTTAAAGAATGGAAGGATTTCAACATGTAGAATGGACAAGAAAGGGAGCTCCCGGTGAGGAGAGTGAGTGAGGTAAAGGGGGCTGAAAGGTGTGTGTAACCAGGGCAAAGCCAGGATATGGGGCCTGGAAGGGATGAAAGCTGGTAGGCTTCGAGGCACACGAGAACTCTCCAAGATGAATTGTCTGCAAGCTACAAGTCTCCACCTGCCATGGCTCAGCTCTGGGTTGACACCAGCCTCTAACTGATGATAAATGTGTGAGCGTGCCGAGGGCGGACCAGAGGAACGACCGTGCTGAGGACTGCTGCCTTTCAAGGGATGAGGAAAGAAAGATGCCAGAGAGGTAGGGGGGGCCCTGGAGTCTTCTTCGGCCTGTGCCCAGGGCCACACGTTTCCCTCTGAGAGGGTGGAGACAGACCTGCCTTGCCCTCTCCGTCTCCCTCTGTCCCCCCGACCCGGGTTCTGGGCTGGGGTGGGAAGGAGCAGCAGGACTCTGTTACTCCAGGCAAACCTTGGCAGACAGGTCAGAACCTGCACACAGGGCCACCCAGCTGTCTGGGACAGGAGCTGGAACGGGGCATCCATTGGCCAGAAACGGGTGTGAAGGGCCGATGGTCTCCGGTTTCGTTAGGCAGGGCTGGCCGTGGAGCATCCCAGTGAAGAGAGAACAGCCTTACTCCCACCTCTGCTCAGGCTCACCTTGCTCCGTCCCACTGGAATTCTCTGCTCATGCAGCCCTCTGAGCTTCTGTCCAGACCGATCCCTTCGCCTGGGGTGCTCTTCACAGCTTCATCTTGGCATATTCTCACGGCATTTCCAAAACCTGCTTCCAAACTCACCTTCGCCACGAAACCCCTGACTCTTTTCATTAATACCAATCGTTTCCTCCCTTTGGGCTCCCAAAGTACACTGTTCTCATAGCATTGTTCACGTACTAAAATTACCTATGGCTCTGTCTGTCTCCTCCACTGGACCATGAAAGCCCTCGGATTACAGTCTGCACCAGGAGTCACAGACTCAAGGGCACATGGGGCCAGGCAGGTCGTATACATGGGTGAAGCGGCTCATTTATGGGGTCTGGATGATAGCTCGACAACTGGGAGTCTCAGGATCTGTGATGAATCAGAGGAACTGCTCTTACCTACAAGGGAAAATACCACCATGTGGGAATGTGGGCCAGGATCTCAGGAACTTCACACTTTGGGGGAGAAGCCAGGTACCAGTATTCTTATGTGAAATCGCCCCGTCTTTATGTGTCAGCAGCAAACTCAAATTTCAGACACCATGTTGTGAGCCAAATAAAATGCGTCTGCAGGCCAGACCAGTTCAAGGGCCACCAGTGTGCAGCCTCTAGATTAGTTCTGCATTGCCAGCGCCTGGCTCATGGTACTCAATAAATGCTTGTTGACTGAAAAGCAAATGAGTGACTGAAGGAAGGAAGAGAAAAGAGGAGCAGATGGCTAGGAGAGGGAAAACAGGATGGATGCCCAAGTGTCATGATGCCAAGTGGCGGGTCAGGTAGTTCAAGGTCACCCCACGCCAAGCTGTCAGGGTGAACATCACAGGGGCCTCGCTTGCTGGCTGAGGGGGGACGGAAAACTGGGGGGCTCTGTGGACTCAGCGGCAGCAACCAGCTTCTCAGAAGGCGCTGAAGTGAGATGCTCTTGCTACAGCGAGAACACAGTCACTGAAAAGAAGCTGCTGTGCACACACGCATGTGAACAAAGTGGACGGAAGCTGGAGGCTCAGCAGGGCACGGTTCCCCAATCCCAACGAGGTTCACCTTTCGCCATATGCTACAGACATGTTCGGGAAGGGAAGAAGGGACAATTTTGCAATTTGGAGGGGGAAAGAAAGGAGTCCTCCCGCCAGAATTCTCTGTCTCTAGCCAGAAACTCCCCCTCTTCCCTCTCTGCTGCCTTGTTGACCGCTTTAAAGCTTTGGGGGTGGGGGGCATGTGTGAGCCTGGCGTGGACCCACGGCCTCCAGGAACACTGTCAGGAGGGAGTGGTGTGCAAGCAACCCATGTGGAATGCCTGGGGTTGCAAAAGAAAAGTTATTTCAGGTTCAACTGAGTTATAATTTATTTTTTCTAACTGATCATTACTGCTGCCGGCTCTATAAATAACCACCTAGGGAGTCTGCTTTTCTGCTCCCAAATCCTCAGAAAGCATTGCCAGGTTCTCTGTGGTTTCTGGCCTGCCAAGCACACAGCACATTTCTTTTCTGCGCAGCCCTTCAGGGAATCCTTGTGCAGTGCATGCCAAGGAATCTGCTGAGTTCTGCCCAACTCAGTCCTCCCCTTCCTGATCCAATTCCTCTCCTCCAAACAGGCCACCAGCTCTCCTCCCCTACTCCATGAGAAGCCTTGCTCCCCGGACACAGGTGGTTCCCAGGCCAAGGTCCCGGCTTCTTGCTGTTTACCCTGCTACAACCCCACTGCAACCCTCCGTGCTCAGAAGACAAGAGTTATTTGTGGTACAGAAATCCAGCTGCAGCTTCATTCGAGCTTGAGCCGGGGGAGGAAAAGAGGCTTAGCCTGATGGTATCACCAGCAAAGTATCAAGGGTCAATACAGCCCCAGGAAGGATGGCTGTGGTTTACATGGAATCGATGTAAATTATTTAAAGAAGACTACAACTCAGTTTAACGAAGTACAAAAAGGAAAAGCGTGTTCTTGATGGTGTTCAGAAGGACGTATGTTTAGGCCCTTTCTAAATGACATGGAGTTTTCTCTTCAAATAGAGGAACTAAGAAGAAACTGGTATTCAGAAAGCCCCACCATGTACCAAGCACGGGTTTGGGCCCTTCAGGTGCACTGTTCTGTTTCATCCTCACACCATGTCACCTCTGAGGCGGGCATTTGTATGGCCATGTTGTGGATGAGGGATCGGAGAAGAGGGACTCACTCGGAGTTATGCAGAAAGAAAGAGGCTGGAGTGAGATTCAAGCCCAAGTTCATCAAACTCCAAAGTCTAAGTTCCTTTACTGCTCTGCCCTGCTGCCTCTCTAGCTAGAAGACCCAAGTTTAAAGACATGTTTATTTTTCCATTTTTCAGATTAAAATGCAGTTCGGAAAGCAGGGACAACTTGGATGCTTCACCACAAGTCATGGACAGCCATACCTGAACTCTTTGGAAGTTAACCTCTCTAACTGGTCAATTGTGAAATCTGACGTGCTCTCTCTTCCACCATTTATTAGGAAAATGACTGTAAGGGCTCTGGTCATTTATGTTGCTGTAATGGTCTAAAAATAAAATCTTGTGTGTTTTGGATAGTTTTAAAAACAATAATTACTAATACTCCTGAAACAATTAAAAATGTTAGTTTTCACAACTATTCAACCCTCCAAGGCAGGGTGGGTAACCCACGATACATTTCCTTAGCACTCTGCTCACCCGTGGACGGCACCTGTGATACCACCTTGGAACGCCCTGTTTCCTTGTCTGTGTCTCCTTCTAGGCCAGTGATCCCCGAAGTATCGTGGTCATGTGCCCTCGCAGGAAACATGTGAGTACCCACATATGTGTATGTGTGTTTCTTTACAAATTATATGCAGACTCTGTCATTCACAAAAATAAAAAGAAAGGAGGGTAGATGTTTGTGTGTATTTACCTACGCATCTGTTGATCTTATTTTCTTCCTGCCTCACAGTGGATCATCTCACTTTCCATGGCCTCCAACATGCGTGTCTCACTTTGGAGACCACTGCTCTCGGCTCTGCGTTCATCATCCTTCATTTATTCCTTCCTTCCCCCGCCCCCATCTCCAGGAGCACCTACTCTGTGCAGGGGCCATTCAAGACACTGGGGATACTATGGTGAATAAGAGAACAAAGATCATGTTTCATGTTTCCATGGAGCTTGTTCCAGTGGCTGAAACAATGTCAGAGAGAGATAAGTGCCACAAAGAAAATAAAACCAGGTGCTGTGATAGAAAGCAGTGGAGAATGACTGTGGCAGTGAGAAGGAAGCCACACTGGAGGGGAACTCAGCGGAGGCCTCTGTGAGCTGCATGAGGAGGGGAGTGAGTGTTCTGGGCAGAGAGAATGTCAATTTTTTTTTCTAATTATAAAAGTAATGTCATGTGTATTCTGGAAGTCTTCGATATTTTAAACAAAAACGGGATCATATTCGACATAACACTTAGTACAAGGGCAAAGCTCCTGAAGCAGGAAGAAGGCCAGGAAGAAGGCCAGTGTGGCTGGTCTGCAATGAGTTGGTAGTAGGAAAGGTTGGAGCAGTTAGCTCAGGCTGGGGCGTTCCTGCCTGAGATGAATCCTAGTCCTTCTGTCTAGGTGGTTTTAGGGATTAATGCCACATGTTGCCTGGGGTTGTAAAGAAATTATGTAAAGGACTAAAAGAGTGAACATATGAATCAACACCACTTAGAAGAATGCCCAGCACACAGCTGAAATCAATAAATGAGAGCCTTACTTGTTTATTATTCCCCGTGATAAGGAAGTTCTGAACCAGCTGGGCCTGGCCAGTAGTCTACCTGCTAATCTGAGTAGCTGTCACCATGCCCGGCCTATCAGAAGAGCTCAATGAAAATCTGGTAAATGAACAAGTTTAAAAGTGGGTAAAGGCTACAGAAAAATCGGAGTTTGGCTGAATATAAAAGATAGATTTTTTTTAACCAATTTTCTTTTTCTAATTATAAAAGTAATCTCAGGTATATTCTGGAAGCCTTCAATATTTTAAACAAAAATGGGGTCACATTCGACATACCACGTAGTACATATTTTCCACTTCACATGTCTGTTCTAAGAGGCAGTGGAGCATATCGGTTAAGAATGTGGTCTTCAGACAGACCGCCTGGGTGTACATCCCACTGACCACCTGTATCATCTCGCTGAAGTTACCAGTCCTTTTCATGGCTCAGTTACTTTACCTGCAAAACTGCCAAAAGAACAGGCCTACCCCATAGTAGAAAAGTAAGGACTAATTGAGTTAATTCATATAAAATGCCTACGAAATGCTCAGTGTGTGGCACATTGACATAACCAGTCCCTACTCGTCCACCTACCCCCTTTTACTATAAGCACCACCACTAGGAATATCCTTACAGCTAAATCTTTGCCACACAAACATGACTGTTTCCTTAAGAGAAGCACTAGAAATGGCATGGCCAAATCAAAGGGTATATAGATTTTAAGGTTTTTAACACATATTGCCAAACAGTCCTCAAAAAAACAAGTGTGGGCCCATTTCCTCAAAGCTTCACCTACACTGAGTACCAACCTCTGAGAAAAATCTTTGCCTATGTGTTAGGGAAAAGAACGCGACATCTCTGTTTCCGTTTGCCTTTCTTTAATTGCCGAGGAGGTCTCCCAGTTTTCCATTTATATTGCCTGTCTTGTGAATTGCCTGTTCATGTTTAAAAAGGAAGTCCATTTAAAAAGGAAGTCATTAGAGGCAGCAGGGTGGGCGGCTCCACCCAAACACCTACCACTGGGCATCTCTTTACCTTGCGGAAAGTTGAACTAGGTGAGTTCTCAGGTTCTTTCTAACACTGGGATTATTTACCTCTCGTTCAGACCAGTGAAAGTAGTAAGCAAATAAGCCCAGCAAATCTACAGCTGGACTCTGAGGACCCTCTGATATCAGTGGCCCCCATGTTTTCCCAAGATGGAGTTGATGCCTAACCATCTTTCATGAGCCTCTGCATAAAGACGCCTGAGTTACCTCAGAAAGAAAAGTCAAACTGACAAAGCCAGGCCTCTAGTAGATGAGAACACACCACAGTGGGGAATGCCTTATATCTCCCCCTTGACAAGATGGAAAAACTTTGAGGACCACAGACCAAATCCTGTTACAACAAAGACTTCCAAGGTGTGGCCAGGGCCTGTTTACCTCAAGCCACATTTGTATAACTTTCTTCCTTGCTTTGCATTTGGCTTTGGTACAATAATTTGACATATAACACCCTCCTTATCCCACTGCCCCACAAGTATTTACACAGCAATTTTCTCCTGAGCTGGTCAAAAGCCTGCTAGGACTTGGAGAATTCCACTGTGTTTGTAGTAAGCAGACACCTGGATCCAGATTTGCTGGTTGTCTGCTCTTACAGAATAAACTGTTCTTGGATTAGAAATAGGTCTGAATGTATCTGGCTCCTTTAGCCAGAATTTTGCAGTGTTTTCAAGGGACCTTCTACATTTTTTCACGAAGGGGATTTTTCCCCTAAAATCTCCCACATGATGCCTGCCACAGTTGGAGTTTCTCTCCGGGTTTGGCCCCCGTAGGCATAATGGCAGTTGGAAACAGAACGCTCACGTCGCTTAAATTACTACTCTACAGAAGGAGTCATATGTGGGGTGAGAATCCTGGCGACTTTTCCTGTGGGCACACCTTAAGCACACAAACCTGAAAGCAGCAGAGCAGCGAAACTGGCAGCTAAAGTAGAGCAGAAAGAAGAATATCTTCCAGGAGGGAGGTGGAATCAGATGGAGGCAAAGCCAGGACTGGGTTCTTGGCAACATGAGTGAAATCCCAAACTAAGAGGGAGGACAGGCGTCGTTGCCAGCCCCCGTGTACACTCCTCAGAGGCGGAGTGCGGTCGGGAGAGCTGTGTGCTGTGCAGAGCCTGAAGCTCCGCGTGGGACCCTCAGTCATGGGCAGATGGGCCAGTGACCCCAAAGAAACTCGTACTGCACCCCAATCTGCGGACCACAGACACTGCGCAGCTTGCCTGAGCAGTGCACTTCAATCGCTCCGAAAGAAATTGTGGAGGCTGTGAGCACGCTGCCCAGGGCCGAGCACTGGAGTGGATCAGAGAGAAATGCAAGACGGAGCTGCTCTCCTCTGAGGGCTTCTGATTCAACCGAGGGGATGATCCTCACAATAGCAGCCAGCAATACCGCAAATCAGGACTGAAAAAGAGATTCCAGCAGTGAGTGCCATTAGAGGTCCAACAGGGCAGCTGGCGAACTCAGGAGAAGGCAAGCCGGCCTTGACGGGGAAATGGGCTGTGTTCAACCGTGAGGGTGGGAAAGTTTAGGCAGATGGATTAGAAGGAAGCTGGCATTTGGTGAAGAGAGAAGTCGGAGAGCAGCATGGGAAAGGCCCGGAGTCCGGCGAAGCTGCCTGCACTCCTGGCTCAGGAGGGGGATTTGTGTAAGGAAGGCAGAGACAACGAGAATTTGATAGGGAGGAAGGAGGCCAGATTTCAGAGAGGTCTGAATCCCTCACAGAGAAGTCTGGGCTTTATCCAATAAGCAGTAGGGAGCAGTTGGAACAGCAGATTAACATAATTAAAGGAGAATCTTACAGACTTCAGCTTTTTGTGGGGATGCGAAATAGTCTAGGGGTGATGAGAACACTGGAAAGCTTTTACAAAGGCCCAGGCTGGGAGCCATCAGGGTTGGACCTCCACGTTGGCAGAGGGAGAGAAAGAGATCTGGATGATACCACAAAGCGAATATCGAAGGTGCTTGGAGAAGAATCAGTGAGGAGGCATGAGGATGAGCCAGAGGCAATTCTGAAGTTTGCAACTTGGTGGCTGTGAGGTGGAGGTGGCGCTGCCAAAGGTAAAGAAAAAGGGTGGAGCTGAGGAGGTAAGAAGTGATGAGTTCAGATTTGGACAGTTAGGGCAGCTTCACAAAAAGCCCTTTAAAGAGGCCAAAACATCCAAAACGCAGGCATCAGCTGGCAAGCAGGAGGCCACAGATGATGCTTTGTCATTTCTGTTAAAGGGAATTTAAAACACAGTTGAAATGTTACCCAGCGTCAATGAAACAGCTGTCTGTCCGAACCAGTAACCAGCAAGTGTGGCTTCTGCACACCCTCTGCCTCTCGTGCTCCTGGTCCCCTAACAGTTTATCAGACCGCAGTGAGATCAGCCGTAGAGAAAAGGAACACTCAGAAATCCGGATTTCCAACCCTCTCTCCTGCTGAAGGACGGCAGGACTTCACTGTATTCACACTTAGGCACATGCTTACAGTTCAGTGTGCGTACTGAGTCATTTCTTTCTTTTCCTTTCCCCTCTCTCCGCCCTCATTCCCTCCCACCAGCACCACCTCCTCCTCTACCCTCCAAACCGCTGCTAACATCCTGGCATGCATTTTTCTCCATCACATTACTGTGTGACTCTCCACACTTCCCATTCCCTCCCAGCTTGTCTCCGACTTTAGAAATGCTGGGAGTCTAGGAGATGAACTACAGGTTGAACAGGACAGAGGACCACAGATTTCAACAAAGACAGGCAGCTTGTTGTGAAAGGAGCATTGAAGGCAAGTCAGGAGACTTGGGTTTTCAGAGTCAGGCAAGGGAATCAGATAAAGATCCTTAGAGACAAGAGGGCTCACGATTACCCAGCTTTGCTGACGTAGAGACATATTTTCTCACTCCACAGATACAGATGGAAGATAAGCAGTTCCCTTTCAGAGAGGTAACCCCAGTGCAGGGCTCACAGCTGCAGTTACTCTGAATGACAGTGGGAGGGAAGAAAACAATGAATGCAAAAAAAAAAAAAAAAAAAAAAAAAGGAGAAGAGGAAGAAAAAAAAGAAGAAGCAATGCTTAAGGTGGAATGGATGTGATGAATCTGAAATGACACCTCCTCCAGTTCCTGGAAAACAAAGATGAGTCAAACAGAAGCTTAATTTCACAGGCGTTCCTCCTCCGCTTGTCACACACATTCCCAGACACAGAATCATCCATCCCCACGTCACCCAGCATCTATAGCTACCAGTCACTGCTTCTTTGGTAGTTAAACTGGAGGGTCAGAGCCACTTAGGCTGGGGAGCTGAAAGCAAACTGGGCCATGTGGGGATGGTTCCAGCGGCCTGAGGGCAGGGGAGTATAGTGTAAAAAGCAGAGAAGGCCAGTAACAGGATGGCAGGTGTCATGAGGCTCGGAAGAAGGAGCCAAGGATCACCCAATCAGATCTGTACAGCTTAGAATCTGCTGTTATTTCTAGTTTCCTAGACAACCCAGCCTAAACCAGGTAGAAATCTGAACTCCATCTCAAAGAATAATACAGTTGGGACAAAAGAAGAAAAGCAAAGGCAAGATACCATGTGCCACTTCAGGGAATGGGGACAAGCAGGGAGATGGAGGTCTTCCTAAGGGGAAGCTGAAATCCCATTAGGCTCTGTGCTTTCAGTAATCTTGTATTTGTGGCCAAGAGAACGATTCTAATTCTGGTGCACTGACAAGGGTGTGGGTTACACAGGTACATGGATTTGTCAAAACTGATCTGTGCATTTCACTGTCTATTAGTTAGACACCTGTAATTCTGGCCCTCTTGATGAGATTGTGTGACCTTGGACAAGTCATTTAACCTTCTGTAGTCCAGGGTTCCCCATCTGTCAAGTTGAAATTAAGAAGCCAGCCTCCACGTGTCTCATTGGTTCTAAAATTTACAATTGTAAGAGCTGACTGTGTCGGGAAATGGGCAGTACCTTCAGATTAAGAAAGGGCATGATCTTTGACCGACGCTAGGAAGACTTTCTGTGTGGGATTAGCCGTCTACAGAAAATTCCCCCAAATCATCCATCTGGAACCAAATTTGGAGAGAGAAAAAGATACCTCCTCCGCATCAAAAGGTGAGTGGCTAACAATCACACATTTTGCAGTGTCGTCCGCCCCTACAGGTTCTCTAAGCTCTTCCAATTGAGATGCCCCAGTGGTCTCAAAAGTGGGGCATGCAATCTTCTTCCCTTCCTTCCAAACACCCTTTGGGTTTGTAGCACACTGGTCAGGTAGCAGGAGCAGAAAAGAGTTGGAGAGGGGGAAAGTGGTTCACACTTGGGTGCATGCAGCATGCAGGGAGAGCTGGGTGGTTGCAAAGACTTACGGGATGTGAGAGCCAGACAGCCATTCCCCCCATCCAAATTCTTGTGGATCAGAAAACGAAGATCTAGCAGAGTGGTGTGACTTCTCACTGGTTCTAAAGCCCCCTAAAGGACAAACGATGAAGTGGCCTGTGGCTATCTTCAGCCAGGTCCTCTCACGTTGAAGTGCGCCTGCTTGCTCCATCAATTGGTTTCTTATGGGTGACTTTTGGCCAGAGGGACTGGATCTACTACCATAAGTAGACACTGGAACATATCCAGGTGGACCACCTGTCTCACCTGCCTCTCTTCTCTGAAGGTCTTTGAGATATGGGGGAAGGCTTTGCATATACAGAATGGAGCACCTGCTTCTGTCGGGATGGAAAGGAATTCACAGGAGATGTCTTGCTAGCAGCTACCCGGTGACACAGCGGAGCGGTAGCTGGCCCATGAACAAACTCTGGATAAGAGAACCTATCAAAGGAGCATTGGCTCCAGATCACAAATCGCTTTAGCCGCTAAAACCGGCCTAAAGATAGAGCAACTCGTTCTAATCCGAGGGGTTCCCGATTCAGCGCTTGCTGCTCTGACTCTCACCCTTGACCCAGCCTATTCATCAGTATTTCGATAAGCAGATTCCCTTCACAGAGCTACATAGTCTGGGTTCCCAGAGTACTCTTGCAGAGATTAATGAGAGCACTGTGCTTCCTGCCAATGTTTGAGGCTGGGTTAGTTAAACAGCGAAGGGGAAGTTACGTGTCATAAGGTACACACACTTTCCCATCATTGGACTTGACCCTACGAGGGGCTGACTCAGCATCTTTTCAATTTCAATACTTAGATCTATTTTTTTTTAATCCACTCTCTCCTTGGTATCCAAGAAAATTAAAGCGCTGGCTGACATCCTCCTGGATGCCAGCTTTTAGTCTGATCCATAACAGCATCTGTATCTAAACCACGATTAGGAGCAAAGGAGGTAGGAATTAGAGCAACACAGAGGAAACCTGGTACTACCGAGGGCACCACCCATGAGCCAGACTCACCATGCACCCTTCCTGTCAAATGCCCTCTGCCTAACCCCCTCAGGTGGTGGTGACGGGAAGCTGGGGCTGGAACCCCAAATCCCGAGGCCTCACAGCAGTACAGCCAGCACCTGTCATCCAGCCCCCCATACAGTGAAGGCTCAGGGAGTTGCTACTCCCCAAATTGCAGGGATCATCCTTAGTCTTGGCTTTGTCACTGTTTCCTCTAGTTGTCTTTAAAGAAGGGCTGTGTCCCCTGTTAGTAGTGATTTGGGGGAATGGTCTAGATTGCGCGCTGGAGAGATGAGAATTATTTTAAAGCAAAGTGGAAAATGACCAGAGAACTCTCCACTTGAATTCAGTTTGTGAATGGTTAGGTAGGAGTCAAATCAGGTTTCACTCCTTTGCAGGACCTTATGTTTGCTTTGTTATAAGAAAGTCTTCAAAATTAAAATGTACAGCTATAGCAATAAAGAGGACGAGCAGCAGGAGCTTTAACTATGGCTAGCACCAAAGTTAATACCATTTATCCGTTACAGGTAGCTTCAGGATTTGGAAAAAATAAAAATAAAAAAGTAACACGAACCTTTGAGTCCACAAACAGGCCCAAAGAAGTTGACAAGTCAACTAACAAGGTTTTTGTGATAGAAAATCTGAGCGCCCTGTGCTTTCCCTCCCCTCTGCTGCTGGCGTCCCAGTCCTCTTGCTGTGAACAAGACAGAGATGGATAACAATCCAGCTGAGCCGAGCCGAGGTTCCCCACCAGAGGCAGATCCAAGGCCAACTTTCTAGGAATCTTTAGTCTCATTTACACCTACACTGGCAGTTCTGAGAGTGTGGGGTGCAGATTTCCTCGGTCCGTGGGTTGCGGTGGGGGGTGGGGCCCCAGCCCCTCTTCTTCACCCAGCCCCAGGGGGTCGTGGTGGAAATCACTGCTGCTGCTTTGGCAATAGTAGGAGCAGAAGACCCTCTCTTCTTCAGCCAGAGCTGGCAGCCAAAGAGGCCAGGCTGACCTGCAGCTCGGGGTCAATCCCAGGCCAGACACTGCCTGGCCTGCCTCCTGGGCCTCTGCATGTAGCGCAGCCTGCTCTATGGCCAGCTGCTTGCCAAGGATGCACAGCGAGCTTGGCTGCTCCCTGTGGGATTCGCTGGGTCTGGACCCAAAACCAGCCTGGCTTGCTTCGCGTAGAAGGTCAAGTAGGTTCAACAAGGTAACCCTGTCTCTACCTCTTCCTTTCTTTCTTCCTCCCTTGCTACCTTCTCTTTTCCAAAACAGCCTCCTCTTGGATCAGTTTCTCTCTGACCTTGGCTGACCTCTGGTGTGCTGGGTGTTTTTCCAAGGAACACAGCTGGCCCTTCAGGCACTGAGGAGCAGGAGGCTGATTTCTTCCCCCAACAAACCACCCTGTACTGTCAGCAGCACCAGAATGCAGAGTCCCTGATGTGCTCAAGGTCATTCACAGACAATCTGAAGAGTGGGACAAGATTCTAAACGTCCTGACTCACCATGCATGGCCTGCCTTCAACCCAGACTCTCTCAAGGGCGCTCAAAGCCAGGATGCCCATGACAGGAAGGGCAACCCCTGCACATTTCGGACCCAACAGGCAAAACCATCACCTTCAAAGTTGATAAACGATACGACTCTGTCATGCCCAGGACCCTCACAGCCACCGTGCTGGAGAGCCAGGGCAGGCCTTTCCAATTACGCAGCCTTTAAATGGCTACTGGGACTTTCTCACTTAGAGACGGGCGCTCAGCAGGGGCTGGGGGACGGCACTGCTCTTCGTCAGGCATTCCGGGACCAGACACCCGCCCAGCATTCTCCAGCAACAACTCTGGGGAGCAGCCTGAGGTGGGATGGATGGGGCACCCTCTTCTTGGCCCCAGTTTCTCCAAGCCTACAGCAGGCTTTTTCGGTAAAGGGACAGATAGGAAATATCTTAGGCTTTGCAGGGTCACATACTGTCTCTGTGGCGTATCCTACTCTTCTTTGTAAGAACCACTCGTAGCTTGAGGGGCTGAACAAAAACAGGTGGCAAGCAGATTTGGCTCATAGGCAGACCACGGTTCGCAGACCCCTAGCCTAAGGAAGAAGCTGCAACGTTTTTATTGGTCTCTAGCAAGCAGCCCGTCACCACCTTCCCTCCCTGCTCTGACTCCTCCAGTCCACATGCCCACGGACTGCCCCTGACACTGCTGCAGCTACACTCAGCCCCTATGCTCAGACCCCAGGATGGCCTCCCTGCAGCTTATTTCATAGAGAAAGAATGTTGTGCAGGTCGTGAGCTATGCTTTGTGCTGTGTGAAGCTTCCCTGTGCTTACCCTGAGATGCACAAGGCCCAACAAGCCCACCTTGCACTGTGAGGTCTCGCCTGGCCATACTCATGCAGCCATGTCTACCCATCTCCCCACCATGGGGGTGCCCATTGGTGTGAATAAATGGCTTAACTCAGGCTCTTCCTACTCTGCCTCCTCTGCAGGGACAGGGCAGGTAGACCAAGGGCATGGCAAGACCTGTCAGTTCCGTCTTGAAGCACAGCCAGGACCCAAGCACTCCCTGCCCCTCTAGTGCCGTCACCCAGGCCACACCGCTTCTTCCTGGACCACTGCTGCTGCCTCTCATCCACACTTCCTGCTTCCACCTCTGCCCTTCTCCCTCTCCCTTGCTCAAAGCCCCCAGAAGCTTCCCATCTCACAGAGAGTAAAAGACACTGTCTCTGAATCGTGAAAACAAAGGCGGTATTGAGGTCCTTCCATTGGCCCATGAAGTCCCCTGGGTCTGTACTAGCCACTTGCCTGGCCTCACCTCCCACCTCTTTCTCCTGTCTAATGTGACCTCTGGCCACACAGGCCTCCTTCCTTACCCAGCTTTCTTTTTCTTCTTAGCACTGATCACCACCAATAGTTACATAACTTTTTGTGGGTTTTTTTTTTTTTTTGGTCTTGTTTTTGTTTTTCTCACTAGAATATAAGCTCCACCAGAGAGAGGTTTAACTTCTTCAGGTTTAACTTCTATTCTATAGCACAATGCCCAGCACAGAGCAGGGCCTCTACAAACACACAGGTATCTGTAGAATGCACAGGGACCGGTCCCCTGCTAACGGATGAGATGTGGCAGCACTGTCAGGACACTGTGCTTCCACTTGCACTTGGATACCTTTATGTACCTTTATGCAAATAAACGTCTTGATCTTCAGCGCCCTGGGTAGCCAGATCGACTAACAAAACAATGAGAACTGATCCACCCTGGAACCTGCAGTCTCAAATTGTTTATCGTCAATCCTAAAGCAGCAACAACAAACTCAGATTTCAGCTGAACTAACCAATTATCCATGAGAAAACACTACAAATGATTGCTTCAGGTTCAGGATACACCTGTGCATGGCTCTTTGGCGCTCACCATGACCAACCTGCCAGAACAGAGGGAGGAAAGGGAAAGCATGGACTCTGGTGGCAGGTCTGGGTTTCAAATCCTAGTGCTGCCTTTAGAACTGGTCTGATTTTGGACATGGTACCAAATGCTGTAGGCCTCAGCTTTCTCATCTGTTACGTGGAGATGCTAATACTCATTTTATAAGGTTGTTGTGAAGCTTAAGTGAATAATTTTTAAAAAACAGCACCTAGTATAATGATTGCACATAATAATTACTCAATAAACAATAATTTCTCCCTTTTTATAAATGAGGAAGCTAAAATTCAGAATGTCAAATGCCTTGCCTGACGTCAGAGGGCTTGTTTCACAGCAAGGCTGGGGTTGAAATCAATGGTTTTGCTTGGTGTATTTTTTCCTAGCATCCAGCCTCCCCTTCTGTTTATGTTCCACACGTTACACATTGCTTATGCCAGTAGAATAAAAGCAAGTGTTGACTCTCCCATCAACCTGCTTGTTGAACACTTTGGGACAGGGCCTTCTGGACTACTGCTGATTACTAAAGATGACACTCTTAGAGGGTCACATGCAACATTGAGAAACATGAGTGGTACCTGCAAGGGATCACAAAGGTAAGAGAATTCACCTGCGCTGGTTGCTAATTTTCCCTAAGAGAAGCAAATGAAAGATGACTGTCTTCCTTTTACCAGGAAATGAACAGAAGCGACACTCAATATGAGGAGGGTACGCATGGAGGCCCAAGACTGGCACCCACTAGAGACACCACAGAACCTGATGCAGCCACACCTGAGATCTGACACCAAAGTACAAAGCCACACTCCACCCAAATGCTTCCACAAAGGGACTGTTCTCTCCATACACAAGGAATTTTCTTTATGGAGCACATGCACTCAATAATCTTGTCTATAAAGTAAATTTCTGCACAATTAAAGTGCTTCTTCCATTATCTTTCATCATGAAGTTGAAAATGTGTTCCTCCTGGAGGAAAAAAAATCAGCCTCAGTTTTCCAGTCAAGATGGCAGAGACGTAAACACTGTGCTCACCTCCTCCCAGGACACATCAAAATTATAACTAAACTACAGAACAATCATCATTGAAAATTGCCTGATGTCTAGCTGAAGTCCTACCTCTAAGGGCATACAGAAGAAGCCACCTCGAGGCTGGAAGGAGGGGCAGAGACGCCGAACGGACTAGTCCCACACCTGTGTGTGACCATTAACAATCGGGAGGATGTCTCGGCTACGAAGGTTCCCCTCACTGCCCAGCAGCAAGGGGTCCCAGCCTCACACCAGGCTCCCTATCCCAGAGTTCCAGTGCCAGAAGACAAGTCCCCACAACTTCTGGCCGTGAAAACCAGTGGACATTGGGACTGCGTGAGACGGGGGGCTGTTGAAGTCCCAGGCGTTCCTCTTAAAAGGCCCCTGTATGGACTTACTCACTGATGGACTCATTCACTCTGAGCTCTAGCACTGGAGCAGCTGCTCAAAAGGCACCAAAGACACACAGGAAGGAACCAAGTTGTCTGGATACCAGGCAAGGGCTAGAGGGACAGCTTTATCCCAGAAGAAGTGCTGGTAGAATGCACTGTTTCTTTGTTGAGCCTTCCCCATCCACTGTGTGCATACACAGGAAGCCACCACATCTCGGTTTCCATCAACCTAGTTAACACTCTTCACCCCACACTGGTGATTCCCTGAGACCCTGCCCCACCCAACTTGTGGGGCCCACCCAAGCCACTCCCAGTGGCTTTCCCATACAAACAGCCTGTCTCACCTCATGCTGTAGACGTTCCTACCATCTCTCAAAGGTTCACAAAACCCAAATAAGCAGCAACTGGCTTTGGTGTATCCTGTACCTCTTGCTGAGCAGCCCTAAGCCTGGCACTAGCAGCAGCTGGCCTTGGTTCACGGCTTAGCCTTTTGAGGATACTCCAAACCAAGCATGGGTGGTAACCATCTATGGATTGCTTTGTGGTTTACGCCAGTTGGCCCCAGGTGGGGCACAGATTTGGCTGAACTTAGTCTGTGGAAGGGCCCCTCTCAGGAGGCCCCAGCACTGGCATACAGTGGCTAGAGCGAGACTGAACCCAAGCATCACCTGGGTATCTCCAAGGACAACACACCTAAAGGGCAGACTACACAGGCACCAGAGCCTTGCTAAGCAAGTCCTGCTCTGTAGGGTCAACCCTAGCACAACAGTTCCTCCACTATATTCATGGCCAGTCCTCACAACCAATCAGCCCAAGGGTCAATCCCCCCCCCCACCGCTGACATGCAAATAGCAACCAAGATTCATCTACTACAGGAGAGAACACACAACCCACACAAGGGACACACCTGAAATACCCAGCTCAGGTGACCAGGAAGACTGCACCACTGGGTCCCACAGGACACCTACTACATAAGGCCACTCTACTAAGACCAGGAGGCATAGCAGCCCTACCCAATACATAGAAACAAACACAGGGAGGCAGCCAAAATGGGGAGACAAAGAAACATGTCCAAAATAAAAGAACAGAACAAAGCTCTAGGAAAAGAACTAAACAAAATAGAGGCAAGCAATCTACCAGATGCAGAGTTCAAAAGATGTTCAATGACCTCAGGAAGAACTTCAGCAAAGAGATAGGAAAGCACAGAGTCCCAAACAACATGAACCTAAAGTGGCCCACATCATAATTAAAATGCCAAAGGTTAAAGGCAAAGAGAGAATCTTAAAAGCAGCAAGAGAAAAGCAGTTAGTTACCTACAAGGGAGCTCCCATAAGACTGTCAGCTGATTTCTCAGAAACTTTGCAGGCCAGAAGGGATTGGCAGAAAATATTCAAAGTGATGAAAAGCAAGGACCTACAACCAAGATTACTCTACCCAGTAAAGCTATCATTTAGAATTGAAGGACACTAATGAGCTTCCCAGATAAGAAAAAGCTAAAGGAGTTCAACACCACCAAACCAGTATTACAAGAAATGTCAGAGGGATATTTGTAAGACTAAAAACAAAACAAAGAAAAAGATTAAAAATATGAATAATAGAACAGCAATAACTACATATCTATCAACAATTACTTTCAATATAAATGGATTAAATGTTCCAATCAAAAGACATAGGGTGACTGAATGGATACAAGAGATTCACTTCAGATTGAAAGACACACACAGATTGAAAGTAAAGAAATGGGGAAAAGATATTTCTTGAGAATGGAAAAAAAAAAAAGCTGGGGTAGCAATATTTATGCCAGACAAAATCGACTTTAAAACAAAGGCTATATCAAGAAACAAAGAAGGACCCAGTAATCCCACTTCTGGGTATTTATCCAAAAAAACCCAAAACACTACTTCGAGGGGACACGTGCATCCATACATCATTGCAGCATTGTTTACAATGGCCAAGATGTGGAGGCAGCCTGGGTGCCTGTTGATGGAAGAATGGATAAAGAGGACGTGGTACATATATACAATGAAATATCGCATGGCCATGGAAGGCAATGGGTTCTTGCCATCTGTGGCGGAATGGATGGACCTGGAGGGCACTGTGCTGAGTGCAGTATGTCAGACAGAGAAAGACAGATGCAATGTGATTTTGCTTATCTGTGGAATCTATAAAGCAAAATAAACAAACAAAACAGAAACAAACTTACAGACACAGAACATTTTGATGGTTGCCAGATGGGAGAGAGGTTAGGTGGGTGGGTGAAAAAGGAGGAGGAATTAAGAAGTACAAATTGGTTGTTACACAGCAGTCGTGGGGATGTAGGGTGTAGCATAAGGAATATAGTCAATAATATTCTAATAACTATGTATGGTGTCACATGGGTACTAGATTTGTTGGGGTGATAGATGGGAGAAGGATGGGGCACAGGGTGAAAATCATGAAGGGACTAAGAAGCACAAATTGGCAGTTACAAAATAGTCATGGGGATATAAAGTAAAACATAGGGAATATAGTCGGAAATATGGTAATAACTATGTATAGTGCCAGGTGGGTACGAGACTAGTCAGGGGGATCACTTCTTAAATTATATAAATGTCTAACCACTATGCTGCACACCTGAAATCAATACGAAATACTATTGAATGTCAACTGTAATTGAACGTTTTAAAAAGCGGGGAAAGGGGGAAAGGGGAATAAAAGGTCTAAATTTCCAGGTATAAAGCAAATAAGTCATGGGGGTGTAATGTACAGCACAGGGAATCTAGTCAGTAATATTGTGTTAGTATGGTACAGTGTCAGATAGGTGCTGGACTTATCATGGGGATCACTTCTTTAGGCATATAAATGTTGAATAACTAGGCTGTACCCCCGAAACTAATATACGATTGCATGTTAGCCATATTTTAATTAAAATATTTTCTTAAATCAGCCTTCGACATTATAAAAATGTAAATTATTAAGGAGCAAACCCTTTAGGTAATACATTTAAGGGACAAACAATGAGGAGACAGCCTAAACAATGTCTAAACAGATGGCTGTAAGAGGAGAAAGCTTTTCTCAGAAGGTGGGTCCAGAGTCAAGCACCTGAGGTGGTTGACATCCCAAACTTAGTGTCCCTGCTACTCCAGGAAGGGAGGGCGCTGCGGTTCTGATGGTCGGAACTCACCTTCCCATCCCCACCTGGCTGACCCCTCCTCATGCCTCAGACCTTGGCCAAAACACTGCTTTTTAAAGAATGACTGGGTCATTCATTCATTCATTCATTCATTGACTCAGTCATTCAACAAAATGATTTGTGAGCTCCTACTATGGGTCGGATTCTCCTTATTACTCTCTATTTTCAACTTCCTAATTACTTTCCATCCCCTTCACTAGACTGTCAGCTCCATAAGGACAAAGATCATATCTGATATGTTTTGTCATTTCATCCCCAGCACCTGACACAGTACCTGGAACATGGCAGGCAACCTGCAAATATTTGTCGAACAAATGTATAAATGAATGAATCAAAGCATTCAAAAGCTCCATTTATCTTCCAAAATGCGTTCTGCTATCTACCTTACATGGCTACAAGTAATGTCACAAGCAGTAAGACTTTTCAATTCAGTAAAGAAGATTTATTAATTATTTGTAAATTTATTAACAAAGGAAAACAATAAGATGTAAAGCAATAGGCAGAAAGTTGCGTTCCCTGAGGGGCAGCCTCATGCTATCGGCTGGAGAACACACCTTAGGTGCTTCCTGTGATGGGCAGAGGTTGTAGAGAGCAGTGGTTGAGGGGAAAGGTGGATGGAGCTGGACTGCCTGGCTGAGGGTCTTGACCCCACCACGGACTGGCTGAGTGACTCTGCGCAAGCTCTGTAACCTCTCTGTCTTCCAGTTTCCAAATCTGGCAATAATAAGGCTATTACCTTCAGACAATTACATTAATAATTAAATGAGTTAGTAATATGAACTGCTTAGAACAGTGCCTTGCACGCGCAAAGTACTCACTAAATGTCAGTTATTTTTATCTTCTGAAAGAATGAGAACAAAGATAGGGTAAAACCAAGGAGTTTTATATGTGTTTACTAAGTTCACAAACCACTCTGAGCGAGTGTCCAGGATTTCCTATTACTGAAATGAAGCAACTCAAGGGCAGGTGGATGGTTTATCTCAGTTACTGTATTAGGCTTCGGTGGCTGGAACCTAAATCTATAAAATCAGTCTTTCTCTCCCCTAGCCTGGTGTATGAGGTGTGATAAAAAAATACAGTGAATGTTTAAATTTTTTGAAATGTATTGCAGTAAATGACACATGGCCATTAATCCCCCTCAAAATACTCCCCCTCACTTGGAACACACTCATCCCATCCTTCTTTCCACTTTCTGAAGCAGTTCTGGAAGTCTTTTTTGTGTCTTTAGTTGCACTAACAGGGCTGCCTCGATGTCCTGAATTGATCGTTTACCTTTCATGGTCATTTTGACTTTGGGGAAGAGCCAGAAGTCGTACGGTGCCAGATCTGGTGAATAAGGTGGATGAGGACACACTGTAATGTTTTCACTGGACAGAAATTGCTACTAGAAGTGATGTGTGACACGAAGCATTGTCATGATGGAGGATGAAGTAAAGACACTCATGAAAGAGAACTTCCAGAACTGCTCCCCAAAGTGACAAGAACGATAGGAAAAGTGTGTTCAAAGTGAAGGGAAGTATTTGGAGGGGGATTAATGGCAATGTGTCTTTTAATGTAATAATTTTTTTAATTGAAACATTCACCATATCTTCTGATCACACCTCGTATCGACCTCGGGGCCTCAGAGGTAGCAGAGGTTTTCTAGGAGCCCAACTGCCACGCGCAGCGATACAGGCTTGAGACGGGGCTTCGTCAGCCAGGCAGCCACCAGATGCTTTCCTGCTCTTGGAGTAAACCAGAACCAGACTCGCCACCACCTCGCTCACTATGGCCTTGCTGTCTCAAGAGTCTGGGCAGGGGGCAAGGATGACTGGATTCTAGAAATTCAATAAAGAAGATTTATTGAATCCTTGAAGAGGTTCCATGTGAGAAACATTCAGTAAGCCCCGCACAGGATCATCTAGAAAAACAGCTGGAAGGAACTGCCAAGGTCATTCAGTCTACCTGCTGATTTTACAGATGAAAACTCAGAACCCTGAGGGATTCAGACAGTAGTTCTCAAATGCCAGTCCACGGGGAAAGGAAAAGTCTTGACTCTTGGTCCTTCCCAGTACCTCTTCCCTTCCCAGTCTTTCCACCTCAGGAAAAGGGCCTCCCTGCACCGAGCTACTCAGACACAAATCTGGGAATCATCTTGGTGCTGACTACGTCCTGTTTCCCACCCATCTGCCTTCCACCTTCTCCATCCGCTCTCCGCCCAGAGGCTGGCCTGCGAGAACCACATCACTGGGCAGCCTGTGTGTCTGGTTCACAGCCAATGGGGCCGGCAGCAGGAGATCACAGGAGGGTGGAGGGAGGTGGAGAGCTCAGTGGATTCATTCCCTGGCTCCACCCCCCAAAGGGAGAGCCCCAGAACACTGGCCTGGCTTCAGCCTCCACTGAAGGTGGCTGCTCCCTTCCAGGCAGCCCTCTCCTTCAGGGTTCCAGTAACTTCCCCCTCTCCTGAGCCCTCCGGGCCTCCCCGCTAACAGCTCCACTGCCCTCAGCCCCAGCACCACCCCTGTGACGCCCCCACACCTCTGCCTGTGTAAATGTTCCCTCCTGAGCTGTGACTGTGAGGTGCTGTTTCCTATTCCTACCCTGACTAGGACAAGCCTGGACTCCTGCTATCACTTCTTCTACATCCCAGTCTACCTGTGTCCGAGCCCCAGCCCCTCTGGCCTCCTCAGGGCCCCCACGTCACACCTCTGCTTCACACCTCTCAGTGCTTTCCCACTGCACCTCCTCACCTGGCTTCTGAGCCAGTGCACCAGACACAGGCGATGTCCTAGCCGCTTAGGGCCCTGAGCTAGCCCCAGCAGCTAGCCCCAGAACCCTTGCCCTTCCTCACGCCCCCAGGCACTTCCCTGTACTGAGATGTCACACATGTTGGTCTCTCTGCCTGGCATTTGCACCCACTCCGTCACATGCTGTCTCCTCACCTCCTGGGAGAGGCCTTCCTTAGCAACGCCCTCCCACTTTTTTCCTTTATCCACTTTTTTTCTTTATCCACTTGTTTGCTTTATCCCTAAGCTGTGTCCTTCTGAGCACTTAAAAAATTCGTAGTCATGAATTTTGTTTGTTTGTTTACTTTTTAAATGACTGTCTCCCCACCTGGACTGCAAGCTCCATGTGCTTTGGAACTAGGTCTGTTTGTTAAGCCCCGTCCCTAACGCACAGTAGATACTCAAGGCACACTAGCCAAACGGGTGACTGGGTCTCTGTTCAAATAAAGGAAAGGATTGTTCTTTAACCTGAGATTGTGTCTTTCCTTTATTGGGGAGGGGTTGTTAATATTGTCCTTGCTGTCATAAAATTATTACAAGAGTGAATGGTAGTTGTCAAAAATTTTAAACCGCAGGCTTATGCAGTTCTCCAAAATACTTCTGAAATCTTCTAAGTCTATGATACCCAAAATTAAGCAATGTTTTGAGGGTCTTAGTGTTGGACTCCAGAAAGGTGAACTGAGTGACAGAGAAGAGTTGGGTTCTGTGATGAGACTCAGGCCGTGGGTTCAAGACCCAGTCCTGCTGCTTGGTCACTGTAAAACTGAGCAAGTTATTCCACTTGTCTGTGCCTTGATTTCCTCATTTGTAAAATAAGGATAATAATAGGATTTACTTCCGAAGATTTTTGTGAGAATGAAATGAATGAATACCTGTGAAGTTCTTAGAATAGGGCCTGGCATATAGATAAGCTTACCAAATGTTAATGTTTTATTTGTCGTCGTTGTTTTATTATTATTGTTGTTGTTGTTATTATTATTATTATTATTATTCCCAGGTCTTCTAAATCCCCAACCAGGACTCTTTTCTCTTTAAACTGTTACCTCCCAGCGTTATCTGTTTAAATGTTACCTAGCCACTCCTAAATGCCAACCAAAATTCAGCACTTGGAAAACTATCCTCCTCCAGCCAACCAAATTCTCTGGATAGGTGAGCACAAACCCTAATAAAATGTACCCATTTTGGATAGAAATGTTTCTAAACTACATTGTTGTTTCCTACTTCCTAACCGATTTTGAGGAGATGAGTATCATTACGGAATTACATGGTGCCTTGGAGCCCGCAGAAGCACCACAGAGAAAACCAGGCAGCTGAGGCTCCTCAGAGCTGCCTCAGAGCTGGGGAGGAGCCTCTGCTCTGTCCTAAAGGCACTAAACACAGCCCAGCTCTGCTCTCCTCGTTTGCACAGTGCGAAGAGCATGCGCTCTGAGAGGTTACTGTGATTGTGGTCCTAATGAGCCAAGTGGACACACTGCCAGCTGCTAACACACTTCTTTTCTTTCTCCTTTTTTTTTGTTTTGTTGTTGTTAATAATATTATAATTCACCTAGCAGAGTGCCTTAACTTAGGTCTCCAGGCAGAATGCTCCTTTCCCCACATTCTACCAAACACCCAAGCCCGCGCCCAGAAGAGTCAGGTTAACACCTCAGAGGGAACAGACCCTTCAGACTCCGCACAGGGAATTCGCTCCTGGGGGTGTTCACATGACCTGACCAACAGGGCAAGTCACTCCTCAGGCTGCTTGCTCCCCAGGCAGGACAGGCTTTTGAAGCTGCAACATTTCTGAGTTTGGGCTTGGACAAAGACACCATTCTTCCTCACAGCCGTTCATATCCTGATTCCAGCAATTTTAACGGAATTCTATTTCCTTTCAACAGAAGGCTATTGGAAGATGCAAAAACCGTATTTGTGAAAGAATTCTAGCATTTTATTTGCAGAGTCAATTCCATTGAATTCCATGCTCTATCCCAGGTGTATTTAGACTTTCTGAGGCTCAGAACTATTCTCCCTACCCCCAACGATATCACACACGCACACCCCAAATATACAAATGTATATGGGTTATACAGTCAATATCTCATGTTGAAGGGGATCCGTATTAAATAACAGTATAAAGTAGACACTAATAAAGCAAAGAATAAAAGATGGGAAAATGAATGAGCTTCTTTTTATCTTTCTAATGCTGTTCATTATCTAGGACCTGGAAATCAAATCAATGCATTTTCTGACTACAGAGCCAACAAAATTATCTGATTTCTAAATTAGTCCTGGAATATACTTACAAATAAATAGCATAGCTATAGAGAAAGGACGGACACATAAATTTAAGACAGGACGCAAAACTGGATTCAGAAATATTCTTGCATTTGAGATTTAAAGATGAATCCATATCTAATTTTACAACTCCTATAAAGCCTAACTTCATTTCTAAAATACACCAGAAGATCCTATTGAGTTCCTGTGGAATGCTGCCAACTAAGAGTACTTTTTAATTATTTGCACGTCTAGCAATCCACAAATATGAAGCAAGCACCAAGAGTTAGTTGACACTATGGAGGATTTAGGTCTCTGGCCCCACAGAGCAATTTGCAAAACTTTGCTCTAAGACACCTGAAAAACCACGACCCTATCTACCAATTTTAGGACATTCTTTTCTATAGGGGTTCATCTTCATTCTCTGCAAAAGTATATAAGGGTCCTGCTGTGCTTCAATGGAACCAAACCTCTAAGGCTCAGGGAAATCATTTCACAAGCAAAAAAACAAATGAGATTATCTCTCAACAATCACTTCATTAGCATAAAGCTGGATATGTGATATATGGTCGTTTTGTTTTAGTTCACAACCACCTTTGCAAGTGATAAAATTTGAATTGATTGTGGGGAGAGGGTGGGAAAGAAAAACATCACGTACACATCACATCACCTCACATCATATCACATGCACACATATCACAGGATGCAAATTCAACAAGCAGAGGTGAAAGCAGAACTGGCCGAACCTAAACATATGCACAAAAAACTCCTCCCTCCCTCCTTCCTTCCTTCCCTTCTTTCCTTCCTTCCCTACCTTTTTCGTCAACAAGGCGAGGTGACTGCAGAAACACCTCATACTCACCTTGCTCCAAAGACCAAGGGGCAGTTTGGGAGCAAACTCAAGTGACATGACCCTTCCAAGGTTGGCAATGTCTCCACAAGCCCTTGCCCGTTTTTAAGTTTTACTTGCTAGGAAATCCCAGACTTTGTAATCCATGCATAATATAGGCCCCTAAGCATTTCTTGAACCCTTCCTGGAAACCCAGAGGTGATACGGCCCAGCCTCTGTCTGTTCTCAAGTCTTCCCGGAAAGAGCAGCCCAGTGGGAGAGAGAGCTCTGGGACTAACATGGGATCACAGTGGACTCGCATGATCCAGAGCATGTGTGTGAAGGTGCCTAGAGGAGGTCTCCCTTTCATAACAGGGACCTCTCTTAACTGGACAGAGGGACGTGCAATTCGACACCGGAATCCTAGGCCTCCCTTCTCAGCATCGGGCAGATCTCAAGGAAAATAGTCCAGTCCTGCAAGAGTGGGTTTCCCCTCAGCAGATCACACACACAGATCCCAACTTTCCACTGCATATGTTACCCTGGGGCTGTTTGTTTCATACCAGCTTCTCTTCCCCTCTTCCTAAAAATACCATAAGATTCTTAACTGAAGTAAATCAAAATCCATTCTGCTTTAATGTGTTCTGGAACACTTCACAGCATGTGAATTAAATTAAAGCAGGAATACCCTGGTCTCAGGACCACAGCCTCTTGGGCAAACCTCCCTTCATTCCTGGACTCCAGCAAACAGCTCAGTCTCCCCAGCCGTCTCTACCTGTTCTGACTCTGGGTTCCCCATCTGGAAAGTACACCTGACAGCTTTTACATACGTCAGACCAAGGGGTGCCACGCTGTGCAACCTCTGCTTCTATGTCCTTTTCTATAACTTGTATTTGAAGAACATCTGGGTTTTGTATTTATGTTTCTTTACACTAAGGAAGTTCATGGCCTAAGTAGTTACTTGGGAAAGGTAAAAGGTAAAGCTACCATGTTCCTCCGAAAAGAAGACCTCGCTAGACCATCAGCTCTAATGCATCTTTTAGAGCAAAAATTAATATAAGATCCAGTATTATATTACATTATATTACATTATATTATATTACATTATATTATATTATATTATGTTATGTTATATTATTTACATTATATTATGCCCAGTCTTATATTAAAATAAGACGGGGTCTTATATTACATTAAAATAAGACTGGGTCTTATATTAATTTTTTCTCCAAAAGACACATTAGACCTGATGGTCCGGTGAGGTCTATTTTCGGGGAAACACAGTAACTACACTAGCAAACTCTCACACCACCCTGATTATTCACCTGGTGTGGTTCCAAGTGCTTTACATAGATCCATCACTAAACCTCACCACCCCATGGTGACCCCATGATGTCAGTATTCTTATTATCCTCATTTTATAGGTAATGAAAGTGAGGCCCCAAAAGGTTAATTAACTTGCCCAGGGCCATGCAATTAATCAGTGGTAGAGCTGGGATTTGAACCTACGAGGTCTACCATTAAGTTCACAAACTCATCCTAGAAAAAGTGCTACATACCTCATTGCTGAATATCACTATGGTCACCTTCGAAGTACTCCCCTTGGGAAACTATGCACTGACCCAGCGCCTAGTCCACCCTTCAAAGAAATTTTGGAACTCTTTTTCTGGAATGGCCATCAGAGCTGTTGTCGTATTACCCTTGATGTCCTGAGTGTCATAAAAATGTCTTTCTTTCAATATTTCCTTTATCTTCAGGTAAGGAAAGAAGACATTGGGGGCCAGATCAGGTGAGTCGGGAGGGTGTTCCAACACAGTTATTTGTTTACTGGCTAAACACTCCCTCACAGACAGGGCCGTGTGAGCTGGTGCATTGTCATGATGCAAGAGCCATGAATTGTTGGCGAAAAGTTCAGGTCGTCTAACTTTTTCACGCAGCATTTTCAGCACTTCCAAATTGTAAACTTGGTTAACTGCTTGTCCAGCTGGTACAAATTCATAATGAATAATCCCTCTGATATCAAAACAGGTTAGCGACATCCTTGCAACAAGTTCGCGAACTTAACTGTCAGACCCTGCAGGTAGTCCAATCAGTGGTGCTGCTTACCAGGAAGGGAACAGTGTTAGCACGACTGCAAAGGCACTTCTGTGTGCCCTTACATGGAGCTCTAACTCTATGAACACCCAGCAAGCAGTGTACATAAACTACATTCGTACATAGTGACTGGGTCCACATTTACATGTCACCTTCAGGAAGAGCTGGGTTTGCTGGGCTGAGGAGAAGGAAGAAGAAAGGAGATTTCTGCCCTTGAAAGATTCTATTTTAATTCAAAAAAAAAAAAAAAAAAGAACAGACCAAGCCCTGGATTTTAAGATCAGTTTTCAAGGTCTCCAGACATGAGACAGTCATCTTAAAAGGGAAACATGACAAGAGTCTAACCTCTATGTGACCTCCTGGCTCCTACTGCTGTGCTTTCAGATTCAGTAGCAAAGGAGAACAGCATCCACAGAGCCAAAATCTCCCTAATATCAGAGCAGGTGTGTCCTCATCCATACCAGTAGGCTTTGGAAGGTTGTGAAAGTAGAAGATGCCACATTCTCTAGTGCTAACACAGTGGCATTAATCTAAATTTATTGATAACTAAACTAAGGCATAAAAGGTCAATTAACTAGTCCTAGAAGTTCTAATACAAACTCAAGAGCTTGCGTTGTTCTCCCAGCCTAACTTCCTAGAAACACCAAATCAAATATGCCACAATGCAAGCTCTTTAAACTCAAGTCCCTTTGGGGAAAGGCGTTGTTGGCTGCAGCAAAGGTCCTGACAGGCAGAGGATGCTTGTTCATGAAGATGGTGATGAGAGTGATGATGATGGAGAAAATAATGGCAGCAATGACCATGAGAGCAAGCTTTTGTGCAACATCCACTGCGGGCCAGGGATTGTGTTGACTACTCTTCATGCATTATCTCATTTAATCTTCACAACAACTATAAGAGGCACGTACTGTCACAACACCCATTTAAAAGATGAGGTATTAGATGAGAGAAGCCAACTAGCTGGGTCAAGGTGCCATGATTGGGGTCACAACATGAACCAGGGCCAACCTCACTCCTCACTTCACATTCTTATCCAATGTTTGACTGTCTCTTCCTACAAGAAAATCTTATTATAGAAAGTTCTGGGAAGAAAGTATGCTGATTATTCAACTTTTCTGGTAAATACATATGTAATCAGTTCCAAATATATATTTGAAAATTTTCCAAAATATTCAGGGTCCTCTTTCCTGTCTTAGTAAATATAGTATACTAAATATAAATCTACTTCTGTTTTATTAATAAATATACTCAGGACTATCTCCTAGCTTTTTGTCATAACAATTAGATCTGACTGTAGAGTATTTCAAATATAGGTACAGAAATTGAGGATGGCTACATTAGCATATAGACCAGGGTATATGTGTGTGTGTGGGTGTGTGTGTGTGTAATAGATAATATACACTAATATATGAGGTGTGATCAAACACTACGGTGAATGTTTAAATTTAAAAAAAAGTATTACAAAAAAAAAAGTTATTACAGTAAAAGACACATTGCCATTAATCCCCTTCAAAATACTCCCCATTGCTTCGAACACACTTATCCCATCATTCTTGCCTCTTTCTGAAGCAGTTCTGGAAGTCCTCTTTCATGAGTGTCTTTAGTTGTGCTGTCGTGGCTGCCTCAATGCCCTGAATCATTTTGACTTTGGGGAAGAGCCAGAAGTCACATGGTGCCAGATCCAGTGAATAAGGTGGATGAGGACACAGTGTAATGTTTTTATTTGACAGAAATTGCCATATACCAGAAGCGATGTGTGATACAAAGCATTGTCATGATGGAGGTTGAAGTAAAGACACTCACAAAAGAGGACTTTCCAGAAATGCTTCAGAAAGTGGCAAGTATGATGGGATAAGTGTGTTTGAAGCAGGGGTGTGTGGGGGGGTGTATTTTGAAGGGGATTAATGGCAATGTGTCTTTTACTGTAATAAATTTTTTAAATTTAAATATTCACCATATTTTTTATCACACCTCATATATCTTACTTTCACATATGTATATAATATATAAATATATCTTATATATTACATAGCATATATCTTATATATTTATATATTATGCCGAGGGTGCCAAAAAAAATGTATACAGGTGGACACTTTGGTCAACATTGCTCAAGCAGTAGTTTGCCGTAATCGGCAGCGTCTGGACGCTGATGGTAACCACTTTGAGCACCTTTTGTAGTTAGAGAAGTCAAACGTGACTTGTGTTCATCTTTCATTATCGATATATATTATTATAATTTTAATAGTTTTTTCCTTTCTTAAAAATGTGTATACATTTTTTGGCACCCTCTGTATATTTTGTTCTTTATAATTTATATCTCATTTTATAATATCCTTAGGCATGCTCTTAAGTGGGATATTAAAAAATAAGCTCTAAGAAAATTTATTTTATTTGCCTTTGTCTTGTAAAAGTTCGGTTAAATTATTTTGGTTGACAAGTAGAGGTTTCACTGTAGTGAACTGTATCAATAACCACCCGCCCATAACGTGTTTAGAGCATAAGAGATATGCTGCGAAACAGGAAAAGGAGCAAACGAAAACTTAAAAACAATAAAACCCAGCATACAAACTAAAACGACCAGTCCCCTAATCCTAAGGAAAGTCCTGTTTCTCATCAGGGGCAGTCAGTGTATTTTTATCTCACGGTTTAATGTTTTTGCAGACACATTAAATCATAAAAATCCAAGAAACCATATCTCACCCTGAAACCACACAATATATTTTAAGGAATGTGTCCCTTTTCTAAGAAACTGCTTGAGTCGCAGGAAGTGGCAAAGTGGCAGGTGTGTTCCCATGATCAGCCAAAGAAACCAAATAAACGTTCCACTGGGCAAACCTGTTTCTCTCTGATAAACAGCTGCCTGCTACATTAAGGAGGGAAAGGATCCAAAGGACGGCCCGTATGTTTGCCTGCCACTTGTGTTGTTCCGTTTAAATTGAAAAGGAAGATGGCAGCCCACACTGCTCTGCAGCCAGGCCAATCCCAGGCCCTGCATGGGCTGGAGGTTTCAAAACCCCAGCTGTAGACAGAGATGTCTACAGGTCTTCTGTTCTCTAGGTAGGCATGGAAAAGGATGGCTCAACTAGGAGTTGCAGGACAAGCAGATTTCACATGAAAAAGAGATTATTATGCAATAGCTAGACGCAGGGGGCGGGAGGGAAGAGTGTCCATCTTTACTTGCTCCCAAAGCAGCCCATACTTTCCCTCTCACACCACTCACCACACTGTAAATAACTGTCTGCCTGTCTGTATTCCCAGCAGGCTGTGAGCTCCTGGAAGTCGGGGACTATCCACCCTGGGTACATAATGGGCACTCGGTGCGTGATAATTATTGTTGCTACAAGGTGTGCTCAAGAAATACCTGTTGACTAAATGGAACAGAGGAAGGAATGGAGGAAGGGGACTTTTCACCTGGCTAACTCTTGCTGAATGCTTGTTGCTGGAGTTCAGTAGCTGGGATACGAGTCACTATTTTGCAGCTTTGGTTTGTTGTGATGTAAGCAGGGTTAAATAAAAGTACATCTTAAAACATAACCAAAAAGGAGCAAAACTGAATGGGCTTGCTGAAAGTTTAAATGAAGGGGCTGTCTAGGAGAAGGGAGCCAGTTGGCTGCTTAGGGGGCATGAAGGTTAAAGCAAAATCCTAATAGAAAGGGTCTGAGGGACACCATCCAAGGGGTCCCTTAGCCACACAGAAAAAAGTGGGACAGTTTTCAGACTACCTAGGAGCCCTTAGGGCTCACAGAGACAGACTGGCTACCATAGGGATGGGAGCTGCTGGGTGAGCCTGGGCCAGCTCCGCAGTGGTCCTGCCAATCAATACCCTCCAGGAAAACTGGGGCTTGCAGTGAAAGAGCTGCTATGAAAGTGACCTAGGCGCGCAATCAGGTTGCAGCACTGTAGGCAGGGCTGTGCCCTTCCCCTTTGGCTAAGAGGTCTCTCATGCTGCCCTTCTCCCACGCCGCCAAGGAGCGAAAAGGGATGGACAACTAATGTTTATGAATTCCTGCTATGGACCACTTCATTCTCCCATGAAATGTCTATGAGGCGGGTGACATCATTTACATTATACAAAACTGAGGCTGAGAACTGTAACTAACCTACAATCACACTGGTAAGTAGTAGAACCAGAATTTTTATTTTGGGCTGACTGTTCCAGGGCCAAAGAGAATCTCCGGGCCCCAGGGACCCAGCCTGCCCTCCCAGGCCTAGTGGAGGCAGCCTGGTGGGGCACAGAATTGGACAGAAAGTTGCTGTTGGCACAGCCTGCTCTTGTGAGTGCTTTGCAGGTTATTATTTCCCACAGCTTCCTGCCTGCCGGCTTCGCCCTGCCTAGCCTGGAGCCACCTCCATCTGGAGACATAATCTTGTCTCCGGAGTTTCAGCTAAACTGCTGGATGCCCAGCTCTCCTGCCTGCTCCAAGCTAGCTCTCTGACGCTTCTGTTAACCCAGCTCCAAACAAAAAGATTCCCCAGGGCCAATATTCCCACAAGGGTGGTGGTCCCTGGGATGTGTGCGTAAGCAGCATATACCGTGGCCCCACCCCACAGCCACAAAGCCAGAATCTCTGGGAGTGGGGCCCAGGAACCTGCAGTTTTAACAGCTTCCCTTTAAACACTATGCCAGTGAGTGTGGGCCAGCCTCTGCCCTCTGGTCTCCAGGAAGACAGGGGCTCCCAAACCCCTCCCTATGAACACTTGCCACCCATCCCCCAACCCCCAAATTGCAATAGTACATATTTAAGACAGAAAATTGGGGGGGGAACTAAAAATAATTGAGAAAAAAATTGTTTGACATATTTTTTACCATGTTTGAGAAGCACTTAACATTTGGGATTAATTCCTTCTGGTGTTTTTCTCTGCATATCGACACAGATAAGGTTTTCCTTTAAAACAACATCATTACACCAGACTGTTTAGAGGCCTGCTTCTCTTGCTCAGCAGAGCACAAACACAGCAACGCTGCCACCCTGACGGATGCTCAGGTGACCCTGCAGTGTCATCAAGGTCCAGTTCAGGACGGTGGCTACTGACACCACCAGGTTACACGCAGTGGTGCTGATGCAGGAGGATGAGAATTGGAATCGGGTCGCCAAAGTTTTGCAAATGGGCCCTTCTGCTGACACTGCCCATCTCCCCAACCTCAGAAGGTTACTGTCTACAGATGGATCAATTCCAAGAATACTCACATTTTTTAAATCCTAAAAGGTTAGCAATAGAAAACCTTTTAGAGGTTATCAGGACCAATCTCCTCCTTGCAAATGAGGAAGCCAGAGTTGAGACATTGTTAGCCTCTGCTGGAGACTCAGTGTCTCCTCACCAAGCCCAGGGTCCTCCGGGTCTGCCATCTGTGCCTGGACTCTGCTCACCAGTTTCCACACACACACACACACACAATGGCCTGCCATGCTTGACAGAGGGCAGCAGCCACATGGGGCAGGCCCAAGGATCAGGGTCTCAGGACATGCCTTTCAAATTTCAAGGATCACTCATTACCATCACAACTCTCGGCCCAACAGCCAATGTTCAGATCCAAGGGTATCTAAGATTGGCTGTGGAGTGTTGTCGGGGAGTGTTCTGCTCACAGCTATCGAATTCCAAAGGTATCAGGTCCCCACATTCAGCAGAGCAGTCCCTTATGTGGAGGAAGCTCTGAACCAGCTGAGAACCATATTCCAGTTTCATGTCGCTCAAGAATCTTCTCTGGCCTTCACATGATAACTCAGGCATAAACCCCCAAATCACAACACGTGGGAGAGTCATGAGCAGCAAGACTTGGTTGAAGAAAAATTACCAAGTTCTGTCTACTCAAAAACTTCCTTGAGTATTCCCACTTATGGAAACCTGGTTTCAGTTTCTAGCTCTCCACCCCCGTTTCTCGTTTGGGGGAGGGCTCCCCTAGGACTGCTCAGCCGTCTGGGGGACATGTGAATTCAAAGCAGGACCCTGGACTTGAAGCAGACGGCTAGCAAACATGAATTCATTCATTCATTCTTCAGTGCTCTGAGCACTTCTTTCCCAGGCACAATGTTAATAGGTTTTCAAATACAGCTTATTTAACACCCATGAGGACTCTATGAAACAGGACTTATTCTTCCCATGTTAAAGATGAGGACCCTGGGGCTCAGAGCAATGAGCAGAGCAGATTGGCTACAGGCCAATGAAGAAAGCTTCAAGCCTCTCTTGCAAGGGCCCTTCCAAGGCCCTAACAATTTATAAAATTAAGATGTTTCAGCTGCAATTGGTTAAGAGCACTGTCTCTTTCCACTCTGATATCTCCTCCTGCTGTAGTTCCCTTCATGTCAAGTGGTGTTAGAGCAGCTATAGGCATTTTGAGATCCGGCTAAGAGGAAGTTGAGTTGGGGATAAATTTAGTTTGAGTGTAGTGGGTTGATGCCTGTGCTTCGCAGTCACTTTAATGCAGAGCAGGTATTGCTAGCTGCCCCCAGAACTGTCCCCATGGCTTCCAGGAATATGCCTACCGCCCACTAGGCTGACTCACTGTCATCAAGACTCAAAGGTACAACACCTGGCACCTGAGATCTGTGGGAAGTGGAGGGAAAACAAGGATTGAAATAGACCCAGAAGCTAGACTGTGGAAATTTCTTCCAGTCATCAGACATGAGGAATGGTAGGTGGAGAATTTACTTCTCACTGATGCCTACTCAAAAAGGGAAGTTTTCTCCTGTCGGAATATATTTGATAATACATTGAATACAGTTATAAACCTACCAGGCACTTTTTCCCTTTTTGATAGGAATTATGTAAAATAGATTGTATTAAAATTCCTGCATTGTAGGACCCAGACCTGTGTGTGGCCCTACAACAAAAAAGTGGATGCATGTGTATGAAGTCTCGTATTATGCACTGTAACTATCAATAATAATAAAAAACAATTTTGTCAACCATGCTAGAAGACTAAGTGATCTTTTCAGCCTCCCTCTAGAAAAATTATAAAATCATTATCATATGAAGAGGTGATCAAAGAGTATTCAGCCAAAAGATGCTAAGGGAAAAAAGTATTTTAGAGGTTTTTAATTCATATAATTCATAAAATTATTCATAAAATTATTTTGTTATTTTTCTGGATTCTGTAAAGTTTGTGATACATGTCAGGTTTTTAAAACTTGTGTTAGACATGGTTTCTTTTCTCATTCTAAGTAAACTTTTCACTATTGTATCTAATCTTGTATTTGTAACTTCATATTCTTTTTCTTAAAGAGGTCCTCAAAATTGCGTAAGTTTCAAGTCCTACAAAATCTCAATCCATCTCTGGAGATGAAATAACTTCCCCAGACAGGAAGTGGCAGACCCCAGACTGGAAACCCTGACTCTGGGATTTCCTGCCTCTCATCCCACATGCACCAGTCACCGGGTACAAGGGGCAGGGTGCTAGTGGGGGATGGTGAAGAGTGATAAATTAGCCAACAGGCTCCACCACTGCAGCCAACACATTAGCCTTCTACCTCACCTGGGAAGGCAGACAAGAGGCTTTCTGAGGACTTGAGTATGCAATCTAACAAAACTGGACTCTTAGAACTAAGTGCCTTGATTAAGGATAAATAAACCCAAGTCCGCACACAACATAATTGAACCTGATTTGATTCTTCCAGGTGTCATATTCGCTAGACTTACACTGTCCAAAATGGTAGCCAGATGTGGTTACTTAAGTAGAATTAAAATGAACTAGAATTAAAAATCTAGTTCCTTAGTTGCAGTAGCCACCTTTCAAATATCCAGTAGCCTCATGTGGCCAGTGGTTATTGTATCGGACAGTGCAGATAGATAGAGAATGTGTCCATCATCAACCAGCATTCTATTGTTCAGTTCAACTGACTTAAATATTCCTTACTAAGACACACCTAAGGTCTTCTTCTCAAGCAGAGGGCATTTTCACGTGAGTGTGGGGGACGTGTGAGGAGGGGGGAAGAAGTAGGAGAAAGGAAGACCTGTCCAGGAGAAGCACAGTGAAGCAGCCCCGCAGCAGAGACGGGCCAGGGACAGCCAGGAAGGAAACGGAACCCAGGCTGGCTGAGCTATGGAGCCTTGCAGAGAACAAGGGTGTTATCAGACACGTGAGCCAAGAAAATGATTTAAATCACACCCGAGAAAGAGTAAGGAGTGGAAGTATTAGCTCCAGAATCAAGGTCATTTGTCTCTTTACACACAAACACACACTCACACCTCACACGCTTTAAAGTGCACTTTGCATTCCGAGTCTTTGCTGGGGAATATTAGTTACAGATTTGTATGCTGGAATATCTGTAAGTATAAATCGTAGCGTTGCTAGCAGCAAAAGCATGCACTTCCTCAGACCTCCCCTCCACTGCTACTCCACTCCCCAAAGAATTACTGCCAATTCCAGACCTCCACAGAGATCTAAAGGGCAGCGCCCCCTTCCCCCTGGGGCTATAGGGACCCTGGGCTGGGCCCCGACTCTCCTGCTGGGCCTGACTCAGGGAATAGATCCTGCACCCAACCTCCCGTATTATGAGATTAAAGGGCAGTTTAGGGACCCTGGCTCCTTTCATGGGCTGCCAGGGGCATAAGTTCAGTGAATTCTAGAGCAAGAAAGCCTGGCAGAGTGAGAGACCCACATTTCTCCTACAAAGTGGCACAGGGCAAAGTGACAACTATGTTGAATTTAAAGAACCACTGTTACAAGCCCTTTTTATACTATTTCTCATTTAATCCTCTGCCCGTTTTATAAATGGGAAGCCTGAGGCTCACAGAAGTTAAGGAACTTCCCCACTGTCATCTAGCTGGTAAGTGGTGGAGCCAGGATTCAAGCCCACGTGTGTGATTCCTGAATCCTGACTCCAAGTCTAGGCGAGGTGTGGGCCAGCTAGGTAGCTGCCTGGAGGACAATTCTCTAAGGGACCCTACTGCACCACCGGGCGATGAGAAAGGTGAGGCCAGCTCACAGTTCTCTGGGCAAGGTTCCTTACAACACTTGTGAAATGTCAACGGGCCCCACCTGGGCGCAACAAGACAGTGCCCCCACCTGGTAATAAGCACGCCACTCAGGCACCTCTCCTGCTCCTCACTACACAACCACTGGATAATCTGGAGGAAAGAGTCTGAATTGTTAGCCCGCCTGGGAGGTGTACCTGTTGCCCTATGGTCCTGCTCTCACCTACTCAGGTGGGAGCCCTGAAATGAGCCAACAACGGGAAACGTGGGCTAACACGTACACGTTCTTCACTCAGAGGCTCCAGGCTCCCCAGACCGCCACTATCATCTGATCTCACAGAAGGACTTGGCTAGAAAGACGGCCTCCACTTTTGATCCAACCTGGTCCTTTTCTAAGACATTTGTCTGGTGTACAATGTATGCATCCAAACTTGCTGCCCTCCCCTTCCACCCTGGGCTGACAGGGACAAGAATTCCAGTAAAGGTGCAGGATCACAAAGACAACCAAGGAAACAGTAGGCAGGCCATACACAAGCCCCCAACATAGCTCCCAAACCCTGGTTCCACATTTATTTCTACTCACAAAAGAGATTTTGCCTCCAAGTGGAAGGATTCGGAGTTTTAATTAAATTTTGTCAAAACACAAAACTCATTTCCCCTGAATTGTGCTTCCCAACCATAAAGTGACGGCATCAGGGGACTGAAGGAATGATGGCACGTGTTGCCATGCCAAGCGCCAAGCTCGGCTACGGGGTTGCCCTCTCGGGCTCTGGATATCTCTTCTACTCGAGTCCACAGGACCAGGAGCGGCTCCTGCCGCTGTCGTCGGTGTGTTCCCAACTCAGTGCCTGGCTGGGACTCAGCAAACATTAGTTGAGCAAATGAGACTCCTGCTCACAGCACGCTCCAGAAGTCCCTGGTAATTCACTTTCTCTCTCTATTCTGAGCCTCCGTGTGGGCTGGTTTAGAGCACAAGCTCGCTCAAGAGGCAACCCTCCAGAGAAGAGCAGGGGTTAATTGTGTTTACTGGCAGCTGTCTTCCACAATATATCTTACAGCTTGTAAAGCTCTGTGGCCTTCCAGTGGGAAAAGGGGGAGAAGTCAAACTCACAAAAAGAAAGTGTCCATGAGGGACTTTACTGTGAATGGCACCTCCAGACCTGTCAGCGCTGAGGACTGCCTGTTTCCCAGCCGCAATTTACCTCAAGGGCAAATATCACCTTTCTGTCCAATAGGAATAGAGCACACTGGGGAAATGGCTTACACCAAAGTGAGGGTAAAGCAAGAGCTGCACCGGAACTGAAAATTTTGGACACCTAGGCTGTGAATACTGTTAACCTACAAAAGCAAAAAATGTTGAATAGACCCAGCATAGCCCTGCTTAAGTGGGCCCAAACACTAGGGCTTTACCTTTAAAAAATCTATTTTCACCTCCTTCCCACCCTCCCCACACCACCACCACCACCACCACCACCACCACCACCACCACCACCATCGCCGCCACCATCGCCACCACCACCACCGCCCTCTACGAGCAGCACGTGCTGCTAACTCTGTTTTCTAAGAACCTGGTCAGATACACCGAGTGGCTAGTCAACACATTTCTTGTAATGGGGCTTAGAGAGCAGAGTCAGAAGCTGGGGGCCAAGAACACAGGAACTTGTTCACATCCCATGTCTGCCCTGACCCTGAACCACAGCCCATCACTGCCACAAGTTAAAGTTTGTGGAACTGAAAGAGCACAGAAAAGGGTAGAAGGTGAAGAGAATGACCTAGAAATAAGCAAATGAGAACAGGTTCTTCGTGACGTGGCACCAGGATACAGCAACGATGAATGTTAGCTCTCCTCTTGGCTGCTGACCCCTTCTGCGCTGGGACCCACCAGACTCTGACTCCAATTAGACTCACCAGCTGTGCTTCCAAGAAAAGCCTGCCTGGGTCAGTCTGGCTGCGCAGACACTGCCACCGCGAGAAACTCAAACCAGCCACTTGGCTTGGCGTACCTTATGATCTGGTGAAGACGTGCCGAGCCAAAGGAAGAACAAATAACACCTCAGAAACACGGCAGAGAAGTCACTGGCCTGGGCCCGGATGCGGAGGCTTCTTGGCTGCCCTGTGTGTAGACACCAGGCACCAAGGTCCTGGCCTTCTCTGACCTCCGGTCTTTGAAGAAAAAAGGTGATAACCAGGAATTGGGCTTTTAACCTTGAAACTGATAAAGCAGACTGTTGCTACACCCTCCAAAGTGTTAAACCCTCTAGCCCAGTGGTTCTCATCCATGTATTTTGGCCCCCCCAAGGCACATTTGGCAATATGTGGGGGCACTTCCATCCCCCAAACATGAAGCAACACCAAAATCTTTATTCAGGAACTGAAAGTGAGCTCTCACGAGGCTGGCATTAGTACACTCCCACACAACGTGCCCACGTGCTGCAGCTTGACGAGATGACCACGGCAAGGTTACTGAGAATGACGTCCTTGACCTGACACTGCTCTCTGATGTAACCCACTCCAAGGGCGCCCTGCTCCTCTACGTGTTGGCTTTGGAAGTTCCCCCCAAAAAAGTGTGTCTTTTTAGAATTAAATCACCTGGCTGGCCACTGTGCAGAAGCAGACACTACCCCTCTACCAACAAGTCAGGACAAAAAGAAAAACCCACATCAAGTTTTGGATCTGGAAACACAAGCAAGCGAGTAATGAGCCAGGCCAAACATAGGAGAACTTGACACTTTTATGAAAGACAGTTTCAACCGATTCATGGGGAAAAGAAACCCAAGTGCTGAGAGGGTGCATCCAGCTCCTAAAGCACAAGGACCACGCCCCCCCTCTTACACAGCCCTCCCCTCCTCACAGGCTCTTCTGTCTCGGCTCTAAGCCAAGGGGAGAATGCTCGTGGGACCACACCACTTGCTCCTCTGCACCCCAGTTTCTTCCTTTCTGCCCCTCTTGGTCTCCCTGCACATAACCTCATCTCCCCACAAACATCCCATACTGTCTGGTCGAAACCTTCACTCCACCCCCTTTTATTAGAATGTTCCCACCCTGGGATATTCACACCTGTAGGGCCCAACTGTTATATTGAATATTTCAAATGCTCTAACTTTTGCCAGGGACACAGAGGCTCAGGTGAATCACAGAACAGGCTGGACTGTTGGCAGCCCTGACGCACTAACACAGGCCAGCCCATGCCAACCAGAAGTGCTGACTGTCAGAAAGGCACATTTCTGTCTAAACAAAATATAATTTTTTAACTACCTAAAGATTTCAGTTGGTTAAGAAGTGTAACTGGATGAGAATTTTTCAATCTGGCAAACAGAACTGGTGAGAATAACTAAGTGGTCCTTGGTGGCTTATAAACAGGGCTGGGGGCCACTGCCCTTTCCCACTGACACGTGACGGGCCTAGAATGCTGGCGGTGCCAGCCAGCTGAGTGTAGCAGCTGCTACTCCCCAAGCCCCTGGGGGCCCCATGAGCAGAGAGTGGCCCCAAGGGAAGGCGGTTCTGGCCAATGGCAAGGAGGGGTGTGCAAGGTGAGGCTGAGGAGGGTGAGGGTGGGGGCAACAGGAAGTCAGATGGCAGGACAGGGCATGGCCGTGGCCATCTTCTAATCACACCCCAGGGGCCTGTTAAACATTTCCTTACTTTGTATTAGGAGAAGAGAACACGGCATCTAGAAAAATGGAAATGCTTGGAGCAAGGAAGAGGCTAAAAGATAAGGAGATTGTGTTTGGGCAAAGTGAGAAACGCAGGCAAGACATGCAAAGTGGAAACCCTCTCACGGTCTCAGATCCTTAGAAAACTGCCCCAAACTCTAGCAAGATTTTTCTAGAAGTCGGGAAGAGCAGAAGGCAAGATTCCAAAAGACCATCCATTGGTCAAAATGCACCCTTAATTGTTAATACACAGCACACTCCGAGTCACAGCACTGCCTCAAGGAATCGTTAGGGACTATGACATTGAATGAGTAATAGTCGCTTCCTGTGCATATTAGCATATTTTAACATATTTGCCAGTAGGGTGTAGTGGAAGGCAGGCTTCCTGGGGAGCCGGGCTTCCTGGGTACAAATCCCAGCTCTGCCTTGTACTAGATCTGTGACATTTGGCAAATCGCTCAACCTCTCCACGCAGCACTTTGCCCCCTCTGTGAAAAGGGGCAGATAAATAACACCTATCTCAAAGTGAACTCTCAATAAATGTTAGCTTTTCTTTTTGAAAAGACTTGGGATTAAAATGAATGAAAGACCTGGGGTGTCCACCAGTTGATGAACATTCCTTTTCTTCAGAGGTTAGTGCTGAATTGTCTCGGCCTTCCTTTTGCACCCGGAGTTTGGGTTACGTCCAGAGACAGAGCCTTCCCTGTCCGTTTGGATGTGGAGGCAACGGCACCAGGTGCTTGGCCCACTGTTTCTCTGATCTCTATGCTGCCAGAGCTGAAATGCCACTTGAGTTTGTGAGGCCCATCTCATTTCCGAGTCCCCCGAAACACCCCTCAAAAAGTCAGGCCTTTCGATTTGGTCCTACTCTCCTGTTCAAGGGGTCCCCCACCATGAGAGACATCCTGACAGCACTCGTAGGGGGACTACTGAAGGAAAAAATCATTCAGTGACACTTACGAAGGCAAAGGAAGGCAAACGTCACTTAGAGCACCACTGCAATAGGTGTGGGGACCACTATGGTGGGTTTTGCAGTGGGGAAGAGAGCTTGGGCTCAACTGCAAATACAATAAGGAAAAGGGGGGATTTACAGCCAAGGAGCAGGGAGAGCATGTCAGGGGGTGGAAAATTACTGACAGGAAACACTGGCGTAAGGGAGGATGCAATCTAACACGATTCTTGCTGAAAACAAGCCAGGGCAACCAGACATCACCTGGGGGATGGTGGAGGGTAAGGAACTGATCAGACGTTGAGCAGGATCACATATGGAGGATGAGGGGTTCTGGCTAAACCCACATAGCAGGATTCTTCTAAAATTGGACAATGCAGAAAGAAACAGAGAAGCTCAAAAGCCGAGGCCTAGTGGACAAGAGCTCAGAAGAGCCTGACTAACATTTCGTCATGGAGAGAATCCCTGTCAGGCCCACCCTCCAGGCCAGCAGGACTGTGGGTGAGGCCCACACTCTGAGGGAGAGGGGGGTCTCCTATGTTGGGAGGAGGAGGACCCAGAGGCTGGGGAAGGGCCGAGAGACAGAGAGGTGGGTGCAGGGAGGACAGAGCCTACGTGCTTCCATCTGCAATGACGTCATTGTGTTGTCAGATGGCCCCTGAGCTTTCCAGGATAAAGCAGTCATTTAGCTTCTCAGCATCCTGGGGCAGAAAACACTGGTGTCATCTGCTTTTTGTTTATTTGTTTCCTTGGAATCAAAGTTCTCACTGTATGGATACAAAACGAATTCAGGCTCTTTCTATGCAACATAAGAAGGAAAAACTTGGTTTCTAGTAACTGTTTGTTGACGGACACAAAGCCAACAGGGCAGAAGGAAAGGCCTCTCCTTCCCACAGGGTCTTTCTTGGAGGTGGGGAGGGTGAGGGAGAGGAAGGAAGTGATGTGGAGTTCAACCCCAGAAGAACTGCTGACACCACAGCAGCAAAAAGCATCGTCTTGCACATGTCTCGACTAAGTGCTTTCCCACAGCCCTGGAGTAAAGGCTCCTGAGGGGGTTTCTGCCATTCCCCCAACATCCGTATCCTGGCTCAGAAAAGGAAGCTCAGGGCCTCGGGGCTGAGCTGTGTCTTCACATGTGCACATGTACATGTACACACACACACCCTGCAAGCGGAAGGTCCACAAAACACGGAGCAGTTCCTCTCTAAGAATTCACAGAGGCATCTGACCCGCCAGGGGCAGGGGTGCACAGAGCCATGCCTACACCTGACTTTCTGAAGGTAACAGTGTCTCCACAGGTAGAAGACAGACAAATGAAGTGTCCTTCCAGCTGAAGCAAACGGAGGCTTTGTTTTCTCACTGGAGTGTTGTAAGAATTGATTGTTTTGGAGAAATGACAAAATCTAAGAGCTCTGCTTCCCAGGCTAGAAGACAGACCAGATCTATTCATTCAGCAAGCATTAAATTAATACACCAATGGCTCTCATTTTGCAAAGAGGAAGCGTGGTGCAATCCATGGGCTGGCACGCTTGCACAGATGCTGAAGGTGAACACACGGCGACTGCCATTTTGCACATTTCCTTGTCGCATCAATGAGGCGCTAAAAATTTAACTATTAAAAAAAAATCAAACCTCTGACATAATGCCTTGAATTATATCAATAAGTTCCTTTTTAACAAGGTGTTAAGTTCAGGGAACACATCCATTTACTGATTTTCCCTGAAGAAAGTCCCTCTCTCCACCAGGAAACCTCTTCAACCAGAAATCTGTTTTCCCACTTGATGTGGTTTGTGCATCTTGGGGCGTTTCTAGTGCCCTCTTGTCTGTCTCATGGACCCCACGGAAAAGCAGGCTGTCTCCCTAGAACTATTAATGTTGACACTCCTGCTGATGACTTGTGTGTGGAAACACTTGTCACATATCGCAGCCGTGAGCTTCCCATACATTATAGTCGAATAGTTAGCACCGTGATAAAGGTTTCACATTCACTGACTCATTAGCTCTCCCAATAGCTCTGTGAAGTACTATTATTATCCCCATTTTAAAGACAAGGAAACTGAGGCTCTAAATAATCTTCCCAAGGTCCTGTAATTGTAGGGTTAGGATTCAAATTCAGCCCAACTTTTCTCCAAATCTACATTCTTGTCCCTGCACCAGAAGCTTCCAGGCCAGTCTTTTCCCATCAGCAGAACTCTGGCATTCTGGCGAGGCCGGACCATGTCACGAGTATTTCTGGGTTAGGTCTAAATTCTAAAGCCCTTCCCTGAAGCAGGGTTATGGGAAGCACAGACGTTCATGAAGGCCGTGAGGAAAAAGAACCGAACCAGATCAGAAAGCCTGCTTTACGCCGGTCAAACACAGCTACCTGCTTTAGGACTAACCACTAACCACCCTGCCATTCAAAGATGTGCCTGTACCAACTCTGCCTCTTTGGTCTCAGTTTTCTCACCTTAAAGTGGGTACAATAAAGCCTGTGCCACAGGGCTGCTGTGAGGAGTTAGTGTGGTCAGAATCCTAATGCACATAACCGGGTGCCTGGCACATGTGGTCAATAAACGGTGGTCACTGCTACTATTTCTTGGTGGATTCCCTGGAGTTATTCCTAGATCCAGTTGAGGGAGGAGGAGGGGAGCAGTCCCCCCCCACCCCCAGTGAAAATTGCTTCTTGCCGAAGACAGGCCAGCATGATCAGACATCACCTGGGGACAGGTGGAGGACCAGGAACCTGCTCAGATATGGAGGGTGATCAGATACGGAGGATGGAGGATTCTGGCTAAACCAACTTGGCAGGATTCTTGCTAAAATTGGACAATGAAGAAATAAACAGAGAAGCTCACCAGTTGACGTGTACTTGGGTCTTTGTGTGGAAGGAAACAAATGTTTGCCACATAGCTAGTACATTTTTTAGAATTTCTGGTGCATGGCGTAAATAGTAAAAAGTAAAGACTTTTAATGGGTTTTATATTGCTGTACAGTATATACTCCCTAGTTGCCTGCCCCTGTGGTAGACTTCGCCCACTCACCTCCTCCCTATTCCATGCCCCTTTTCCACCCAATGCCATGGCCTAGACCTCTTCCAAATGTCCTAATAGAGATGGACTAGAGAGGCAATGGCAGTCTCTCCCCCAATCGTCCCCATGGCAATCACAGTACTTCAGGGGAAAAGAAAGCTGCTCCTTCACAAACAATATGGGCCTGACTTCAGAGGGCCTCTCTGAAATACTTTCCAGGGAATCGGAGATGCATGTGCAAAGCTCACAACTGGGAAAGAACATGCTGCTTAGGAAAGCTACCGGAGGTAGGTGGGGGAGGGAGCGTGGCCAAGATGAGGCCAGGGAAGTGGTCAGGGGTCGACCTTCTAGAGCCATGCAGGCCTTGTGAACGATCTTTGGTTACTTTTTGTTCAGCAAGAAGCCACAGACTGATCAGAGTAAGGAACCAGCAGGAAGAGCCAAGGCAGGGTGTGGGAGACCAGTTAGGAAGCTTCTGCAGCAGCCAGGCCTGGACGGGGGGAGTGGAAGTCGGAATGGACAAGTGGACGGATTCAAACGCACGTTCTTAGAAAGAGGAACCAATAGGACCGGGCGATAGATTGGTGTGATGGGTGGTGGGGAACAGAGGATGCAGTCTGGTTTCTGGCTCAAACAGCTGAGGGGACGGTGCGCCCCTTACGGAGACAGGGACACCTGAAGAGAGAGACTCAAAGGCTGATGACAGGAGCTGGGTGGGGGTAGCTGGGGAGGGGGTGTGAGCAGATACTGAGCGGAGCTGGGCACATCGGTCATCCAAGCGAAGATGTGGCGAAGACGGCTGTGTTTACTGGCAGGTGTTCTGCAAAGCAATCCGCGCAGATGTATGGAAGCTGAAAGTGAAGGTGAAGGGCTCACCTAGGGAGTGAGACCACAGGAAGAAGAGCACTCTGGGACTCTCTGGCCCTTATGGCCAAGCCGAGGGGGTGGAGGAAGCAACAAAAGAGATGAGGCAGGAGTAGGCAGAAAAGCAGGCAGAAACCCAGCAGAGGGTGGTGCCTCGGGAGCCCCAGCAAGAAAAGAAGATTTAGAGTTTTAATTAAACTTAATAAAATGCTGCTCAGAGGGTGAGAAAGATGAAGTCTGCACAATGTCATCAGCATTCACACGTATGCGGGTCAGAAGTGTTCTTGGGAGCAAGTGTGGCTGGGAAACAGCGCGAGGCCAGAAGGGTGAGCAGGAGGCGAGACGGGACTTACACCTCAGCCTGCGGCCCCCGCGGTCCAGCCTCACCACGCAGCACATCCTTTCACAGCCTTTATCTGGTTTGTGATGATCCTGCTTGTTTACTTGTTTACCCGTTTGTGGGCTCCCTTCCCTAGAAACGTAAGGTCTGTTCAGGGCAAGTGCCTTGTCTGTTTTACACACAGACCTAGCAGAATGCTTGGCACAGAACAGCGATTCAAGAAATACCTGTTGAATATTGAATGAGTGAAACAGAAACAGAGTAGAGGTCAGTTTGGTTAGTAAGTAGGGAGAGAGGAAGCTGGAAAGCGAGTGGGCTACAAGCAGAAGCTACTGACGGCACTGTGCCAAGGGTGAGGAAAAGAGAGGTGGGTTGGTGGCCCTGAGAAGGTGAGGGGGAGAGGGTGTCTCAGGCTTAGGGGGAGGGTTAGGGCAGATGCAGGCCCCTAACACACAAGCTTAAAAGAGAGACTAAGCGGTATTTTCTAGTCTGAATGACATCCAACCCACACGTCCTGGCCTTCGGGCACGTCCCCCCAAACCAAGCCCTGAGACCAGGATTCCTTAGGCAGGTGAATCATTGAAGAAATGCCCCCAGGGGGACACCGCCAGGGGAGTAAGAGAGCAGGACAGAGAAAGGGAGAGGCCAGGCCAGGGTCTGACGGAAGATGAAGTCCCAGCCGCAGCCTGATCCCAGGAGACTTCTGGAGTGTAAATTGCACCCCCTCCAGAGTTTGGACCCTCCTCCCCACGGCAAAGCAGCTGAGCTTTCACATTCTCACACCAGGAAATACTGGCTACAGATACTCCAGCTCTCTTGGCAAGCGGGCGATCCATGAAGAAGGAGATGGGGCAAAGGCCACAGAAGTTGCGGGTGGGCACGCAGATTGGTCACCATGGGCCAAGAGTGTCTAGGCAGAGCGCCAACAATGCTTGCTGCTAAACCAGGACAGAGTTTTGTGTGAAGTCCCCTAGAAAGGCTCATCAAACAAATAACTTCATTCTGGGGAGCCGGAAGGTACAGGGAGAGTTACCATGTAGAATCATTTTTGTTCTGGAAAATCATCTTTCAAAAGAAATATCAAGGCTCCTAAAGTGCTCAGAGCACTCTTCTCAGAAAAATCTAAGGCTGTGAATTGAGTACAACAACTAATACTGAAGGTGAGATGTGAGAAAGTACTCAGAGTATTTAGAAATACTTAAAAATCAAGAAATAGAAAACCGAGGAACCTGTGCTACATTTCTGGAACACGCTTAGTATTATCACAGGACTGTAATATTGTAGAATCCTCGGAAATAATATCACTTGCAATAAAATAAAATAAATCAACCGACTGATATTTACTGAACACCTACTATGAATCCAGCTCTGTGCTAGAAGTTTATCATCAGGCTGGGACCAGATGATATTCCTGAAACAGTTAAAGAACAAGGCCAAAAAAAAAAATAATAATAATTCCATGGGAGGCAGAGAAGTTTGATGGATAAGAGTTGAGCCCCAGAGACAGACTGCCCAGGATTACTCTCGTTTCTGCCACCAAACTCTCTGCTTCCCATCTGAAAAATGGAGTCCTAATAGTGCTTACATCAGAGGATTCCTGAGAGGATAAAATGAAGTGATTAGTGAAAGGCCCCCAGTGCAGTGCCTGAGGCGTACAGTCAGCAGTCAGCCCTTGGAGTCCCATTGCTGCAGCTCTTATTGGAGGTGAGGGATGGAAAAGACCCCTGCTCCTCTGACTTGTCTCCTCTCTTGCTCTGCTCAGAAGGACCAGGACATTTATGCCCGGCTACGGGTCACACTAGGAAAAAAATCAGGAAACATCACCCTTGTTTCCTTGGACCCAGATGCCACCAAGCCAAGCATGGACCAGAAGCTGAAGGGCAGAGAGTGTGCGCTTTTGCTGGGCTGGCCAGGAGCCGAGGTTTTCTGTCCTGGGCGCCTTTCAGACTCAGAGCACACATGTGCTCAGACTCCAAAGGGTGTTGGGTCAGCAAGGACACACTGGGAAAGCCATCGGCATATTTGTACCCCTACTGACCATTTCCTGCCTGGCACCCAGGGGCCAGTGTGGACACTTTTCCATCAGTGCACAGACTGAGGTGCCGAGGACAAGGCGATGCAATCACACGGGCCTTCGCTCCTGTCTGCACCGCCACTCACAGCTCTGTGCCTTTGGGCCAGGGACGTGCATTTCTGAAGGCGCGATTCTCTCGTGCTATAAAACAGTTCCTGGCCTTGGCTGCACGTTAAAATCACTGGGGGAGCATTTAAAAGTCCAAATGCCCGGACCTCAGCCAGACCAATAAAATCAGAACCACTTAGGATGGAACCACTGCTGTAAGGGCAGATGATCACCTTCTGCTCATCAGAGTGAATTAACTGAGATTATTTTTGGAGCATGTTTAGCACATGCTTTACACAGAGTGTCCTGTCAGAGGTGGCTGCCACACTGTACTACTGAGAGTTCCCAGACTCTACAAACGCTCCCTACAGACCCACAGAGGATCATGCTTTGGAAGCTTTATTCTGCCCATAGGAAGCTTCTGTTTGAGTGTCTCACTTTGGTGAATATCAAGGATCAGGCCCACATTTTGATTTCTCTAGTTGTTTTGATCACCCCAGCCCTGAATTATCTTCCTTGTTTCCCCAAAAATAAGACCTAGCCGGACATTCAGCTCTGATGCGTCTTTTGGAACAAACATTAATATAAGATCCGGTTATATTATATTATATTATATTATATTATATTTATTATATTATATAAGACCAGGTCTTATAGTAAAATAAGACTGGGTCTTATATTAATTTTTGCTCCAAAAGACGCATTAGAGCTGATTGCCCGGCTAGGTCTTATTTTTGGGGAAACACAGTTATTCTTGGAGAGAGGAAAAGGTCAGATCCAGAAAGAGTTTCTCTCTGAATTTTGGGCTGTGAGGCTAAACCTTTGTTTTCAATTATGTAGTTAATGGGCCTCATAGCCTCCATTCAAAAATGAGAGTCACCATTCAAAGGGAGCCTCAGTCCTTGGCTGGGCGGGGTGGCAGGGAGACGGACACCCATAATGCTGGCTACTGTGGAGGCTGCCCTGACAGTAACATTCTTGATAGAACTGTAAGAAAAATAATACTGGACCCCTCGCCATATCTCTAATCCGCATAGGGCTTCAAGCCCTGCGATACATGAAGATTCAGGTAAACCGGGTATGAGGATTTCAGAATGGAGGGGCCTGTCCGGGCCTTACTGCCTCCCTGTACAGAAGCAGGATGTGCCTGGACACCGATCTAAGAGAAGGAACTGGAACAAAACAAGAGGGATCCCTTGCAACTTGCAGTTACGGTTTTCAAAGAGTAATCAACACTTACAAGAAAGGAAACAGAACTTCAAGGAGTAAAAGGGGGCAGCCAGCATCCCACTGGAAGAAGAGCTGGTGGGTGATGAGTGGAAAATAGTACTGTCCACGCAGTGCAGAGGCCGTGTTTATTGTCCAACAGGAGCTCAGATGCCAGGGTGCCAGGCAACAGAGCAGCTGGAGGAGAGTCTTAGAGTCCCATCATGAGCCACTAAAAGGAGATCTACCCGTGTGTGTTCCAGACCCTGACAGTCCTTTCCGTGGAGTCCTTCAACAACATGGTATTTACTGTAGGCTAAGCAGATCTATCTGTCTATCCATTTATCATCAATATTTCACAAACCCATTCAGTAGGTACTCTTATAATCCCCATTTCTCAGATGAAGAAACTGAGGCACATACAGGGTAAGTAACTTGCCCAGTTAGTACATGGCAGAGCTGGAATATGAACCCTGGCAGTCTGGCCCCAACTCCTGGTCTCTCAATTCCTGTGCTATATTGTTTCTAGTCCAGTTAGGGTGTCAAACAGATCAACAGACAATTTGAATATAGTGTGTAAAGGATATACTAGGGACTGGCACAGGTGGTGGTGTTCAAAATCCTATTATTATTTGATGCTCACTCACAGAATGGAATATAGAAGGAGCCACCTAGTGATAGGCTGACAGCCACAAAGACGGATAAAAGGGGCATTCCAGTCACTGCAGAGATAAAGAAGAGACTTACGTATTTACTCAAGAAAATGAAAAGGTACATCCACACGAGGACCTGTATGTGAATGTTCACAGCAGTGTTATTTACAATAGCCAAAACCTGGAAACAACTTAAATTTCTATCAACAGGTGACTGGATACGCAAATTGTGGTACATCCATACAATGGACTACTACTCAGTCATGCAAAGAATGAACTGCTGATACACAAAACACGAATGCATCTCAAAAGTATTATGCTGCGTTAAAGAAGTTAGAAGCAAAAGGAGGTACACATTTTATGATTCCATCTGACCACATGGAATCCTGGAAAAGGCAAAACTCTAGTTTCGGAAAACGGATCAGTGGTTGCCAGAGAAGAGGGTGGGAGGGGAGGATTGACTGCAGAGGGGCACAAGAGAACTCTTAGGGATGATGGAAATGTTCTCTGTCTTGACTGTGCTGTGGCTACATGGGTATAGACATTTGTCAAAAGCCATTGAATTGTATGCTTAACAAGGTGAATTTTATTATATGTACATTATACTCAATTTAAAAAAGAGACTTGAAGTCATGCAGTCCCAACTGAGACGTGCTGGGCTCTGAAGCTAGGAGTGAGAGTTGTGTACGTTCTGCCTCCTTTGCTTCTTTGCTTCTTTTTCTCCTTTTCTTTCTTTCCCTCTTTCCTTCCTCCCTTCCCTCCTTCCTCCTCTCCTCCCATCCTCCCTTCTTTCATCCTCCCTTCCTTCCTCTCTCTCCCCTGAAAGCCTATTCTCTCCCTTTCCAAGCCAAGCCTAGTGGCAGGCCCCTGAGCTCCAAGCATTTCCAGAACTGCCATTACAAATTAGTTAAAATGACCAGATAGCCAGGCAGACTGATTCTCAGCCTACTTCAAAGGGGCAGATGTTCTGCTAAACTAGCCAGTGACCCACAGAGAAGGCTGGCAAGCTCACAAGGCTCTCATTGGGCCCTTCTGTAGCTTCTGCCTTCCAGGTAGAAAGTATGCATATATTAGATGAAAAGAGGAAGCGCCTTTTCAAGAATTACTTGGACTTGGGAAGGAGGGAGGTCATTTGTCTCTGTCCAAGAAAAATGTCCATTCACCTTTGAATTGTTCTCTCCAAAGCACAGTGGTGAGGGCTGCAACATAGAGAAAGGGAGGTGGAGAGAACAGAGGAAGCAAATGCCACATGGCTCTCAGGTAGCAGCAAGATGAGGCATTACCATGTCACACTCTGGAAAGTATGGAGGAAAAGAGGGACCCCTTCAGCCAACCTGTTCCCACCAACCTACCTAAGCAAGACAGAGCTACATCAAGGGCACCCTGGCCGTGGCTGGATGAGAAGTGAACGGGGAAGTTAGCAGGGCAGGCAGGCAGAGGAAAGGGCCAGAACATGACATTGGCATGGCTCCCTCTCCCGGGCCTGCAGGAGGCTGTTGGCAGCAGGAATGACCATCTGCTACACCCCACCACTAGTAGGCTCACAGGAAGGGAAGGGGACAATGACAACCCACAGCCCCTTGCTCAGAAGTTACACCAGGAAGTGAGCAGCGGGGCCTACCTGCCTAGGAGTAAACAATAGTGAGTAATCAGCGAGTGCTCTCTTTGGACAAACCCCTCATAGCAACAGAGAGTGATCAAGTCCCTCAGTCCAAAGGTGAGTTCAGCAGAGTGCAACCCAGCCACATGGGCAGTGGGAAGGCTGGGGATGCCAGCAGCCATCCAAGTCCTGTTTGGTGGAAGTTGAGAGAGCCAGTCTTAGAAAACTGGATGCTTACACTTCCTTTTCTCCGAAAGAGAGCTGGTCTCTGGGTGGTGAGACCTATCATTCAATAACAAATTAAGAATGAAGAATAAGGGTAGCATGAGGGAAGAACTCTGGCCCAAGACAGGAAAAAAAAAAAAGCATCTGTGAGAGAAAAAGTGAATAATTCTACATCTTAGTAAGTGGAAGAGGAAAGAGACACTCTCCAATCCTAAATCACTCTGCTCCAGGTTTAGAAAAAAGCTGCATCCAGGAGAAATATCCTATCAACGCAGGACAGCCATTGTGAGAAATTGAAAATCAGCCAAAATACATCAGCTCTCCCAACTTACCAAGAAAGAAGAATTAACTTCCTAGTAGCTGATGTACTTCTACATTTAAAGGCTAAACTATCTGTTATCTATTCAATTTCACTCATTTTTATTCTGGTAAGAGTCTTATTAGCAGGTTTCAAACATCTATACCCCATCCACTAACACCCACTAGTCTTCTATCTTAGCCTGCAAGGAACCTGTGTAAGTTACATTACTAAGAACATACCATCGGGGCGGATGGATGGCTCAGTTGGTTAGGGCGTGAGCTCTGGGCAACAGGGCTGCCGGTTCGATTCCCACATGGGCCAGCGAGCTGTGCCCTCTGTAACTAGAATGAAGACAATGAGCTGCAGCTGAGCTGAGCTCCTGGTTCGACTCCTGCAAGGGATGGTGGGCGCTGCAGCTGAGCTCCCGGGCAGCCGGATGGCTCAGTTGGTTGGAGGAAAAACACACTGTTCCCAATAAAGTCCTGGAAATACACACTGTTCCCCAATAAAGTCTTGTTCCCCAATAAAGTCCTGCACCCCTTCCCCAATAAAATCTTTAAAAAAAAAAGAACATACCATCTTATCTATTAAATGAATCATAAAATGGATTGACGATTGTAATAAATATATAAACAAACACTCAAATGTTTGGAAATTTAAAAACAGATACATGTAATTTAAGAGTCAAAGAATAAATCGTAGTTGAATTATAAAATACTTAGAACCAAACAATATAAAAATATTACACACCAAAGAAATGTGTGATGAAGTTACAGTGGAAATATATAACTACAATGCTCATAATAGGGGAAAAAAAGCCAAATATTCAACTTAAAAAGTTAAGAAAGAACACTAGATCATATCTATACAAGTTAGAAGAGAAAATATGATTAAAAAATTAGCACAGAAATTAATAAACTTGAAGACAAAATAAATGATACAGAGGATCACAAAGTCAATAATTGGTTCTTAAAAAGATTAATAACAGACAGAATTTGGAAGACTATTCAACAAAAGATTATAGAAGGCACTGTATTTTTGCAAATGAAAAGGGGACATAACCACAGATATTACAAGCTTAAAAAGCATATTAACTTCATGCTAAAAATTTTTGAAAACTCAGATAAAATGTACAAATTCCTAGGGAAAAAAACCTAACTTGTGATTCAATAAAAAGTGATTCAAGAAAAAATTAAAATCTGAATAGCCCAATAACTGTTGAAGAAACTGAATCAGAAGTTAAAAATCTCCAGGGGAGAAAGAATCCCAGACTTACATAACTCTTTTTGAGAATACATAAAGAGGAAACATTCTACAATGCACTTTACAAGTCTAGCATAAGCTAGATACAAAAGCCTGGCAGGGATAATAGTATAAATGAACATTACAATCCAATACACTCATAATAAACATAGATACAACCTTCCAAACAAAATATTAGCAAAACAAATCTAGCTATGTATTAAAATAAATGAATCCATCATGCCCAGTCAAGTTTATTCTAGAAAAAAAAGATTAATTTAACTTTAGAAAATAGTTCACCAGATATTAACAAATTAAAGGAAGGAAATATTATATAAATCTTCTCAATAAATGCAAAAAATAGTATTTTATAAAATACTGTTTATGATTTTAAAAAAAATCTCTTTGCAAACTGCAAAAAAAAGGTAGTTTTTTATCCTGATAAAGAATATCAAATCCATAGAGAATATCATTCTCAAGGGAAACTGTTGAACATGAAAGGGAAAATTCTAAAACTTTAGAAAGCAATACAAGTCCCTGTTTTATGACCTTGCCATAGAAATGGATGACCTTAAAAAGACACAAAAAGTTGAACGACACAAGAAAGATTGATAAATTTTTATTGCACTAAAATCCAGTATTTCTGCCACTCTAAAAATTAAAAAAAAAAAAGAAAATAAATTTAAAAATCAAGAAAAATGCCAAAAATTAGGAGAAGGTATTTTCAACACTAAGAAATAGTCTCCAGCATACATAACTTCTACAAATAAATAAGAAAAATACAAATACCCAATTTTTAAATAAATGGGTAAAAGACTTCAAAAGGCTCTTCACACACAGAAAAAGAAAATCAAAAAGACCAAAAAGCATGTGACAAGATACTGAACCTCTACTAATTAAATATATACAACTTAAAACCAGATAAGATACTATTATACTGGCAAAACTTTTTACAATATCCAACAAAATAGTATTAGCAAGGACATGGAGCAATGGGAACAATTATGTACCACAGCTGGGTATAAAAATTGTTAAACACAATGGAGATTAATTTTGTATTGAGGTAAAATTCACATAACATAATGAAAATTAATTTTGAACTATTCCAATAGAGTTGAAGATGCCCTTAGTCTGTGACCAGTAGTTCTACTATTATGTATATTCCTTAAGTAAAATTACATAATGCTCATCAGGGGACTTGAACAAGAATGTTCACAGTGGCACTATTTACAACAGCAAAAAAAACTAGAAACAAGTGTTCATTAATCATAGAATAGATATATAAGCTGCAATCTAGTCATGCAATGGAATTACAGTTCAGCAAAATGAAAACATTTCAGCTATACTCAGCAACATGCACAAATCCAGGAGTAAAACATTTAACAATTAGTTGGCATAGAGACTGTCTAGTCAGAAGAGATCCTAACCATAGTGTGGGATCTGGGTTCCAAGACCCTCTGCTATGCCAGGTGTAATCCCTTCTGGAAGGTGAAGGGGCTTCAAAAGGCCTCATGGGAACATTGGTGGGGAGAGGAAGGGGAGCAGGGTCAGGTAAGCAGCAATTTACCACCAAATGATAGAAATATTTCAGTTGTTTGTTAACCAGTACAGCCTTACTGGTATGCATGGGCTAACTCTGAGCACAAGAACACAAACAGTGTGATTCCATTTATATGTAGTTCACAACTATGCATAACTAAACAAGATATTGTTTAAGTATGCAAATATAAGCAGATAAGACAACAAAGAGAAGCATGGGGAGAAGAAACCGAACATCCAGGAAATGGTTATCCATGAAAGGGAGGGGATGAGATAGGATGGAGGGAGGGTACCACTTTTCAGAGGTAAGAATAGCCTTCTTTTTCTTAAATTGACTGGTGAGTACATGAATGCTGTAATATTCTTCATACCTTTATATACAGTATCTAAGTGTTCTTTTGTATCTAGTGGCTATTTTATTAAAATTATTTTAAAAGAAGTTCATAAAGAAAAATTTAATAATAAACTTACATCAAATTGCTGAGGTCCCTGCCATATCTTTTCTAGTTGTTTGACAAAGATGATCAATTCAACAGTAATTGGTGGAGCTCTTAAACCCACTTAAAATTCTAAGCTTCTACTCACATCACCCCAGAAATATTCTTGTAATAATCTCTCCAGTAAGGTGCAGCAAAGCCCAACTTCCAGAGTATATTCTTCTCTGGCTCTTTAATTTAGTATAATCATAAGCACAGTGGTTTCATTTGATTTTTTAATCTCCTGGAATCTTCTCAGATTTTGAAATCTTAAAATGAGGGCATGGAGCAAATGGCTACATTCTGTTTTTCTTGCCTAGATTTCAATGGTGATGCTCTCGTTTAAGTCCTTTATCATATGCTTCAGCTGTGTGAAGCCCCAGCTCTCTTCATTGAGATTTGCTGACAGTCAGGGAAAGTTTCGAAGAGTGTATTAAGTGTACATTGAGTGCCAAGGAGTGGGGGAGTTTGGGAGGTTGCACACATGTGCAATTTTTTAGCAGCTCCAACAGATGCTTGGCATTTATAGACTCAACATTCACTTTTTCAGTTAACTTGTGAACAACCCCTAATAGCCACATGGCAATGGTCCTTTTCCTAAAGCACCAGTGTGTTGCAAAGCTACAGCACAAGAGCAAGTCACTTAGCTAGAGAGGGGAGCCTTGTCAAAGCTCCTCATCCCAAGATACCACCCGGGAAACAGAAACTCTCTGGAACTGAGAGAAACTTTCTTTCCTTTAATGTAAGTTGAAAAGGCAAATAATTGGTGACCTATGAATAATCATGGGAACCTCTCCTCTCTGGACAGAAGCCTGATTCAGAAGGAAGTCAAGAGCCTATGCAAATATTTCTGCATTTGCAAATAGGGGGATTTGCCAAGGGTTTGAGACATAACCATAAAGAGTGTCATGGGTCTACTGTGTTGAATCTTGATTGAGGAGGTTTTCAGAATTCCTCTTCTATTAAAATTAAATCAGTTCATTTTTTATCAAGTCTCCTCTGATTTTAAGATAGCTTCAGCATCTAACACTGAGCCTGGAAGTCCAATGAATGACTGAATAGACTAACTTTGGTGACAAGTTCAACAAAACATGTCCTGTATGTATAACACTGCTTTTATTTTTTTCCACTTCTATTATTTGTTGATCAGCTTTTCACTGGATTGCAGTCATGCATACATTACTCTTTTTTATTTTTTAAGTTGGCCATGAGCCCCAATTCAAGGACTGATGGACATTCAGAGAGTTTCCAAGATTCCTAAGACTAGTCCGTATGCTTCTCCCTGGCTGTGCTCCCCCAGTCTGAGGGGTAGTGTCAGTTCATCTCTGCTGCACATCTAGATGTAAAGCTCCACCCTTCTCCTTTTTTCACAAGGCTGCCAGCTACCCCTGGCATTTGTAACACTTAGTAAGGAGCAGAGGAATCACATCGCTCGTGTACGCATGGCTTTCATCAATGACCCAGATTATGGCCCAAGCACATATTTCCAAATGTGACCCTCCCCGAAGGGCAGCCCTCTGGAGAATGTGGTTCAGTCACCTCTCACCACCAACCCCCACCTCCTCTGCCTTTCAAGCCCCCTGGGATTTCAGCTAATCCCCTTTTCTCCATCTTATTACATCAATATCCCTTTGCTTATATCCATGGGAACTTTGGACAGTTCTGAGCATTTCTGATCAATTCAATGACCTGTTGTTGACAGTTTCTTTTAGCCAAGTTCAAAAATTTCTTCAAGTAATTTACCAAAGCAACAAATTGATGTGCATCTAGAAACCAACGAATACTCTTACGCAACTTTTAATTATGGTCTTCAGATTTTTGCCATATGTATGGAATTTGAAAAGTGTCAGCAATCATTTTCCTCTACTTTCGTCTTTCCTGGTGGCTTTGTTTTGGAGTAAACTGTAACTAAGCAAATCAGTAATGGGTAATGCAAAGCTTAGCACTGATCCTGTAACTCAGACACCCTTCCAATTTTGAGCACAATGTCTGAATTGAGTAAACACCACAGCTTAGCATGAGGGTGTTGCCATGACATCTTGAACTTGTTTTTCTGATGAGTTTTTTTAACAGCACACTGGTAGTGAGGAGTCCACATTCCCTACTCTGACGTAAGAAATGCATGCCACTAGAGTCAACCTCTCATCTTTTTTGTCATCGGGTCACTTCCAGTTGCAGCATTAGAGTTGACAAATTGGAAGGCTCTAAGGTGTGTCTCCCATCACAACATGACAGGTTGAGGTTCACATGTTTCCTTCTTAGTATTTTCTGTAGCAACAAATGTTAGAACATAGGTACTACTAATACCAGCATAATAGTTCCCTGATAAATTTCAGCAAAAGGTCATAAAGTTCTCAATTAATTTCAACAGAAGAGCTTTATAGTTATAGTATAGTTTTGATCAGTAAGCCCCTGGCTGTCCAGAAAACTCAGGGGTTCTGTTATCCTGCATAAATGCAGTTTTTCCTTTAAGGACCATTCTTAAAAAAAAATCATTTGGGGTATACTTCAAATTCACCTGCCTTTTTAAATTGGACAAACAAAATATCATTTAAACTGCTCTTGATACACATGGGTCATTATGAACACCAGGTAGTATGCTACAAAACAGAGTCCTGAAGACCCACTAAGGTACATAAAATTTCATTGAATTGTTCACATTAAATATTTATATTAAATAGTCTTAAAATTCTATTCTTTGAATTCCTGCACCTTTTAAATTTTAACATTTTTAGTTTTTCTGTTTCTTACATTACTAGCACTTCTTACTGATACTTGACAAATGAAATTTAATAGCCCTTGTGCGGTACTTTATCAATCTCTAACAATTTACTACATGTATTTGGCAAACTACTGTGTTTCCCCGAAAATAAGACCTAGCTGGACCATCAGCTCTAATGTGTCTTTTGGAGCAAAAGTTAATATAAGACCTGGTCTTATTTTACTATAATATACGACCAGGTCTTATACAACATAATGTAATGTAATGTAATGTAACGTAATATAATATGATACCGGGTCTTATATTAATTTTTGCTCCAAAAGACACATTAGAGCTGATGGTCCAGCTAGGTCTTATTTTTGGGAAAACAGGGTAATTACCAAGCCTCTTAGAACTTTACCTAAATGAAGAGTCCTAAAACGGTATAAAATTTCCTATAATGATCAAAATACATGAACTGTAGCTCATGGACTTATGGCATCTTTTTTAGTTTACCACTTAGGTCCCAAGTGAGTAAATGAAATTATGTAAATGTGGTATTATCCTAATACCCATCCACTACAAAGAACATGTTACTTTTTTAGCCCATCCCATTTTTTCTAGGTATTTCAGAGGGTTCGTAAGGCTATGATGATTATACCCAGTTTACAGATGAAGAACAACATTGGTCAAGGACTTTGTCAAAGTCTGACCAGAAACACCAGTGCTGCCTGCTCCTGTGTTCAGTGTTTCCTGCCCTGCTTGCCCACTACATCTGTAGAACTGTAAATATGCTTTGATTCCACTGGAAATGCAAAGTATTGTGTCAGGGTCTCCTTGATGGGCAGCATAGAGAGCAGAAAAAACCCCGAAAGACATCACGGCACTCCAAAGCGGAAAGTGAGAGACAAGTTAAAAGTTTATCCAATTGTCACTCAGCTTTCTTAATGCTGTCTTCCATCAAGCCGGGATCTGGACTCTGCCAGGACTTCAGACTAAGTGCATCTTCTTCTTGCCTATAACTTTCACACATGAAAGGCCCCAGTGGCTCATTTGGCAAGGATCCAAACCAGTGCACAATTCATTGCCCCTGAGACTCAATGGGGGGAGACGTCCAACAACAGTGCCTGAGCTGAGCACATCTCGATGCACTGCCTACCCCGGCATGCGCCTAAGTAGTTGGCCCTTCAGAGACTCACTGGGGTGCTGAGAACAACAACAACAAAATCTGAGCCTGAAGGGTCCAGAGTCTCCCACCAAATTAACAAATCTGCCTCGCAGCCTTAGGTTCAGGCACTCAGAGAAGTGATGCAGGGGCAGGTCTGTGTCCTGTGAGTGCCGTAATGACGCCGAGTGGGAAAGATGGAGAAAGAGAGGTAAGTATCACACACACCTTCCCCTCCTGCCTGCAGATATCTCAGTGGGACCGCTGTTCTCCCACTTTGCAAAAAAAAAAAATCGCACAAAATTTTAATTCAAGAATGTACAGGGCCTATAGCCTGTGCAAATCATCACAGCTTTAAAGAGCATCTGTCAAACCTCTGAGGTTTGCTCTCAGGCCCATGCCATAGACCAACTCCAAAGCAAACTAAAACCCCCGTGGGGCAGACATGCGTCCCTTCAGCAGGAAGGATGGAGAAGAGCTGGGACCTAAAACAAGTGAAGCTGCATTCAGATTTTGTGTTCGCTGTTAGTTAGGAATCTAGGGGCCCTCCAGGGGTGGTCCCAACCTTCTCCCTGCAGGGGTGAAATGACCACATGAAAGTTCAAACAAGCAATGATTAGGTGGTAGACAGGTGGGAGGGTCTTCACCCCAAAGCCAATTCCACCCTGTCCCCAATGGACACGTGATCTTTGCCCCTGTGTTCTTCACAGAAGTTACTCAAATGATTCTTCCTCTTCTCCACACTCTCCCTGCCCCCAGCATACACATAGTTACATAAAAACATCTTAAACGTAGGGGTCCAACTTCTTCAACCCGGGGGAGGACTGGGAGGTGGTGGGGAGCTGCTAGGGCCCAGTCTAATCATTACTTGGGGTTACATAATCACACAAACAAGGGCTGGAGAGTGTTCCATGGAGATCAGTTCAGCGCACACCTCATGCCCCCTTTGCCCCTCCCCCAACACCCAGAAAGCAGTTTTAACACAACCGAAGCACAAGACGTGCCGCATGGCACCTGGCTGCCGCGGTTACGATGCCAAGGGCTGCCAGTAACTTAAGGGTGCACAGCAGAAAGGACCACAGTGCTGCTCCCCCAGCAGCCAGACCCCCTGCAGACCCTCTTGCCTGCAACCACTACCCATAAAATCCAAGGGAGGGCCCACCAAGCCACAGAAGTCCTCGGACCTGCAACGTACACCACACAGCCGTTCACTCCCACCAACGTGTGGCCTGAGTCCCTCCACACCACTTCTCCTGTGCAAGTCCACGCGTGTCCAGGCTGTCCAGCACGCTCAGGAGTCCTCAGGCGGCCCGTGCAATCTCCGTAGGGGCCATTCAGCCCCCGCAGCATTTCTAATTTTAAGATGGTAAATGTGAGGCACAACTTCGAGAGGGGGGCACCCCCTTGGCCAGCGGTACGGCAAGAATCCCCAACAGAGGAGGAGTTTGGTTTTTGTTTTGTTTGGAGGGAAGGGTAGATTGTGATTTTGCTTTAGAGACCTTTTGGGGGACTAGGATTCAGGGGAGAAAAAGAAGCTGTCCCTTCTGCCTCGGCACCCAGCCTCTTCCGAGTCTCTCTCATTCTCCACCAAGCCGTCCACAGAGACCGTTCCCGTGGGCCCGAGCAATCCCCGAGCAGCAGCCAGCGCAGCCCAAGAAAATGCAGGTGCTGCAGGAGCGAGACGTCTGCGCGACAGCTGAGGCTCACTGGAGCCGGGTCACCAGTGTGCCGGGGCCGAGCCGGGCTGCCAGCGAGCCAGCTAGGAGTGCGCGGCGCTCACAGGGTTACAGCCGCCGCTGCCGGGGATTGACGCGCGGGGTCACTTGAGGCTCACGCCGCTCCCCCAGCACCAGGCCGAGCAGCACGCTCAGCCCACCGAGGGCACCGCACGCTGTGCGGCCGCCCACCCGGGTAGCCCTTGCGCCTCCGCACCCGGACACAGTGCCCAAGAAAGGCAATGACAAAATGCAATCGTAGCTCGCTATTTCACTTCCCCAGGGCGGTCGCAGGCAAAACCACAATAAATGAAACCAAGCGCAAGGAATCCATCCGCCGAATAAAAATCCAGAGTCCCCTACCTTCGGCCTTGGGATGGCAAACTGGTCCTGTGTTCTCTGACCCACGGATCCAGCCCCTTCTTCATGAATTATTCCGGTCAGTCAGGATTTTGTGCATTTTTTTCATGAACACCTGTTTCAAGTAAGGGGTAAAAACCTTATTGAAGGAATTGTCCTTAAAACAGAACCTGTGCATACATCTGTCCATCCAGGCATGCATGCATGTTTGTATACACACATATGCACACGGAATATACATGTACATTGAAGCACCAAACTAGGCAGTTGGATAATGGGAGAATCGGCTGGTTGTGAGCATGCTCGCGCCGGGAACAGATCCACCCTCTGTTATTCCTCTGAATAAATATAAATCACGATCCGAAACCCAAACAGGAGCAGCCCTCTCGAATTCTTGCTGTTGAAAAACACGGAATAAATTCAGCTTGCAGACACAGAATCTAATCAGCAGCTGTTTTCTGAATCCGGAGCTCACCCATGCCTCGCTTGCCTTTTCCACTATGAGTCCAGACCTTTTTTTGAAAGGGGTTTTAACCTTTTAAAGGTACAGTACACCAATTATCACTTCTGAATAGCTATCACTCCCAGCACGGGCAGCCAGTCCCATGCCTAAAGCCACAGAGCAGGCTTGCAGGTGATAATGATTTCATTTATCTATGCCTTTAAAAAATATATCTACATATATATGGATATATACATATATATCCATATCCATATATATATATATATACGGAGAGAGAGAATGTGCAAATGCAAGACATAAAACCAGACACATATTTATTGCAGTGATGAGCTCCTCAGTGACTAATAGGCACGTTATGTAAACACTCTGATCCTTCACTTCTGAACACACATGTTCATGGGATCACACAATAATGCGGGGGACTCTTGTCAGCATGGGTGTCACCCTTCACCAGCCCCAAACTGCTGATAAAAGACCAGGAAGCCTGCCCAGGCGGCTGAAGGAAGTGGGGAGTGCTGCCACCTCAGAGTTCACTGCAGGGCACTCCTCACCCTGACCTGCCCTGACGCCTCAGGTGCCATGACCTCCCACCAGAGACTCCTTCCGGCACTACTTCTAAACTATAACGTAACCTAGGACCAGATCTCCTTCCAAGATACATTTTTTTAACCAGAATCTAGAATCAAAACTACCACCTGAACCTTTAAAGTCTCTAAGATACAGACTTAGGTCCTTCTTCAAGATGCTGTTTATGAGATGGTTTTGTTGGGTATTTTTACTTTATCTATCTATCTATTTATTTATTTTGGGGGCTAGGCTGAGCATGAGGTAGAAAAATGCGGTGGGTGGGGGGGGAACAATCCCCAATGCAAAATTTTTTTAAAAATGATTGCTCAAGTACTTTAGCCACCCAGATGGTGTTTATTCCTGTTTTGTTTGGGCTTTTTAAAAGGTAGCACTGAGAAGAAACCAAAACTCCTACCTCATCTATGTTTGAAAGGAAGAAACACACCTTTTACAGTTTCTTTTTCACCCTAGGCGCCCTGAGCTTCAGAATGACCCTGGCTGCTTCTCCTCTGATTCCCACCCAGCAGCAGCAGTTTACCTGACGAGCATCCCTGGTGTTCCTACAGCCCAGCACCAGAGCCCAAAGCACTGCCACCTTCAAGCCTTGTCATTCGCACTGCCTGCACTGCACACACACACACACACACACACACACACACACACACACACGCGCGCGCTCCCCTCTCTCCCCCCTTCCAGGCTCTTTAGCAGAAAATTATCATATTTCATGTGTCATCGCCTTAGCTAGCTGGGCCTGTCACTGATTGGCTGGGCACTTGCAGCCGGAAACATCACCAGCCATACAGCTTGGAACTAGTTAGCTCTCCCGTGGCTACCACAGACCTGAGCCCAGGAGGCTCTGTGACAGGCACAGACCTACCACAAGGAGCCTGTCACTCCTCTCCCGGGTCTGGCCCCATGCCCTCTCCCAGCCCTGGGGGAGGGGACTGCCAGGGGACATGGAGGGAGTGTCCAGTGCTGCTGAGAGCTAGAGCTGCCTCCAACTGCAGGGAGAGAGGGAGCCGCTGAAAGTCCTGTTCTTCCCAGCATGTGGGTGAAGAAACTAAGGATGTCCCCATTCAGTGTTAAAGATTTGGAGAAAGTGTTTCTGACAAAACAGTGTCTCTTCATATTAAACAAACAAACAAACAAACAAACAAAACTTATCAGTAAGGCTGGGTGAAAACAAGATTTTTTATCCTCGAGAGTTTACCTGCTGCTGCTGCCATTCCCCTCTAACATCACAGGGACCGAGGTATCATAAGCATAACATCCCAACGCTGACAGGCAATCCAGAAGGTGATGCTGCCCTTCAACAAAACAGCGCCTCCCCCTTCAGAAAACTCACCAGAGAAAGAGCCTTCCAAACAGGACTTTGCAACGCCACACAAGTTTCTAAGAGTTACATGGTCTTTGTAGTGCCCAACCTGAATCATTTTGGCTACACTTTAAGCTTAGTCCCTCCTGCCATATCTTTAGAAGTTTTAATGTGACTCGTCATGTCTCGCCTCATGCTGTTCTCCTGATTAAATTAAACCCTATCTCTCTGGACCTTTTTGTAAACGTTGTTTTTCAAACCTTTAATTACGCTGCTTTATTCTGTAGACTTTAGAGGCAAGCCTCCCAGAGCAAGATGAGACTGAAAGTTTATTTGGTCTAACCATCCACATGATGCTTCCACGCTGGGGCTCTGGGTTTCAGGGATGGTACATTGGGCTTGTACAGTTACTCTCTCCTACTCCTCCCAAACAAAACAAAACCCCAAAATTTATATGACCAAAACATCAGTGGCAGCGCTGGGAACCTGAGAAAGACGATATCAATAAAGCCCACCTTTTGAAGACTATAGGGAAGATATAAAGTAGATGGGATGTGGGTGAGAAAAAGTTGGTTAGTGCTGGCAAGCTCACACTTCTACATAGAACCCCCAAGAAGAAAATGCACAGGTTTCCAGAAATGGATTCTGAAAAATTTCAAGCCCAGAGAACCAAAGATTGGACGAGAGTCATGGGCATTCATTCAGAAGCAAATGAGAGGACCTCAGGAAGTAGCCCGGTTCTCTCCACACAGAATGGCAGCTACTGCGCAGTGTCTTTGTAAAGTAGAAAGTTTGTCCCTATGGGTAGAAGTCAAAGGTTGAATAGGGAAGGACACCAGCTCATTTGTGGAAAAATAGATGTTATAATTGACCAATAAATCATAGAATTTATGAAGATTTTTCCTAATAGTGGAAAGAAAAAAATGTCACTATCTAGTCTATGCTTAAAAGCATCCTATCGTGGTAGGCTAAACAATGGCCCCCAAAGATATCCACCTCCTAATCTCTGGACACTGTAAATATTACCTTATATGACAAAAGGTGTGTTTCATTTTAGGATCTTAAGATGAGGAAATTATCCTGAATTATCTGGGAGGGCCTCAATGTAATTACAAATATCCTTATAAGAGGGAGGCAGAGGGCAAAAGAGGAGAAGGTAATATAATCACAGAGGTCGACATTGCAGTAATGAGGCCACAAGCCAAGGAAACCCAGAAGCCATCAGAAGCTGGAAGAAGCAAGCCAACGGATTCTCCCCTAGAGCCCCTGGAGGGAGCACATCCCGGCAGACACTTTGAGCTCAGCCCAGTGAAACTTGTGTCAGGTTTCTGGCCTCCAGAATTCTAAGCAAATAAATATGTTGTTTCAAGCCACCAAGTTTGTGGTCATTTGTTACAGTAGCCATCGGAAACAAATACAACCACCACGATGAGAAACACAGTACTTCCTAGAGATTATAATTGTCATTACCAGCAACAACACTTACATGTGCCTGGCACTGCTAAATTATTCACATATCTTATTTCATTTAATTTGCATGCAAGTAGGCAGTAGAGAGTTGCCGGTATCAGGGCTCCACCATTTAGTAGCATGTATCCCTGGGCAAGTAATTAAACCTTCTAATGCTGCTTTGTCTCACCTGTAAAGTAGTAAGAATGGTACTTACTTACCTGACGTGGTTGTTGAGGATAAAGTGAAACCATCTATGTAAAGTGCTAGGACAGTTCCTGGCAATAAGGGCTCCGTAACTAATAACTAATAATGAGACAGTCCTTCCTTTTGCTGGGCTGCAGTATGTCTCCAGAGAATCCTCTCACTGATTTTAGTTCTTCCCTTTGGATACATATTGAACAAGGGTCTCTCCTGAATGTCCTTCAAAAATCTGAAGACAATGATCATGTCATCAAGAGTCTTAACTTCTCCAGACTAAAAGTAACCAATGCCTTCAATTATTGCTCTTGGGAATTCATCCAGAGTCCCACCCCCATCCAGATTACCTCCCCAAATACATTCTCGTATATTTTAAGGCATGATCCTAGATTCATCACCATCCTTGTTCTAGAACAGGGCCAGCAAACTATAACTTATTTTTTTAATAGTCCATGAGCTAGCAATGTTTTCTACATTTTTAAAGGATTATAAAACAAAAACAGAATTTTCAACAGAGAACATACATGGCCTGAAAAGTCTAACATATTTACTATTTGGCCCTGTTCAGAAAAAGTTTGCCAATTCCTTTTCTAGAAGATACTATATTTCTATAAATGTAATATAATATTGTCCAAGGCTTTTTTGCAAACAAATTGCACTATTGTATCAATACATTTACTCTAAGGCTGCTAATTGTTCTGTCAGTATCCATTCTCCCCTGCCTTCTTATCTAGTAATAAAATTCATTTTTTGTTCATTTTTGTTTTCACCCATCCCCCCACCTCCTTTCATTTTGGCAAACATCAGCTTATCCTCTGTATCTATGGCTCTGTTGCTGTTTTATTTTGTTTATTCATTTGTCTTATCTTCTTAGATTCCACATATAAGTGAAATCATAATGGTTTTGTCTTTCTGAGTCTGACTTATTTCACTTAGTATAATAGCCTCTAGGTCTACCCACGTTGTTGCAGATGGCAAGATTTCATTCTTTTTTATTGCTGTGCAATACCATGTTTCCCCAAAAATAAGACCTACACGGACCATCAGCTCTAATGCATCTTTTGGAGCAAAAAATATAATACCCAGTCTTATATTAATATAAGACCGGGTATAATATAATATATAATATAATATAATACCAGGTCTTATATTAATTTTTGCTCCGAAAGACACATTAGAGCTGATGGTCCGGCTAGGTCTTATTTTCAGGGAAACACGGTATTCCATTTCATATATACATCATATATTCTTTATCCATTCATCTATCAGTGGACACCAAGGTTGCTTCCATATCTTGACTATTGTAAATAGTGCTGCAATGAGCATAGGGGTACATATATCTTTTCAAATTAGTGTTTTGGTTTTCTATGGATAAACACCCAGAAGTGGTATTGCTGGGTAGTATGACAGCTTTATTTTTATTTTTGAGGAATCTTTATACTGTTTTCCATAGTGGCTGCACCAATTTATAATCCCACCAAGACTGTTGCAAGGGTTCCTTTTCTCCACATCCTTGCCAGCATTTGTTATTTGATGATTTTTTGACAACCATTCTGTCAGATGTGAGGTGGTATCTCATGGTTTTGATTTACATTTCTGTGATGTTGAGCATCTTTTCAAATGTTTGTTGGCCATCCATGTGTCTGCTTTGGAGAAATGTCATTCAGGTCCTCTGTCCATTTTCCAATTGGATTGTTTCTTTTTTTGATGTTATGTTGTGTGGGTTTCTTACATATTTTGGATATTAACCTCTTATCAGATATATTGTTTATGAATATCTTCTCCCACTCAGAAGGCTGTCTTTTCATTTTATTGAAGGTTTTTTAACACTGTGCAAGAACTTTTTAGTTTGATGTAGACCCAGTGTTTATTTTTTTTCTTTTCTTGCCCTTGTCTGGGGAGACATATGCAAGAAGATGTTGCTGACCTATGTCAAACAGTTTATTGTCTATGTTTTGGTCTATGAATTTTATGTTTTCAGGTCTTATATTTACATCTTTTATCTATTTTGACTTTATTTTTTTCTACGGTGTAAGAAAGTAGTACAGTTTCATTTCTTTCTTTTTTCTTTTTCTTCCTTTCTTTCTTTTCTTTTCTTTTCTTTTTTCTCTTTTTGCATGTATTTGCCCAGTTTTTCCAACACCACTTATTGAAGAGACTGTCTTTACCCCATTGTCAAAAGTTAATTGAAGATATAAGTGAGAATTTATTTCTGGGCTCTCTGTTCTATTTCATTTATCTATGCGTCTGTTTTGTGCCAGTACTATACTGTTTTGAATATCGTAGCTTTGTAATACAGTTTGAAATCAGGGAACATGGAACCTCCCAGTTTGTTCTTTTTCAAGATTGCTTTGGCTATTCAAGGTCTTTTGCAGTACCATGTAAATTTTAGGATCAGTTATTTTCGTTTTGAGAAGAATGCCATTGGTATTTTAATAGGTATTATATCGAATCTGTATATTGCTTTGGGTAGTAAAAACATTTTAAAAGGGGCCGGCCCGGTAGCTCAGGCGGTTAGAGCTCCATGCTCCTAACTCCGAAGGCTGCCGGTTCGATTCCCATATGGGCCAGTGGGCTCTCAACCACAAGGTTGCCAGTTCGATTCCTCGAGTCCTGCAAGGGATGGTGGGCGCCGCCCCCTGCAACTAAGATTGAACACGGCACCTTGAGCTGAGCTGCCGCTGAGCTCCCTGATGGCTCAGTTGGTTGGCCTCTCAACCACCAGCCGCTAAGGGATGGTGGGCTGTGCCCCCTGCAACTAGCAACGGCAACTGGACCTGGAGCTGAGCTGCGCCCTCCACAACTAAGACTGAAAGGACAACAACTTGAAGCTGAACGGCACCCTCCACAGCTAAGATTGAAAGGACAACAACTTGACTTGGAAAAAAAGTCCTGGAAGTACGCATTGTTCCCCAATAAAGCCCTGTTCCCCTTAAAAACAATTTTTTTAGCAATATTAATCCTTCTAATCCTCGAGTGTAATATAAAATTCTTAGCTAGGAATATGGCTACCAGCTAAAGACTACATGTCCCAGCCTCCCTCTCAATTCTTAACTATTTTTGTATATGTGTTGCTGCTAGGACACACATGTCCCCCATTCTGCACTCATGCAGTTAATTTTCTGGACCCCATCACAAGACCTTACATTTAGCCCCATTATATTTCATATTGTAAGAAATCAGTCCATCATTTTAACCTGACGTCTAGAACCCAATTGTAGCATCTAAAGTAGCTTCTATCTTTTCTAATTTCACATCACTCTTCAAAAAGCACTTTAGTGTGGCACTCAAACTAAACATGGTGCTCGTCAAAACACCGGATCGAAACCACAGACTTCGGCCTCAGAATAAAAATGACTGGACTGTGTGAAACTGCCCGTGTCAGGGATAATGAGGGGCACTCACCTATGCTCACAGGATGTTATGTTTCCACTCATGTCCCTGAAGAGTTAGGAACCCACTTAGGCCATATTCTCAGTATAGATCATTAATATATTTCATTACTATACACTGGTTAGGCTCAATAAGACATAATAGCACTCAAACAAGACTGATCCAAATCTAAGAAATGAGTGAAGGTTATTTCAGCTAAAACCTGAGGCTTAAAGCAGGCTGGTGCACCTCATTACAAACATACGTGGTGTTTGAGTGCTATTATTTGACATGAGCTTTATTTTCATGTCTTGAAAACTCTAAGAAAAGTTGACAGTTGACTTGAAGACTAAAGATATAAGGTTTTTGGCTTATGTGTTATCTATTAATGACGTGTTATATAATGTTAAAGTAATACTCATATAAAGGAATTGATGTGCTCTGGATGGCTTGATAAACATAGAATATAAAATGGAAAAAAACAAAACCAGATCAATATTAAGGGTAATGTAATAGAGAGGACTGTGATCTCAGTTTGTGAGGAAGGAAATAATAGATCAACCTAAGATCAAGTAAAGAAGCTGGACAGGATGGAAACAAGCAGTTATGGAGAGCTTGCTATATTCCAGGGACTGTGCTGGGAACTCCCCGTTGTTATCTCGTTTATTAAATATTTCGTTCATTCATTCAGTCAATCAGTCAGTCGGTCATTCGTTTCTAAAGTAGTAATTTTAATTTTTTTGAAACAGTAAGTACAAATACTTCCTGTTGGGGCAGAAAACCATTATCCATAAACACCGATGAAAATCCGGCCACGCACGTCTCTGCTTGTCTGAGTCCATGTCCACTCACCTGCCCTTGACACAGGAAGCGTATGTTGTCAGCATTCCTTGCAAGGTTTACAGTCAAAGAGGAAAATTCTCCAAGTACCTGACTCAGGTCAATGTTCTACTGTGTTTCCCCGAAAATAAGACCGAGCCGGACAATCAGCTCTAATGCGTCTTTTGGAGCGAAAATTAATATAAGACCCAGTTTTATTTTACTATAATATATGACCAAGTATGATATGATATGATATAAATATAATTCCGGGTCTTATGTTAATTTTTGCTCCAAAAGACGCTTCAGAGCTGATTGTCCGGCTAGGTCTTATTTTTGGGGAAACACGGTATATTGAACAGTATATGCAGAAACCTCTACACTGGGCCATGTTGAGACAGATGAGAAGAAAATACGTGAAGGTCCTCTGCAGAGCTGTATGGCAGAAGGACTCAGTAGTGTCAGATCATCTGAGTTCAAACCCTGAGCGACCTTGAGTCCATTGCTTAATCCTTCCCTGCCTCAGTTTCGTTATCTGTAAAATAGGGATATGTTATTTTTACCACAACCATCTAAGGCAGATTTTCCCCCTATTTTGCCAATGAACATGAGGATTTTATGTTCCTTGTCTGAGGGCAAACCATCGAGTAAGCATCAGCATGAGGATTAAGCCATTTGATGCTCACATCATGCTCTTTCCTCTTCCAAAGATAAAGAAGGAAAACTATCATGATGAAGGTAGAAAATAAGCCACCAAATCATGACCTACCCACCAGAGAGAAGGTCATATGATTCTTAATGTGATGTTCAAGACGAGAGAGAGCCAAATGAGATTAATGGTGGTTTTATTCTGACTTCTTAGAGAAGCTTTCATCAGTTAGGGTGAAACAACACTCGAGAAACAAACAGCAGGCTCTAGTCCCACTCCCTTCTTACAATCATTCAGCTTGTGTGTGGGGCCTTAATGGGGTGGGTTTTAATGCGGAAAAAATTGGCCAAGGCCAACATACATCCTCCGTTTTGCTTCCAGTTACCTAAAGTAAATAATTTGGTATCTAAAGTCACACACACCCCAAACAAAACCTCTGAGCACTGGTTCTTAACCTTTCTTCTCCCCTAATCAGTATGAGGAGGCCCATCAGGGATCTCAGCAATCCATGGCAGATGGTGACTGTCACCAGGAGGCATGTAGACTCTCCAGCAGAAGTGTTTTTATGATTGGAAAAATCCCTGACCCTGTTTAGAATTGGTGCCCTAGTGGAACAGTCAATCTACGAACAACAACAAAAAAGGAATATTAAGAGAAATTAAGAAAATCTGTAAGTTAAAGTCCCTGGCAGCCTGAGGACCCTATTTGAGATTGCATATCAAAATCCCTGTGAAGCTTTGGAAAAATAGAGGTGCCTCCCAGTTTCTACCGGAGGGTCTTGGTATGTGTACATCTTTAAAGCTTTGCAGGTCATTCTGACAATCCTGGCGAAGAACCACTGCAGGCTTCAGCTGCGTAAGGTCTGGTTCTATAAAATTTTGCCTCATCCAGATACCAACCAAACAAATGATTAGAGATAGTCTAACAGATGAAGGAGTCTAAAAATCACACACATAGATTCAGTCTATTAAAAGCGAAACATGAACAAATCGGTTACACTTGGAAGAAGAAAAGGAGTTGCAGGGGCGATGGGATTTCTAATACGCTGGAAAGATGGAGGCAGAGATCCTGCTTAGCTACCAACTCCCAGGGAATGACTGCTTTTTCTCTTGGGTGGGGATGTGGCTTCTCAGGCTGAGTTTGAGTTCAAGAACCAGGAGAGTCTGATGTTGGTAAAAATTCCCTTCTAAGGAGGCATGAAGCCAACTGACTGAAGTTCCTCCTGTGTTGGGGGCTGCTTGTGCAAAGGAAATGTGGCATAGCACAAAACAAGCCTCTCAGACCCTATTTTAGGCAGCAGTGACATGGCAGTCATGTGTCCCAAATGGGTACTCTGGGTACCACCAATCCTGCACTGAGACAGGCCATGCGGCTCCCATTCCATGTGACTTCCTGGCTTTTGGGCAGTTTGCATATCCCAGCTAAACACACTTTATGTGTGTGTATGGGGTGCCAGGAGGGGTGGTGGGGTTCTCTTCTGGCAACCCACAGCCCACCTAAAAATACTGCAAGGGCAAACATGGGAAAGTCAGAAAAAATAAATCTGAAGCCACAACTCCAAAAAAGGAATCTAAAGAAACGTAGCAGCCGGATTACACATTTCAGTCAAACTGGAAAAAAGCTCTGACTAGCAAAGAACATGTACAAACACCACAAATTATGTGTTAATTTATTACATGCATCTGGGGTCAAAAACTCACATGCCTTCAGGAGCCCAGCAAATAACGTAAGTGTGTGAAACAGAATGGAATAAATAAGAGAACAGGAGTGGTCAGGTTTCCCTGCAAATCCAATTTTAAAACAAATCCATAAATAAAAGATGTGTTGGCTGGAAACCGTTGGAATCAGAAGACGGACTGCCTGTTTGCACCCCTTCCCCACAATGATCAGTCAGTAAAAGAAAGAAAGAGGGGTAAAAAATTCATCCTTCTTTTAGAAAGATAAAGAAAATTAGTATTTAAAAAAAAAAAAGCAGTTTTTTAAAAAGGATTTTAAGATCATCCTCACTTCCAAGACCTCATTGAGACAGGACAAAAAACCAAAGTCTGATATAGAAAGAGTTAAACAGTGTCCCTAAAAACAGGGTGCCTTCAAATGGGTTGTTCAGGGGCCCCATCAGTAACTCTCAGGCTACCGTCCCCTTGAACCACATGGGGGCAAGACATTCTTCTATGCGTCTCATTTACAGCCTAATGCTGTCCATACTTACTACTCACTCACAGCACAAAGGAGGCTTTACTTCCTTCCTTCAGGGCTATTTCATCAAAAGCTCTCCTGTTTTTCTTTTCAGTTTGAAATAATTTTCGACTTGCAGAAGAGTTACAAAACTTGACAGAGAATTCCTAGATACCCTCCACCCAGCTTTGCCTGATGCTAACATCTTATATAACCAGAGTTAAATGATCCAAACCAGGAAACTGATATTGCTACAATATTAGTCTCTCATTTTACCAGTTTTTCCACTAATGCCCTTTTTCTATTCCAGGATTGAACCCAGGATCTCACATTGCATTAGTTGGCGCTTCTCCTTGGTTCCCCCTGACCCGGGACTATTCCTTAGTTTTTCCTGGTCTTTCACGCCCTTGACCCTTCTGAAGAGCGCCAGCCAGGTCTTTTGCAGACTCTCCCTCAGTTTGCACTTGTCTGATGTTTTCTCATGATTAGACTGAGGTTATGGGTTTGGGACAAGAACATCACAGAAGTGATATGCCTTCTCAGTACCTCAAGTTGGAGGAAGAGGGCATGATGTCAGTATGTCTTATTACTGATATTAACCGTGATCCCTTGGTTAAGATACGGTCTGCCAGGTTTCTCCACTGTAAAGTTACTATTTTTCCCTTTGTAGTTGATAAATATTGGGGGAGGGTACTTTGAGACTACCCAAATGTCTTGTTTCTCCTTAAACTTTCACCTACTAATTTTAGCATTCATCAGGCGACCTGGCTGCAGCAATTATGGCTGTGGTATTCTAACGGTGATTTCCTATTTCCTTTATTCCTCTATGTTTATGAACTGGAATTCTTCTGTAAGGATGAGTGGTCCTTTCTCCCATTAAATAATCAGCTTATTTAACTTTTATTTTTATCAATATGGACTCAAATACTTACTTTTTTTTTAATTCTTCCTGTTACTTTAATTAATTTTACTTGAAATCAGCATGCCAGATACTTATTTTATTCTTTGAGTTATAATCTAAAATATCCTTATTTTTTGGCTAAAGTTGTTCCAGCTTTGGTCACTGACAGCTCTTTCAAAATGGCTGCGGTATTTGAGAAAATCCCACTGTTTCATTGTTGATGAGCACTTCCTCACTTTGTGGCACCAGAAGATGCTCCAGGATCATCTTGTGTTTTCCATGCCCAGTCTTGATGTCCACTTTTCCAAGGAGTCCTGGTTCCTTTTATTGGATAATGGCATTTAGAAGCCAAGAACTGGGTACTGGGTGTGTAATTGCTACTGGATGCACTGTTTCTAGGCCATCTCGGGTGTTAATCAGTCTGACTAGACATTTATTAAGTTCACTGATCTTTTCAAAGAACCAGCTTTTCATTTGATTGATAGTTCTGAATTGCTTTTCTGTTTCAAACTCATTGATATTTGCTCTTATCTTTTTCTTTCCTTTTGCTAGCTTTAGTTTTAATTTGTTCTCCTTTCTCTAGTTTTTGTTGTTGTTGTTTTGTTTGTTTGTTTTTAAGGTGGGTGTTTCCTTTCCTGACTAGAGAATCTTTCTTCTTCTCAAATATATTAGCATTTAATGCCATGATTTTCCACCTAAGCACTAGTTTGCCTGCATCTCACAAATTTGATATGTTGTATTTCCTTTTCATTCCATTCAAAGTATTTTTTAATTCTTTTGCATCTTCCTCTTTGACATATGAGTTATTTAGATGCGTGTTGCTTAATTTCCATATACTTGAGGATTTTCCAGATATCTTTCTATTACTGATTTCTAGTTTAATACCATATGGTTCATGAACATATTTTCTATGATTTCTTTCCTTTTAAAGTTGTTAAGATTTGTTTTATGGCCCAAAACATAGTATTTTTGGCGAATGTTCCATTTCTACTTCAGATGGAAGTGTTGTTGGATGGAGTGTTCCATAAATGTCAATTAAGTTAAGTTGGTTGACAATGTTGTTCAGGTCATTATATTCTTACTGATAGTCTTCCTACTTGTTCTATCATTTACTGAGAAAGAAGCACTGAAGTCTTCAATATAACTGTGAAGTTGTCTATTTCACTTTTCAATTCTATCCGCTTTCAAAAAAAAATTAATTTCAGGTGTACAAAACACTGTAATAGTTAGACATTTCACCCCTCACAAAGTGATAACCCTCCTCCCCCAATCTACTACCCCTGTGACATCGTGTATATCTATTACAATTCCATTGACTCTATTCCCTATGCTATACTCCATATACTGTGACTACACATATATTAAATTATAGTTGACATACAATATTTTCAGCTTCAGCTTCAGGTGTACAGCTTTTGTGTCATGTATTTCAGAACTCTTGTTAAGTCGACACTACCTATCTTACTATTTAGTGAGGAGTATGGCAGGTGACTAAGATTGTTGTTTCTTCTTGGGGAATTGAGCCCTTTATGATTATATAATGTTTCTCTTTATCCCTGAGAATAATTCTTGTTCTAAAGTCTGTTTTGTCTGATATTAATATAATGACTCCAGGTTTATTTTGGTTAGTTTTGCATAGCATATCTTTTTCTATACTCTTACTTTTAAGCTATCTGTCTTTACATTTAAAGTGGGCTTCTTATAGACAGTGCACAGCTTGGTCTTACTTGTTTTATCCAATCTGACCATCTCTATCTTTTAACTGGTGTGGTTAGACCATTCACATTTAATGTGATTATTGATATGGTTAAATGAAAATCTACTAATCTTGCTAGCTAATTTTGCATTGTTCCCTCTGTTCTTTCTTTCTTTTTAATTTATTTTCTTTTTCTGCATTCTTTTGTTAGCCTGGTTTGGGGGCGGAGGGAGGAAATTTTCTCTGTTGCTGTGATTAAGCCTCAGCCTTAGAAAAGCAGCACATCGCTGAGTCTTGAAGGTGCAGCCTTCTCAGCAATCTCACCCCTCCTCTGGGTTACTTCTGAATCCAATAGGAAGACCTGCTCTTTCTCCAGAGGTCAAGAGTTTCTTCTCGTTCCCTTGCTCCAGAAACAATAGGATTTCACCAGCTCTGTAATGTGTAATAATGTCCATCCTCTCCCACACACACACCACACAAATTAAGGCTTTTGTTCAGAGGAGAGAAGGGTCCAGGTGGAGTTTCTTGGCCCTCCCACAGCACCTTCTGTTCTCTCCTCCAGCAGTGCGCCCCAGAGGAGACTTTCTACAGACTCTCCCAACCATTTCCAAGATCTCATGGTGGGGTTCATGGAAAAATGCCTATCAGAGGGCATGGACCCCTCTTATTCTGTGGCCCCTACCTTCACCCTCGGTTGCCAGTGGGCATTCAACCAGACTCAACCTATTCAGACTGAATTCTTACAGGTGTCTGGCTGCTTCTTGCCCAGGTAAGTCAGTGCTCATGTTTCTTCCTAGATTTGGGGCCTGCTGCTTTCCCAGCAGCCACAGTCCTCGCAAGGGCTCAAAAAAAGTGCTGAATTGCTATTTGTCAAATATTTTTTTCATTGTAAGTTTCAGAGTAATTCTCTGTCTAGCTCTCTACATCTTTGAGTGGAAAACAGAGCCCTACTTGTTTTTAATGAAGTAAATATGCATATTTTGCAACACTAGCACAAGCAGGAGAAGGTCTGGCAGGTGGTCAGGACAATCGCTGTCCTCTTGGAAACTACCCTAAGGAGATTTAGGAAGAACAGATGTCCCAGAAACACCGCTATCTGTTGTTTTTTTGAGAAATATAAGGTATGGGGAAAAAAATCCCAGAGGCGTTAATACAACTGATGTACTGATTTTGCATAAAGTGGAAAGCAGAACCTTTATAAACTATTGATCAGTCAGCTGGTACCCAGGAAAATTATCTGCCTGAAAATACTTACTAGTCAGCAATTGCCTGACAAAGAATATGATGCTGCACAGTAAACATCCCTAAGAATAAAATAACTCCAGAGAATTCCTAACCTATTTAAGTCAATTTCAGAATTTTTCATACATGTCACTAGTATTTAGTAAGAAGTATGGCAGGTGACTAATTCCTCAAAATTAGGCCAATGACAAAAATATCATACTTATGTTTTATTATTTATTATATTTTCCCCAAAGGTAAGTGTTGCCATTCACCACTAACTACTCCATATATTATTATTATTATTAACAAAAATGACAGTGGAACAATACCATTTAGTGATCACTTACTATAAGCCAGAGACATTACAAACATTTTCTCATTTTATCACCACAAAAACTCAGTGAGAAAACTGGGCCTCAGAGGGATTAAGAAACTTACCCAATGCACAGAGCTAGTCATATGTGCTAGAACCAGATTTCGATCCTAGGTCAGACTCCAGGTATTAATTAAGACTTCATGTGGTTTCCCTCTGTCATTTACAATGCTGGAAGAGGTCCACCCTTGCATAAGAACACAAAAGCATCAGAAATTCCTTATTGGCTAACACCAGTTTTCTGACTAGAAAGTTGTTCCTTTTCAGAATGGTAACAAGAGACCATTTGTTAAGAGAGCATGACGACTGGCCTTTATGAGGTTGGTTTGAAAAGAGGGCACAATGGTCCTCCATGTTTTTTGAATTTCTCTCCTCTCTCTCTGTATACATTCATCTGTATGTGTGTGTATGTGTACCAAATATTCTTTTCTTCCCTATAATACTGCATTATGATGTTTTCACTTAATAATTTATTTACAATCTTCCTGATATATATAGATATATATGTATATACATGCACACATACATAGACATTTTTTTAACCGTAACTAACTCTTAAGAATAAGGAGCTTTCTATGAGAGATCCATCTCTAATGAGGTGGCATAACATGACATTGTAAGGTTTTCTTACACAAATGGAGAATAGCAACAAGACAGAAATGAGTCAAAAAGACAATAATGCAAACAACTACTACCAAATCTTCATCTAGAAGAGGCAAGCTACTCTCAAGCATAGTTCACCTTACCTAAAAAACCTGTGTAAAATAAGACAGCACATGAAATAGCAAATACAATAAGAAGCAATGGCCGTCAAAGTAAAGAAGAAGAGTGCCACAAAGATTAACAGTCACCTGGAGAAATTTGGTTCAACGGTAAATGTAGAGTACCTCCTATAACCCCAGGATGGAGGACCACCCCAGGTAGACCCACCAGAATCTGAATTATAACACAAAGCAGTAACTACTGCTTTCCAACCTTTTACAAGTCAAAATGCATTTAGAAAATGAATCTATTTAGATGACACACTGTGGAAAATAGCCAGGGGCAACTGATCCAGGGGCTTCTGTCACTCCAAGCCCCACCTGGCTTCCCTGAGCAGTGTAGACGAGGGGTCATATCTTCACACATCTGTAAGCCATTCACAGCACAGGGTGAACAGCTGCCCACCTGGTGGAAAGCTCTGCAATCACTTACGTCAACAAATGGTTCAATTATGTTTGGTTTACTCTACCTAAGAAGTTGCAGGGGCGGGGGGGGGGGGGCGGCTGGCCCAGTGGCTCAGGTGGTTGGAGCGCCGTGCTCCTAATGCCGAGGTCACCGGTTCGATTCCCACATAGGCCAGTGAGCTGCGCCCTCTACAGCCAAGATTGTAAACAACAGCTCTCCCTGGAGCTGGGCTGCTGTGAGCAGCCAGAGGTTGGCGTGAGCTGCTGAGTGTTGCTGCGGGCTACCATGTACTGCCGTGAGTGGCCAGTGGCCGGCAGCCAACATGAGTGGCCAGCAACCACCGTGGGCTGCTGTGTGCTGCTGTGGGCTACCATGTGCCACCATGAGTGGCTGGCAGCCAGCGTGAATGACCAGCGGCCATCGTGAGCGGCCGGCAGCCGGCGAGAGCTGCCGTGAGCTGCTATGAGTGGCCGACCGACTGCCTCAGCCAGAGGTAGCACAAAGGCTCATAACACCAGCATGGGCCAGGGAGCTGTGTCCTGTACAACTAGACTGAGAAACAACGGCTTGAACCGGAGGGGGGGCAGGCGGAAGCAAAGGGGGGAAAAGTTGGAAAAATATATAATACATAAAAAAATGGTTAATCTTAAAACATTTAGGTGATTAAAGGACAAATTTCAGTTATTAGAAAAATTAACTCTTGGAACACCTCCCTTCCTGAGGAGGCAGAAATACAACGTGACTACTCCACCTTTTATTGGGCTTCAGGGTGTTTCTATCAAATCATGCTAATACCTCAGGATATTGTTATCAAGTCTGAATTAACTTTATCAACACCCATCATGGATGTAAAGTATCAGGCGGGATGGGACACTGTGGGACACTGTGAGGGTGAAGGGAGTTCTATTACTAATTACACTGTAATAGCAGTGATAAGCTGGGAGTGTCCCAGGCAAACTAAGACATTTGATCACCCTCATTTTACACCATTTCCCCATTTGGTCTGAACCTTTTTAGAACAAGAAAACCTAAGTTTACCTATCCTTTTCTTTAAAAGCCAAAATAAAAATAAAATTCAGTTCATGCTAGTAGCGGGAAACTAAAAACTGAAACATACAGAACGTAAAATAAAAGGGCTGCCATTTCCGATCCCAAATCTCACTTCCAAGATATAACTTCCATTAACGGTCTGCCGATAGTCCTCGTCCACATGGGGCAGACAGAATCCGTAAACACTACTACCCTGGGCCTGATAAATCAATACCAAGCGGCCAGAAACAACAAATGTCTATCCCATACATTGAGTTCAGGTGGAGCTAACCCCTCTCTGCACTTCTGGGGTATAGTATGTGATTTAGGCCTAAACCACTGGGTGCATCACCTCCTTCCTGGTCAAATTGTTGGTTGAACATGGTCACATGACTCTTTTAGCACCAATGAGATGCAAAGAAACTTTTGCTCAGACCTTGAAGAAGGCCTAGCTCATTCTCACACGTATTGAAGTTGAGAGGATCTAAGGCCTTGACCTGCACTGTCCGAGATGGGAGACACTATCCACATGTAGCTACTGAACACTTGAACTGTGACTAATACAAAGTGAGCCATGAGGTAAGCGTGAAAGAAACACTGTGTTTCAAAGACTTAGTGTGAAGGAGGAATGCAAACTAGTTCACTAATTTTCATATTGATTACATGTTGAAGTCATGATGCAAGTGGTTCACGTTGTCTCTCTGTTGGACAGCACGGGTCTGGAACACTTAAACCCCAGGTAGAGCCAGGCCTGATGGCAGCCCTGCCCATGGGTTTTTCAGATACGTGAACTAATAAATGCTTATTTTGCTTAAGCAAGTTCTGATTGGCCTTTCTAGGGCTTGTACCTGAGAGTATCGCATAGTCATGTAGAACGATGCTATACATTCAGGATACCACTCTTTCCACTGAAAAACAGACCCTGGGCATTCTCCATGCCAGTAACCTTACTAATAAATAGTATGACCAAATCTACACGAAGTGTGCCACATGGGGACAAATCAACTATTTTTCTTCCTGTTAACATCACTATATATGTCCAGTGTGTGGTACCACTTTCCTCTCTCGTCCTCCAGTGTCAATGTTCTTTCTAGGCTCAAGCCTTTGCATATACTTTACCTTCTGCCTGGAACACTCTGTCCTCTCTTTTCCCTTGCCTATTCCCTCAGGTCACAACTTAAATGCCACATCCTCAAAGCTGTGTTCTCTGACCATTCAATTTGAAATAGGTCACCCTCTCACAGCCTCTTATAGCACCTCAACTTCTCTATATGTATGGACCTAAATATATATTAATTTCTTTAGATGTCTGTTTGATGCCTACCTTTCCACACCCCACTATGTTATAACCTACATCAGTGCAGGCCATGGCTATGTGGTTCATTCTTTTATCCCCAGAACTTGGAACAGTGCCTGACACATAGTAGGTGCTCAATAAGCATCTGTTAAATGCCAGGAATGAATGTTAAAGGGACAGGATAAAGAGGAAGGCCAGGGGAAGGTGAAGTAATGAGGTGAGGGAACCCAAATAATCTAGACTAACCAAGCCACAGAACGGGGGTAGTAAACACTGTCTAACAGAACCATAAAGAAAGTAAGGATGAGAACTGACACAAGAGCAGGTCTAGAAGAATTTGAATAGTCAGTGGCTACCTGGACTTTCTCCCAGGCATGAAGGTAAATGATCAGAAATGCAAATGGTGAAGCCTGCAGTTCAAAGTCTTTCTGAACTTCACAAAATGAAAATTCTGCCTACAGTTTTGTTTTCAGTTAGTAACAATATGGTTCTTAGGCTCATTCTTATAACCTGAATGCCAAAATATCAGAAAATCTGTGTTCCACTCTAGGATTTCTCATCTGACTCTGCTCTAAGACAAGATCACACTCTTGCCCTCTGCTTTGTGGGACTTGTCATGAGCCTGGTTGAAAGGCTGCCCTGGTCAGATCCCAGCCAGCCTTTGTGGGCTCCACAGAAGTGGAGAATATCTGCTATTTTCCTTCTTGTTCTTACATGGGATCTTTGCTACTACCTGGCTGGCCTTTACTCTTCTTACTTTTACACTGTGGGGGTTGGAGGAAGGTTTGTTACTGAAATTCTTTAGAGTTGATAAATAACAGTCTCTTAATTATTCCTCTGGATGTGAGGCCTCTCTTTAAATGAGAATGCCTCTTCATTTGTTTTAATGTGATACATATTTTTAATTCATTAATTTTGTCACGGAAAAGTTGATAGCTATGACAGAATTCACATAATGTATGTATGATATAAAGTACAAGAGAAAAATGGCATCCTTGAACTAAGCCTCCAATTCAAGATCTAGAATATTATCTTTGAAGCCTTCTATGTGGCCCTCCTTGGTTTCATTTTATTTTTTTAAAGAACGCAAACCACTCGATTAGTCAACTCCAGGAATCTGGGCCCAGAGGAGTGAAATCTTTAGAGGAGATGTGGTGCTGTCCATTGATCAGGTGCTGACGAGCCTTGAGAAAAATGAGAGTGCCATCATTCTCAGAGGACAGAGGAAGTGCTTAGCCCTCCCTCTTCTTTTTCTCTTTTATCTCTCCTTCAACTTTTCTTAAAAAAAACCTACCACACCTCCTCCCTCTGCTGGAAGGACCAGGGAAGTCTACCTATGAAGAAAGCAGGTACAGAGCCCTACAGTGCTGTCTCATTCCTATTAACAGATGGTTTTCATCAGGGTTTACCCGGTATTTTTTCTTCACAGAATCAGGCATGCACTGGAAAAGAAAACTTGCTGGAGCAAGTTACCCATCATAGCACTGGGAACCATTTATTAATTACAGAAATACAGAGATTTGATAGCCGGAAAACACCTTAGAGAAAATTAAATCCAAACTTCTTGTTTTAGACATGAGAAAAACAAGGTACAGGACTTGTCCAAGATAATTCAGCTAAACACATGTCTTAAATCTGCAAATCATTATTTTCATTTCCTATTATTCAATTCTCATCATTGATAGATTTTCATTATTGATCATTTTATTTCAGTATGAGGCACCTGCCCTGACCTAGAGTATCAGTATTTTCATTTAGCAATACTAATAAAAATGATTTTTGAGCCACGCATAAAGAGGAATATATACTCATCTCAATACAAAACACATTATTTTAATAACAAGATTTTAGCTTTCAATCAAAAGTCATTGAATATTCTATCACACTTTTCTGATATCCTGACATTCTTTGCCTCTTGTTTCTACTTCTAATAAAATGTACAATTGAACTGAATCTTTAAAAATATAGATACTTATTATTATATTTGTTATGATGACATCACATGTACTATTATGTACTATTGTAATTGTTTTGGGGCACCATGAACCTCGCCAGTATAAGACAGCAAACTTAATTGATCAATATTGTGTGTATTCTGATTACTCCACCAACTGTCTGTACCCTGGTCTCTCTCCCTCTCATCAGCTCTCCCTATTCCCAGGCACTCAACAATATTGAAATTAGGCCAATTAATAGCTTTACAATGGACTCTAAGTGTTAAAGTGAAAGGAAGAGTCACACATCTCTCACTTTACATCAAAAGCTAGAAATGATTAAATTTAGTGAGGAAGGCATGTCAAAAGCCAAGACTGGCTGAAAGCTAGACCTCTTATGCCAAACAGTTAGCCAAGCTGTGAATGCAGAGGCAAAGTTCTTGAAGGAAATTAAAAGTGCTACTCCAGTGAACACACAAATAATAAGTGAAACAGACTTATCATTGATATGGAGAAAGTTTGAGTGGTCTGGATAGAAGCTTATATCAGCCGCAACATTACCTTAAGCCCAAGTTTTATCCAGAGCAAGGCTCTAACTATCTTCAATTCTATGAAAGCCGAGAGAAGTGAGGAAGGTGCAGGAAAAAAGTTTAAAGCAGAGGTTAGTTCATGAAGTTTAAGGAGGAAAGACATCTCTATAACATAAAAGTGCAAGGTGAAACAGTGCTGATATAGAAGCTGGAGCAAGTTATACAGAAGATCTAGCTAAGATAATTAATGAAGGTGGCTACACTAAACAACAGATTGTCAATGTAGATGAAACAGCCTTATACTGGAAGAAGATGCCATCTAGGACTTTCATAGCTAGAGAGAAGCCAATGCCTGGCTCCGTGGCTTCAAAGGATAGGCTGACTCTCTTGCTAGGGGCTAGTGCAGCTGGTGACTTTAAGTTAAAGTCAATGCCCATTTACCATTCTAAAGATCCTGGGACACTTAGGAATTGTGCTAATCTACTCTGCCCATGCTCTAGAAATGGAACAACAAATGCTGGATGACAGCACATCTGTTTACATGGTTTACGGAATATTCTAAGCCCACTCTTGAGTCCTACTGCTCAGAAAAAAACATTAGTTTCAAAATATTAGTGCTCATTGACAATGTACTGGTCACACAAGAGCTCTGATGGAGATGCATAACAAGATTAATGTGCTTTAGTGCCTGTTAACACAACATCCATTCCGTAGTCCATGGATCAACAAGTAATTTTGACTTTCAAGTCTTATTATTTAAGAAATACATTTCATAAGGCTGTAACTGCCATAGATAGTGATTCCTCTGATGAATCTGGGCAAAGTAAATTTAAAACCTTCTGTAAAGGATTCACCATTCTTGATGGCATTAAGAACATTCATGATTCATGGGCAGAGGTTAAAATATCAATATTAACAGGAATTTGGAAAAAAGTGGATGCCAACCCTCCTGGATGGCTTTGAGGGATTCACAACTTCAGTGGAGAAAGTAACTACAGATGTGGTTGAAATAGCAAGTGAACCAAATTTAGAAGTAAAGCCCGGGCTGATGGGTGGCTCACTTGGTTGGAGTGCATGCTCTCAACCACAAGGATGCTGGTGCGACTCCCACACGGGATGGTGGGCTGTGTCCCCTGCAACTAAGATTGAACAATGGCAACTGGACTTGGACTGAGCTGCACAACTAAGATTGAAAGGACAACAACTTGACTTGGAGCTGATGGGTCCTGGGAAAAACACACTGTTCTCCAATAAAGTACTGGAAATATAAGGAGGAAGAGGAGGAGGAAGTGGAGGAGGAGGAGAAGGAGGACAAAGAGGAGGAAGAGGAGGAAGAGGAGTAGGAAGAGAAGGAGAAAGAGGAGGAGGAGGAGGAGAAAAGCCTGACAATGTGACTGAATTGCTGCAATCTTGCAGTAAAAATTTAACATTTGAGGAATTGCTTCTTATGGATGAGCAAAAAGAAAGTGGTTTCTTGAGATGGAATCTATTCTTGATGAAGATGCTATGAAGATTGTTGAAATGGCAACAACGGGTTTAGAATATTACATAAACTTAGTTGATAAAGCAGTGACAGTGTTTGAGAGGATTAACTCCAGTTTTGAAAGAAGTTCTACTGTGGGTAAAATGCATCAAACAGCATCAGATGCTACAGAGAAATCGTGAAAGGAAGAATCATTGATGTGGCAAACTTCATTGTGGTTTTATTTTAAGAAATTGCCCCAGCCACCTCAACCTAATCAAACATCACCCTGATCACGCAGTAGCTATCAACACTGAGGCAAGACCCTTCACCAACAAAAAGGTTATGACTCACTAAAGGCTCAGATGATGGTTAGCATGTTTTAGCAGTATTTTAAATTAAGGTATGTACATTGTGTTTTTAGATATAATGCTATCACACAATTAATAGACTACAGTATAATGTAAACAGGGCTTTTATATGCACTGGGAAACCAAAAAAATCATGTATTTCACTTTATTGCAATTTTTACTTTGTTGTGGTGGTTTGAAACTGAACCCACAATAACTCTGAGGTATGCCTATAAGTTCTTTGTCATTTCAGGAACCTAAAGATTGTTGCTTCTGCAATTAGTTAACCAAAACCCCTGAATTAGGTACCCAACACTGTTCTAGACATACATTTTCTTCAAGATAAAAATATTTGCAATTTTAGATTTTCAAGAATCCTTGTATTTATTTGCTTGCTTATTTTATTCAATAAATTTTATTTCTGTTATTCTCAAGGAACTTTGCTAGGCACTGTTGGAAATAAGGCATATGTAGAACCAACTCTTAGAGTTGAAACAGAGGAAGACGTTTACATAAATATATACTATATAACAACCTAAGAGAGTGATCACAAACTCAGAAGCCTATAGAAGCCAGGCAGATCACGTAAGTGCGTGAAATAAGTTGAATGTAAGGCAACAGGGAATGAGAGAACTGTGGGGAGCCATAAACTGAATGCGCCTCTAAAATAATTTTATTCTTTGTTTTAAGGAAAAGAGTGGAGAAAGGATAGAGGATGTGAGGAGAGAGGAAAGAGAAATGTGAGAGAGAGTAAGAGCGAGACAGGACGAAGAAGGAGATCATGAAGAGACTAAATAAAGAGAAAGAATAAAGATAGAGAGGAAAGGATAAGGGAATAGGAGGGAAGGATGGAGAGAGGGAAGAGAGGGGGAGGAGAAGTGAAGGTAAAACAGTAGGTTGGGGAAAAAAGAGGAAGGAGAGAGAAGAGAGAAAAGAGGGAGGAGAGGGGGAGGGAAGGGAGGAGAAGAAAGGGGGGCAAGGACCAGGAGTGGGTCCTGGGGAACTCCAGAACTTCAACACAGAGAAGTCATGTAGAGGAGGCAGGCAGACGGAGACCGGCGTGATAGGAGAAAAACCAGAAGAACATGGTGTCCCAAAAATCACAAGGAGTGAACGTTCCAAGACAGTGAAGATGGTCAATGGTATCCAATTTTACTGAAAATATCTATTATATTTGCCAACACTAAGACCACCGGTACCCTTGATAAGAGCAGTTTCAGCAGTGTGGTAAAGTTGGAGGCCAGGCTGAAAAGTATTGAAAAGCACGTGGAAGGCAGAGAAAGAGACATTACGTGACAACAACTCTTTCAAGAAGCTTTACTCTGAAGAGAGCAAAGAAATTGGGCAGTGGTTAGAGTGGGACAATAAGTCGAGGAAGAGGTGCTTTTTTAAAAGACAGCTGATATCAACAAATGCCAATAAGCTCATGAAAAGATGCTCAACATCACTAATATGAAGTAAATGCAAATCAAACATACATTGAGATGCCACTTCATACCCATTAGGATGGCTATTGACGGAGGGAAAATGTTGGCAAGGATGTGGAGAAATTGAAACCCCCATGCACTGTTTGTTGGTGGGAACATAAAATGGTGCAACCACTGTGAAAAACAGTATGGTGGTTACTCAAAAAATTAAAACCAGAATTATCATATGATCCAGCAATTCCACTTCTGGGTATATACCCAAAAGAATTGAAAGCAGGGTCTCAAAGAAATATATGTACACCCATGTTCACAGCAGCATTACTCACAATAGCTAAAATGTGGAAACAACCCAAGGGTCCATCAATGGATGAACGGATAAGCAAAATGTGGTATATGTATACAATGGGATATTATTCAGCCTTAAAGAGAAAGGAAATACTGACATACATAAGCTGTAACATGGATGAACCTTGAGAACATTATGCTAAGTGAGATAAGGCAGTCACAAGAAGACAAATACTATATGATTTATATGAGATACTTAGAATAGTTAAAAATCATAGAGACAAAGCACAGAATGGTGGTTGCCAGGGGTTGGGGGAAGAGGGAAATGAAGAGTCATTGTTTTATAGGTATAACAGGTATAATAGGTATTTCAGTTTTACAAGATGAAAAGAGTTATAGAGGTGGATGGTTGTGATGGTTGTACAACATTACGAACATATTTAATACCACTGAATTGTACACTTAAAAATAGTAAAGATGATGACTTTTATGTTATCGTCCACAATACAAATATTGAATAAAAGATAGTTGCTATCAGATCAGGTTTGTCTACTGATGGGAATGGCCCAGGAAAGATGGAGCCGTTGAGGGGGTTAGAGAGAGATGGCCAAAGGAGTCAAATCCTAGAGGAGGCGAATGGAGTCCAGGCACACGTGGAGGGAAAGAGTGGTCTTTGATCTAAGGAGGTACATTTCTTCCATCACACAACAGAGAAGGAAAAGATGGGTGTAAATGCTGGCACGGTGATCAATTTGGTGGTGGAAGTCTGCGGGAGTTCCCATATAGAAGCTATATTATGGCTTCTATTTTCTGCATAACATAGGGGAGGACATCATTTGAGAATAAGCAGGGAGGGTGAGAGAGAGATTGGCAGAGGAGGGAAAACGTATGAAATAATCCCCTTGAGAGCGTGAAAGAAATCCCACTAGAGAAACATGGTAGTAGGAAAGGTACTGCATCCAGCTATGATTGGGGATCACAAATTTAAGGCACAGCCAGTCAACTCTGTTTTTTAATTTTCTCCGGCAAAGTTCAGCTACTCAAAAGGGAATGGAGAAGCTGTGAACCACCTGTGCATCTTGAGATTCTGAGTCATATATCTGGGGTGGAGTCTGAGCTTCTACATTTCTAACAAGCTGGCAGGTGACGGCCATGCCACTGGATTGCTGGAACACACTTTGAGTGACAAGGGGCTGGAGCCTTTTCCTTTGTCATTCTTTTCAAATACCTCAGTAGGATAGAAAGGACTGTCACCTCTAAGTCTAAAAATAATAATATTAATAACAAAAATTAAAACATCAATGTTAAAGGGGAGGAGCATCGAGAAGGCAGATGATTTGGTTTATCCAATTGTGGCTATACTGGAAATACATTTTCTTGCCCTTCTTTTTATCTATATTTCCATCTTTAGCAACCTCGTACAACCTCAGGGCTTCAATCACCATCTTTATGTGGATATCATGACCCCTTTCTTGGCTCCAAAGAACTACTGGACACATCCATGGGGATATCCCATGAGCAATTCAAAAAATAAATTGCCCCCTTTGTTTGCTTCTCCTTAGTCTTTCAATCCTTTGACTCTTCTGACTCACTGACTGGCCTTCACATTTAATAAACCAGTGGCCTCCAGTGATTTATCTCTAAAATATTAGTAATATCTATGAATGCAAATTAGAATTACACCAAGATACCATTTCCCCTTACCAGACAAGAATCCAAAGTTTGACAACATACTCTCATGACTGTGAAGCAACAGAGACTCACATACTTTGCTAGTGAGAATACAAGATGATACAGTCCCCATGGCGTGGCTTTTTGCAATATATAGCAAAATTACCTAAGCCTTGACCCTTTGATCTAGGAATCTATCCCAAAGATATACTGGCAACATACAAAATGATTTGTGCACATAGCTATTCATTGAAGCACAATTCATAATAGCAAATGACTGAAAAACAACCACCAAATACCCATCAGGAGACAACTGTTGCATAAATTATGATACATTCATATAATGGAGCATTATGCAGACCTAGAAAGAAATGAAGAAAATCTCTATATACTGATCTGAAAGAATGTAAGTGAAAATGCAATATGCAGAAACATGTACATAGTATTTTATTTTTAATAAAAAAAGGAAGAAGATTAATGCATATACATATTTTACATATTTGCTTATGTTTTAAAAAAAGAAACACACAAAAGAATGGAAGGACAAGCCAAAACCTAACAAAAATGGGTTGCCTAAAGGAAAAAGGAAAGAACAGTGGGGAGGGAATAGGCGTAGAACCTAGATCCCTCTGAACGTACCGTATTTTACATTTTTAACTGTGAAAGCATGTAAATGTCTTACATAATTAAAAACTAAAATAAAAAAGAAACAAGTAACCTATAATACCAAAACAATCTGAGACTTCCAGTGGCTATCCACGACCTACCCACTGAGTCCAAATTCTTCAGATTGCTTTCAACTGAGTCTGCCCCTGCCAAACATTCCCATTTACTTCCTGATGCCTACCCCACCCTTCTCCACTCACACACAAACGATTAACATTATTTGAATACCCAGTTTATTTCCCGAGGTAGGTCATACACCTTTTGAAAATGGAATCCACTTCTGATCCATTTTGGAAACCCACAATGCTCAATCTCTACAGTTACCATCACATAAATATGTGACAATTCTGGTGTCTAAAAGCTATCGATTGAAAATTTTATGTTTATTTTACAGAATTCAAGGAAACCAGAGATCCTTGATAACATATCAACTATCTGACTAAAGAGTGCCTTCTAGTTACAAAACAAAGACAATAATGGAAGCAACCAAAGTGTCCTACGGATGAATGGATAAACAAATGTGGTCTTTCCATACAATTGATTATTATTCAGTTCTTAAAAAGGAAGAAACTTCTGACACATGCTACAACATAGATGAATCTTGAAGACATTATGTTAAGTGAAATAAGTCTATCTCAAAAGAACAAATACTGTATGATTCCACATGCAGGAGGTTCCTTGAGACAGAAAGTAGAATGGTGGTTGCCAGGGGCTGGGGAAGGAGGGTGTAGGGAATTATTATTTAATAGGTACAGAGTTCCAATTTTGCAAGATGGAAAAGGATCTGGAGATGGATAGTGATGATGGTTGCATAAAAATGTGAATGTACTTAATGCCACTGAACTATATACTTAAAAATGGTTAAAATGGTAACTTTTCTGTTATATATATTTTACTACAATTAAAAAAATTTTAAAGCAAAGAAAATGAGCCATGAGCATACCTTTTAATTGTGATCTTTTAATACCTTTTATGACTATAAACACAGTTCTAACCAAAGCTCTCTTCTTCAGGGCCATTAAAGATTACCTAAGGAAAAGAGAGTTGATTTTTTTGCTTAAAACATGGTACCATGCTCTCCTCCTAAGAGTATTTCCAACAGAAACATTATACCCTGGGAATCACTGCCCGCTGGGCTCCGGATAACTAAGAGTTACACACAGCTGATTAATTTAAAAGATGTTTCTAAGACTCTGATGTTTGTTCCTAATCTAAGCTTCGTATTGGCATTGAGCCATAATATTTGTTTTCGTGCTTCTGAGTAGAATGCTCTATCCTTCCCCTCCATTCTCACTGGAAAAATCACTGCACTGTGAGTTACTCCTGAGTAACTTGGAAAAAATTTACCTTCCCAAGGTAAAACGCTGCATCTTGTATCACACTAACACAAGATGAAAATAATAGGGGAAACTGTGCAGGGGGAAAGGGGCTGTGCGGAAATTCTCTGTACTTTCCAAACCATTTCTTGCAAACCTAAAAGTACTCTAAAAAATAAAGTCTATTAATTAAAAAATAAAACTCTGAATCAAATTCTTTTAGTTGTTGGCATAACAAATAGTCTTATTGGTCCATGTAAGTAAAAATGATGCTTTATTAATAAGGAAATATATTCTCACTTAAACATGTAATATATCTGGTCAGAAATTGAAAGATATTTTGCTTGCCAGTCATCATTCTAACTATATTTGAACATTAGTACAGGAAAAAGGAAGAATCATTAGATTGTAATCCCCAAGTTTAACCCCCTAGTTTCTGCTCCAGACTGCACTGGAGACCTCACATTTCTAACACATGGCTTTGCTTCTCTCTTGCCCCTTAGAGAGTATCGATAGACACACTGAAATCCTTGACCACAGAGGCAATTAAATACGGAAGAACATGGAGGTTACTGAAATGCCCTTCTACGAATTATTTAAAGTATAGATAACAAGCTTATACTTCCAGCTATGATGGAGTAGCTGGTCTCAGACCAATCCTTCACTAAGAACATCTATAAAAGCTGAGCAAAATAACACACACACACACTCCAGCTGCTTGAAGACACTGGAGAACAATCAAAACAACTAACACTTGAGGGAACAAGATCCCAAACAACATAAATGCTCACAGAAGGGAACCCTCTGGCAGTGCCACATTTTTCCCTCAAGACATTTAATAATATACAACACAGAACATAGAGGCCAAATATAAGTCAGCTGCCTAGAGACTGTGGCAGTCTCAATGGACTAGAGAGACAAAAACTGCAATTCAGGGACCATTGAAGAAGAGGGGCTCATTAAACACCGGGCTTTCCACTGAGACTCTGAAAGAGCCACTTAGGATTAAAAGCAAACTAGAACTAGGCCAGCCTCAACAAGATCAAGGTGATCTTCTCATGGTCTATCCGGGAAAATTAAATCCTCTGTGAAGGAAGGTATCATCCAGAGGTTCTACAATTTTCCATACATAATGTCCAGCATTCAGTGAAAAATACCAAACATTCCAGAAAAAAGAACTAAATGATTAAAAACCAAGAGAAAAATAGACAGTAGAAACAGACCTACAGGTGATCCATATATTGGACTTATCAGAAATGGACTTTCAACTAATTGATAAAACTCTTAAACCAATACCTCATAAGAAAAAGAGAATACCTAAATGGCCAATAAGTATATGAAAAGAAGCTCAATATCATTAGTCACCAGGAAATGCAAAAACACAATGAGATAACACCACAAATCTTCCAGAATGGTTTTAAAAATAAACATTAAATGTTGGTGAGTACATAGAGTAATTTGTACAGCATAAACTGCTGGTATAAATGGAAATCGGTGCAAACACTTCAGAAATATGCAGAAATTACAAAAGCTAAACACACATATACCCTATGATTCGGTAATTCCACTTCAGGGTATATACATTAAAAAAATGAGTGTTTATGTCAGCCAAAAGATAATAGCCAAGAATATTCATAAAGGTCTTATTTATAATAGCCCAAATTGCAAATAGCCCAAATATCTACCAACAGTAGAGTGGTATATTTTATTACAGCATATTCATCCAACACAATAATATGAGACAATGAAAAAGAACACATTTCATCCATGGTGGTTAAGCTCCTAAACATAACATTTGGGTAGCGGGGTAGGCCCGATAAAAAGAGAAGGTGTTGTTTGATTCCACGTATGTAAAGATTAAAACCAGGTAAAATTAGCCTATGGTGATATAAGCCAGAATAGTGCTCGAACTTGATGGGGGCAGATAATGACAGAGAGGGCACAAGTTAAGACCTCTGGGCTGTAATGTTCTATTCTTGTTCTGAGTGGCGATCAGAGAAGGGTGTTGATTTTGTGAAAATTCTACAGACTGTATTGAAGAGTTGTGCACTTTGGTGTGCATATGATAGATTTAAATAAAAAGTAACCAAAACACAGAGTTAGAAATAAATTATTGGGACAACTGAACAATCCCTACCAATGGAGGCAGAGGGCACCTGGACTGGAAGTTTCTGAAGCCAACTTTCACCTGTAATTCGCTGGCCCTTGCATCCAGCAGCTGCTCTCCTCCAGGGCTGTCTGGCCACTCTCTCTCTAGTCCATCTGTCTTTTACATCCAGGTTGGATTTTGGTTAAATATGTTTTATCAATTTAACCCCAAAGTCAACATATTCAAGATCAAACTCTTCATTGTTTCTTGCTTGTCCCTTCATGAATTTCTTCTCAGATTCTCTATCAATGCTAAGAGGATAATCAACCATTCTGTGGTTCCTAGAGGTTCCCTCTCAGAATCTTCCTCAAGTCAATGCCCCCTTCTCCAGCCACATTGCTTTCATTTTTCCTCCTTTGTTTATTCATTCATTCATTCATTGACCTAACGTGTATGTGTGAGACCCCATGAGAGGGGCTAAGGATCACGGAAGCAAGTCAGATACTGCCTCTGCCAGCTGAAGGCCTTGACTTTCACCTGGACTCTCCAACTGCTTCCTCCATAGTCTCACCAACAAGTTTCCCTACCCACTTCATTCTTCCCTCTGCACTGCCACCAACTCACAACTCTCTTCTCCAACATGCATACCCTTTACATGTGTGTGCACATGCACACACATATAAAGTACATACACATTATTTAAGTAGACAAGACAAGTCCATTATAGAAAATTTGGAAAACACAAAAGAATAAAAAGGAAAAAGACCCTATGATTCATATTCCAAACACTCAAAGATTTTTCTTAACTTTTTAATTTGTTTTTAAGTGTTTTTCCAGGATGCATCAGCTCCAAGGCAAGTAGTTGTTTCAATCTAGTTGTGGAGGGTGCAGCTCACAGTGGCTCATGTAGGGATCGAGTCAACAACCTTGGTGTTAAGAGCACCACGCTCTAACCAACTGAGCTAACCAGCCACTCCTGTCAAAGATTTTTAATAATATGACCACTTTCTTTATCATTCTTTTAATGATGGCTGTCTTTTTAGTATACAAGTCTAACCATTTCCCTCTCTTCTTAGAAGGTATCCAGTTATTCCACTGCCTGGGGGACAGCGGCGACGGTTGTGATGCTGGGTCTGCACCACTGTGTCTGCTCACACTGTTCCCTATGCCTACAGTGCTCTTCTCTCACCTTTCCAGCCCAAAAAACTCCCCCTCACCTTTCAAAGTCAAGTTCAAATTTCACTTCTGCTAGACCCTACTTATGTGACACCTGTCACAATGTCCTATAATTATGTGGGAGGCCGCAGAGCTGTTAATAATGCTGACTGTGGAGTCTGCCTGGGTTCTAGTCAGATCTGTGTGACCCTGGGCCAATTCTTGAATCTGTCTTTCTCATGTATAAAAGGATGAAATGCTACAATTCCCCTCAGAGTATTTCTACGAGGATTAAATGAGAGGATCGGTTAAAGGACAACTTAGCGCAATGCCAGGCACATGGTAAGTTCTGGAAACATGTTACTTTTTACAATCGTCAGATGTCAGTCTGTTCCCCCTAGACCGTGCACATCCGACAGGAGGTGCTCCTTCTTTCTTTGTACCCACTACCCCATACTCACTTTATAAGTGTTTGAGAAATGAATAAATGATCTGCCAAATCTTCTTGACATATTCTCTTGCTATACATACATCCTTTCATAGTGGGGAAAAAAGGAGGAAGAGATGGGGAGAAAAGAGAAGGAAGAAAGAAGGTGAAAGAGAAGGAGGGAGGAAGAGGAGGAAGAAGAGAATAGTTGAATTGCAACTACTATTGATGGTGTTTGGCTCTTCTGTGCACTGACTGCAACAGTCTCTCTTCCTGCTAACTCTTTGGAACCCAGGAATGTGTTGGCCCTTAACCCTTGGTGGAAAGCTCAACATTACATTCTGGCCCCTCGGAAATGAGTTGTGTAATGGGGACTCTGCCTAGAGAGGGGACCCCAGATGGACCCCTGGAGACAAGTCTACAGGACTGCACAGAGCCTACCCAGGAAGCTCCAGGTCATCCAGGGTGGAAGAATGCACACCAGGCATCCTATGCAGGCATCATCTCATCCACAAATCCCCCAGGACAGATGCAGTGCTGGATGTATGGAATATTTAAAGGTTCCCTTGCAGATGAAGTGCCTTGGCAAAACCTCTTTTTACTGACTCCAGATATACTGGCTCCTACTTCTAGAGTCAGTGATAAATCCCCAAGAACTCATTAGTGGTTTCTAGCACACATAAAAGTACAGAAAGCCTTTGTTTTGCTGATTAGGGAGGCTACATAAATTTTTAACTGATTAAGAAATAAACGCCAAGCTTTGCAGAAAAATTAATTTCTCCGTGTGGGACTGAATACCAAAGAGGCCTTCAGGGACTTCACCTCTGCAGTGGCCCGCTGGTGGCGCCCAGCAGGGGGGCCCCAACCCCCACCCCCGCAGCTATTTTCAAGGGCAGTTCACTCATCACCAGAGGCCCCAAGTCTCTGAGCAGGGAGGGAGTCATGGCCCTCATGAGTCAAACCCACACATAGAACACATGCCTTCCTGGTGGATGGCAGCACCACCGGCTTACAGACTGTTGCAAAGCCATTAAACCATGAACTTGAAAGTCAGTCGGGCCTGAGTTTGAATTCCAGCTCCTCTAACTTAGTAGCCACGTGGCCTAGGGCAAGTTGCTTCATCTTTTTTTAGGTTCCTCATTTGTGAAATGGGGATATAATAATAGCATCTACCCCTCAGGGCTGAGGTAGGATTAAACAGATGTTGCAGAAAAAGAATTCAGGATGGCACCTGGTACACAGCTCATGCTCACTAAACGATAACTATTGTTACTATTGCTTAGGAATCATTTTTTTCAGTTTCTGCATTCCTTTTTTCAGTGTATCCACTGAAAGAGAAAATGAAAATCGAGGCTAAGGATGCTGAACTGAAAATTAGAATAATAAGTAACCTTTAGGAGCATTTATAACGTTCCAGGAACTGGATAGGTGGGATTTATGTATTTTATCTCAGTTAATCCTCACAATGACAAATCAGCCAGGTATCACCATGAACCCCATTTTAGAGAGAGGTGTACAAGACCCAAAGAAGTAAAATAACTTACCTTGGGTAGAAGGTGAGGAAAGAAAAAAAAAAAAAACAGTTGGTGGGCTGAATAGTGGGAGGGGGAGTGGTTTTGGAAATATGTTGGAGGAAAAAAAAGAGACTATTAAGTGTCTCTATGGGTTATGAGTTGGTTCCCTTTAATGTTCTTTCAGAGACAAGAGACTGGAATTCCTTTTTAATTAGTAGCTGCATTGTTGGTTTGAGACCACCTAAGTTCAGAGGGCATAATTAAGTAGAAGGGAAGCACTTTCACCAGAACTGTAAGCTGGTCTCCTACAACAGCAAAAACTCAGGTTAAACCCCCCGGGTGAGTGACCTCCCTGCATTCAGTATGGCGACCAGCTATGCAGGCACCTCCTGGCCCAAAGAGGAACTAACCGCAGCCTCCAGAGGCCGCTGCACTTAAACAGTGATCCTCCCTCAGGTTTTCCCCCAGGCACAGCTCCTTTTGTGCTTTCCTTTCTTTTCCCCTCTCTTTAATAAGGAATGTGTGACTCAGAGGTTTAATGAGTTACCAGGAAAAGTTAACCAGAAGGGAAGCCCATTGAGTAAACGCATAATTAAAATTGGGAATGGACAGAGGAATACAATCATTGTGGGAGACGGGGAGACACAGGAATGACTCAGGGGTTAGGCTGCTTAGAGAAGAGCCTCTGGGACGTAAATCATTTCTGGTGATGATTTAGAAAGTGAAGGAAAATTCTGGAACCCTTCCATAGTCAAAAGAGCCATAGACGCTGCCTGGGACTTCTCCTGTCTCTCCCCAAATGATCTAGACTAGTAGCCAGGAGTCACTCCCCACACAAGGTGAACAACAGCAAAGTCTAAATTCACCAAGGGAGTCCTTACCCCTTTGGTGCTACTGTGTTTCCCCGAAAATAAGACCTAGCCGGACGATCAGCTCTAATGTGTCTTTTGGAGCAAAAATTAATATAAGACCCGGTATTTATTATATTGTATTATATTATATTATATTATACTATATTATATTATATAAGACCTGGTCATATAGTATAGTAAAATAAGACCAGGTCTTATATTAATTTTTGCTCCAAAAGACACATTAGAACTGATTGTCAGGCTAGGTCTTATTTTCGGGGAAACACAGTAACACCACAAGGCTCTAATGTCAATCGCCTCCCTGGTGAAGATAAATTTCCTGCAAGAAATTACATAGAACAGGAGAAGGTGAAAAGCAAAGGCAGCATCAAACTGGAGTTTTGCTCATTAGCCTAAACCCAGCAGTATTTTGCATCAGCGGAGGCCTGGCTGGGGAGACAGACTAAGGAAGAATAGCATGCACTGCGTCTAGGGAATAGAGGCTGGGCTATTACAGTTCAGAGAAGTTCAGGCACAAACCTGCGGCCGATTACTTATTTGCGTTTGGTCAGGATGAGGAATGTAACAGTCTAGGGGGCTGTGAGGTCTTAGGAGAAATGTGGGCTGATCCTAAACAAGAAATCTACCACTCCCTGCATCAGGATCTCTGGAAAGCGACAGCAACCCAAAGCACATTCTGCCTATGGACCCATTCCAGGAGTTTCTATAACTACAGCCACTCTAGGTCCGCCAAGCTAAGGGACCAGCAGCACAAATGCATGACAAACATCAAATGGTCTCAACCATTTGGTCTCAAACATCAAACATCATAGGATGACCTGCCGTCATGTTCCCATACAAGTGTGCCTGGCATTCAAAAAGAGCCAATGCTATCTTCTTTCCTCCCAGAATACAGAAGCAATTGCTTTGGCAATGTGGAGCGCCATGCACAACTCAAGAGTATTTCCACTAACGGAAATGAAAAGAGGGGGTGGGCCCAAAAGTTATGTATGGAGCTTGAAACTCATTTTTAATTTTTGTGTGAATATAAGCACATACAGTTTTTGAACAACACTGAGAACAAATTACTGAAGCTACAACATGCACCACGAAGGACTGGAAGGTGCTCTGGTCTTATGCACTTTCATAAATTCTCCAAACTCCTTTCTCTGTATTAAAGGCTGATCAAGAGTGATGACTTGGGGGGACTAAAAAGTCTTATGAAGAGTGGGGAAGTGGCCTAAAATTGTCTTTTAGTCAAAATTGTATGTTCAGTTTGTAAAAGAGAATATATATATATATAAATATATAGATAGATATATATACACATATATATATATGTGACAAAAAAATGTAACAAGTGGACACTTTAGTCAATGTTGCTCAAGCAGTAGTTCACCGTAATCAGAAGTGTCTGGATGCTGATGGTAACCACTTTGAGCACCTCTTGTAATTGCAGAAGTCAAATGTGATTTGTATTCATCTTTTGTTATGGGTATATATTGAGAATTGCAATTTTAATACAGTTTTCCTTTCTTAAAATGTGTATGCATTTTTTTGGCACCGTGTGTGTGTGCATGTGTGTGTGTTTGTACACACACGTACAAGGGAAATTATTTAGCAGGAGAGGATCCAGTGATTTGTTTTGCATATTTACTCAATAAAATAAGAGGAGTTATTTATGTTTTTGCCAAACTTTCTAAAAAATCTAACTCCCATTAATGTCTAAGCCACTACAAACAAAAGTTAAAAGAATCGTCCTGTATCCCAAGCAAACTTAAAGTTTTGCCAGAATAATCTTTATGCAAATAACTAAAAGTTCATTTTATCAAATAAAATGAAATAAAATCCAAAATTGTTACTATGTTAATCCTGATCCAATTCCCTTATATTCTGTGACACTGCTAAACAAAATAGGTGTTAGTTTCTCATCAATAGTTGTCAATAAATATAAACATTTAGCACAGCCTTAGTCTTTCACAGTGGAAGTGTGTGAGCTCTGGAGCCAAGACACTTGGGGTCAAGTCCTTGCTCCCACATAAATAGGTTGGGCAAGTGAATTAACTTTTCTGAGCCAACCACATCCTTAATGTTCCAGTCAATCCAAAAGCACCTGGGAGAACTCTATCATCCAAGGACAACTGGATAAGAAAAAGTTCAAAATGCAGTGATCCCTACTGTCTAGATTGGACACAGAAGGAAAACTCAGAACACTAGTGGAGGAGGAGGATTTCAGAAAGGTTTGTTCATGGTCCAGATCTATTTTTAGCTAAGGGGTAAGATGAACACCTAAAAGGTTATAATGCAACGCAAAAATCCTCCCCGATTTAGCCAGCTCTCAGCCTGAATCGTTCCCTGTGTCAGAGCAGGATATGACCCCAGTTCCTGTCCTTGAATGGTACAGTTACCTGAGTCAGAGCCTATTTTGAAAAACTAAAACTGATCTACATGTAGCATTTCAAGGACAAGTCAATTCCCTCACATGCAATCAACCACAGGTGACTTTTCCTTCTATTCATAGATATTCTGGAAATAGGTCTGAGAGCAGAGAAGAGGCAACGTGGTGTGGTACATATAAACTCCTGAATCACCACTTACCAGCTCTGAGACCTTGAAAAATTACTTAACCCCTCCGAACGTGACATTTCTCATCCATAGAATGGGGTGGCGTAGAAGGCTGCCAGTTTTGAGTGGGGCCCAGAGCTAGAAGGTGCTGCAGCAGGTTCATGAATGGAGCAGCCACGATGGAAGAATAGAGGCTCCGTGTGGGCCCAACACCAAGGCTTCTCTAGCTACTGCTGCTGATGAATATTCAACCTGCCAGGCACAAAGGCTAATCCTGAACCCCAATATGGTGCCACCCTTAGAAGAGACCAACTGGATAGCTGGCAACGAGTTGATTCTCTTCCACCTTGGAAAGGGCAATATTTCATCCTGATTAGGATTGAAAAATATTCCAGGGATGGATTTCTGTTTCCTGCCTGTAGGCCTCAGCCACTACCACCATCCACAGACTCATAGACTGTCCAACTGACTGCTACGGCTCAAAGTCTGATCCTGCATAAATTCACTTTAAACAAAGAAATCCACTTTGCAGCAAAGAAAGTACCTATGGACACCATGTGATCCAGTGGTCCTAACACTTAGCACACCATTCAGAAGCTGCTGGATTGACAAAACATTGGAACAACCTCTTAAAAGCACAGCTGAGGTGCAAGTTTGGACATAACACCATGCACAGGTCCTTTGGGAGGTAGCATATGCTTTAAATCAAGAGCCATTATATGGGGCTGTTTCCTGATAAATAGAACGCATAGGAACCAAAGGGAGGGTGGGTAGGAGTGGCCCCACTCACTATTACTCCCCGTGTCACTTGGGAAATTCGTGTTTCCTATATTTAACGCTTCAGGCTCTGTGGGTCTAGACATTCTTCCATCATGGGACACAGCTTTTACTAAAATCAAAGCTGAACCACCACCTCTCTAGTTACCGAGGCTCCTCATTCCACTAGTAGGCAAAGAAATGGAGTTGTCTTACTGGCCAGGGGGTTTGACCATGGTCATAGTGAGGAAGCAGAGGTGCTGCTACCTAAGAGGGCAAGGAGGAGTATGAATAACATGTGATGGAAATGACAGCTGATCTACCAGGGGGTGTCTTGGTCCTTCGACGCCCAGTTTTCACTGCAAATTGGCAGGTACATCAACCATAGCCTAATAAGGGCATGGTAACCAGGGGCTCAGGCCCCTCAGGGATGAAAGTCTGGTCACTCCACCAGACAAGCCACCTTGATCAACAGAAGTGCTGCCCAACGGAGGGGGTTCTAGAAAGGGTCGTAGACACAGGAGCCAAGTATCAGTTATGGCCTCAGGACAAATGGCAGCAATGGGGGCTGTAGACTGTCTCACTAACCCCAAAATTCTGACCAATAAGAATCCTGGAGATGTTGTGAGAGGATAAAGTGAGATTCAAGTGAGAAACAAGTGGATCTAAGTTACAAGAGGTGGCCAGTGCTATTGGTGTCCCACTCAGATCCCCATTTACCTGGCAGGTGTATGCATCCTCCCTCTGCTACAGGTGATGGCTGCTCATGGCTCACACCTGCACCTGTCTCTGGAGGGTTCTGCTTACCTCATGGGAGCTGCCTTTTCTAGAGATGCCTCTGCCTTCACCTCCCGCGCCCCCGCCAAGGGACACCTGTGATGGACGGATGCAGGGGAACAAAAGTTGGACCCCCTTGCCTCAAGGTAGTAAACCTCTGTGGCACAATTCACACTGGAGCAAGCTTCATGGAATTAGGCTGTCTTTGTCACGAGAAGCTGTTCTGACAGGGTGCCATAGACTGGGTAGCTCATCAACAACAGAAATGTATTTCTCATAGTTCTGAAAGTTGCAGATCAGGGTGCCAGCATGGCTGAGTTCTAATGAGGGCTCTCTTCTGAGGGACAGACTGCTGTCTTGTTGCTGTACCCTCAGGGGGTAGAAAAAGGGCTAGTGAGCTCTCTGGAGTCTCTTTTGTAGGGCATTCCCATTCATGAGGTTTGTACCCTGAGGAGTTAATTACCTCCCAAAGGCCCCACCTTCTAACACCATTACATTAGAGGCTAGGATTTCAACACAGGAATTTTGAGGGGACACACGCATCCATAGGCTAAATAACACAGGCCCATAACGTAGGCTAAAGCCAGACTTCTCCTAAAACCACGTCTCTGCCTAGTCCCCCCTTGTCCTCTATTGCTTCTCTCACTCCATTAGGGGTTTTTCACTAAGAGCGACCCCTCAATAAATAACTTGCACATATTCCCCATCTTGGCCGTATGTTTAAGCACCCCACCTAACACAGTTATCCAGTATGTATTTTTGTGTGTCCAATGTATTTACAGCCCGATACAAAATGCTAAAGGCATACGAATATGATCATTTGTGTTTAGCAAGTATCTACTCTCCTCCCTGTGCCCTGCGGAAGACTGCCTCCCTGCCCCACTATGGCAGATTGTTTTCTCCCAAAATGGCTGTAATACCATCTCCCATCCATTATGCACTTCTCATAATGTGACCTTAACACCACTCTCATCAAGAGTTGGGATCCGTGTCTCTTCCTCTTGAAAGTGGGTGGGCTTTTGTGACTGTTTCAACCAAAAGAGAACGTGATGCTTTATGACTTCCCAGGCTGGTCATAAAAGGCAATGCAGCTTCCTCTTGGTTCTCCGGAACATTGTGCTGGAGGTCTAAGCCGCTTTGTAAGTAGTCCCACAACCCTAGTGAACGCCCAACTAGCCCACGTGAGAGAACACGTGGAGAAGTCTTAGAACATTGGTCAACCTCCTGCTATGCCGGCTCCAGTCATCATCTGACTGTAACTGAACAAAAGACTCTAAGCCAGGACCATCCAGTGGAGCCCTTCCTGAATTCCTGACCCATAGAAACCATCAGAAACAATAAAATGATTGTTGTTGTTTTAAGCCCCTAAGTTTGGGGGAAATTTTTCCCATAGCAATATAACCAGGACACCCACTGATGTTGAGCTTTGTCACATTACTTGTTTTGGCCAATGGGATCTGCATCTTATATTTCTGCCATCACCATGAGAAAAGCATGTCTTGGGTGGATGCGACTGACAGAAGAAAGGTGAGCGATGTATGTAGCAGACCGAAACAAAACTTAAAACCTAGAGCCAGCCCAACCCAGAGCAGCCAAACTGACTTCAGTGGCATGAATGAAAGATAAATACTCACAGCTGCATGCCACTAAGAATTTGTGGGGTTTTTTTGTTATGTAGCATTATGGCAATAACTGATTCAAGAGGAAATACGAAAGCATTCCTTGTTCCCAAGGAGAGGATACTTAATAATTTGTAATCAAGGGGGCTTTATGATTATTATCAACAAAAATAATAAAAATAGCAGCATTTTCCAATGACACCTTTATCCTGAAATTTCAATATTTCTCCTTTTTTTCTAATTTAGTCCAAGTAGTGATACAGGTCTCTTTCCTGAGACTCTAAAGACATCTGATAAATGACCTCACGGGCTTTTATTAATCATCCACCATAGAGTAAAATGTTGTCAAGCGCATTGAGTGCCTCAAAAAGAAGACAATGGATATATAGAAAATATTCCCAGCAACCATTAGCTACAGTGAGAGGCACCAGAAATCAACAATTAATTCACAAGACCCGTGATATTAGAAATCAGGTACCCGTCAAAAAGCGACAGGTAGTAATCCATGCAAGCGGTATATTAGGATTATAAGTAAATGAAATCAAAAGATTCATTTAATCCAGGAATATAGAAAATAAGCTTCAATTCAAAAGAGAAAGGACAACATTTACTCATGGATACACAGAATCAAAGTGAAGAGCCATGCAAAACAGAGAAAGAACCAGGGCCCAGTTACGCAGATCAAACCAAACCTCCAGCCCAGGGTTTATCCAGGGTTGGTCTGGGCAGAAAGGGCTCAGTTTTCCTGGGTCCAGTGATCCAAATGAATGTTTGAAAACAATTCATAGTATACCAAGAACACTTATTACCTACTGCCGTTTTAAAAATGTAATATAAGTTGACTAGGGAAAGGAAATTTCATACCAAATCACTCAACAATTCATGTTTTTGTTTTAATGTTAATCTCACTTGTCATTTGTGAAAACTGTACTTACTAGGTACACCTTGGGGCCTCATTGGACATTGACTATATGAAAGTTATTATGCATCTTTCTCTGGTCCATAAAGATGGGCCAGATGGGATACTGGGACTCTTACTCATCTTTGAATAGCTTTGAGGAGACTGACTCAGGTCTACATTCAAACTCACTTCATCACACTAACCAGTGTGGCAAAGGTATTGAGAATATCAAAGCCTCTTAGAAAGACAACCATAAAAAATCTCTAAGAGAGGGATGAACTAGAGTCTGGCCTAACTTAAACCAAGCATTTTATTACTACCAGCCTAGATGTTGAGATAGACAACACCCACCGGTGCAGGATTTCTCACCAGCACAGCCGACATTCTGAGCCAGACAACCGTTCATTGTGGGGACCTATCCGATGCACTGCAGGGTGTTTTTCAACAGCATCCCCGGCATTTACCAACCAGATGCCAGTAGCACCCTCCCCACCACCACCTCGGCTGTCACAGCCAAAAAAGTTGCCAAACACTGTCAAATGTCCCCTGAGGGGCAAAATCACCCTCAGTTGATAACCAGTGCACTAGTGCGACCTAGTCTTAAACAACCAGCTTCCTAAGGATCAAAGAGAAGCAAAAAAGTCTTTGAGATTGAAGGGGATAACCAATGAGACAGGGTTATATCACAGAGATGGTTCTCAAACTTTTTTTTGCCTGATATATTCAAGTTCACAAGCATGGCACCTTATTTTTTTAATGTACATCATATATTATAAATACAAGAACCCCATGAAATAAATAAGCCAACTACTATCCCCATTTCATAGATAAGGAAATTAGGGATTAGAAGTTAAATGATTTGTCTCACCATCCAACATTAAAAAGATGGGGCATTTCTAAAAGGACAGAATGCAAGGGAATAGTCAGAATACTTGGAAACTGACAGGCTACGGGGCAGAGTGGGGATACAGAGGCAGAAGAAAAAGGGATTTTTCAAAGCATCAAGTTTTCCAATGAGGATGAATAGGAAGAATGTGGTTCACAAAAATCAAAAGGCAGAAAGCATCAGTGTGGCTGGAAGATGAAGATAACAGAACTTGGGGTTTGGGGCACAGAGACAATCAGCACCCTTAGAAATGCCTGTCTGGTGTTGGAGTGGGGAGATGTCCATCTGGAAATGTCAGTTGAATCCATGGGAGTGAATAAAATTGCTAGAAAAGAGACAAGAAAGAGAAGGTAAAGGACAAATCAGGGGGACCTCCTACTTCTAGAAAAGAAAGAGTAGGACGCAGAGGAGACAGTTTGGGAGGCAATGAGGAACAAGTGGGAAAATCAGGCAGAGAATCAAGAGGCCCCCATTTCAGGAAAGCCAAAAAAAAGAACATTCCAAGAAAAAACGGGACCACTGAATGCTGTAATAAAGCCTAGAAGACAATGACAAAGAAGGTCATTAAAAGGGTCACCCATGCCACTGAAGGAATTTTGGAGGAAAGGGGTGGAAAACAGATTATGAGTATGGAAACAAGGGCATGCAGGTTGTGGAGAGAGCCTGAAAATGAGTGTCTTTAAGGACACAGACAGTAAAGGCAAGAGGTGGCCTAGAGTCGCAGCTTGAGAAAAGGACAGAGGACTTCTTCGGGCAAGAAGAAAACTAAACATGGCTGCAGCAGGGGGTGGGGGGGCCTGTAAAATGTCAAGGTGTAAGAGAAAAGAAAGGTGATACCTACTTGTTGTGTGAGATTCGCAAAGGGCTCAGGCAAACATGAACACAATGACAGGAACACAGGAGTGGAAGGGGGAATAGAAGTCACCTGGTTTCCCACCTGTTCCCTGACTCCTTAATTACTGCTCTTATGGATGGTTCTTATGTGCCCATCCAGTGAGCACTGGCTTCGCTTCCCTTCCCTTCCTTTCCTATCTCTTCCCTTTTCATTCTAACACTCACTCTAGGCCAACTTGTCCACTCCCGTGGTTTCAGGGTGTCTGGCCTCAGTTCACCCCCCAGGCATAGCCTCACCCCACCCCCATACATACTGTATCCTCTGGCCATTCTGAACCTTTATTTATTCTTCACACAAGTGATGCTCTCCCTTGCTGGTCCTTGGGACGCCCTGAACACTGTGCTCTCTGCTTGGAATCCTCTTTTCACGTCCCTCTTAACTTGACCATCTCCTTATTCTTCAGATCTCAACTTAGCCTGGACTTCCTCCAGAAAGCCTTCCTGGTTCCCCCACCATGTAATCCCACAGGACGGTATGTTCTGTGTTGTGATTGTGTATTTACTTGTCCTCCTACAGGTGAGAAAACTCTGTGAGAGCAAAGCCATGCCTTTGTCCTTCAGCACAGCCTCAGCGCCCAGCACAGGTGGACTGAAGGGCAGGGGAAGCCCGGGCGCATTGCCCTCACCTCCATGGGCCGCCCTTCAGGACTGAGGCCCACATCCTGCCCACTGCTGACGGCTCTCGGCGGAGTCCATTGCTGGGAATTGCCCTGAACTAAAAAGACCTGCCTCCCTCAAGACCCTTCCTGAGGACAGTCCATGTGTCCAGTGACTGCTGGATGCACGGATATGAAGGCCTGGTCCTCTAGCCTCAACTTGGGACATTTCTGAGGACTCAGCCCAGCCCCTGAGACTCCCATGGGATCAGCTGGGGCCTTCACTGCGACTGCATCACAATTCAACGTCCCCCTCTGCCCAATCCTGCTTCCTTCATTCCCCTACCCGTGGATCTGTGGATCCAGAGAACGTTCCTATATTCCTCAGGAAACTTCCTGCCTGCAAATCTCCATCACAGAGTCTGTTTCCCAGGGAACCTGACCTGAGACCAGTGGATAAACAGAAATGAATTTTGTCCAAATCACTCCCCAAGAGAAGAATGCCCCCTATGGTATTTCTAGGTCAGCCCCTACAGTGGCACATACTGGGCTTTCAGTAGATGTTGGCTGAATGAATCAATGTGATCATTTGGTCCTCCAATTCTTCTGGTGACTCTTACCACACATTTGATGAGTCTGGTTCAAATTAGTCTATTCCGTTGGAAGTAAGAAAAGTTGATAGTTCCAAAAGTTTATAGTTCCTCCAGTTGGTCTGTAACAATGCGTCTGTCTGAGCACAGCATGGGTGAATTCTGCTGCTAGCTATTGCTAGAAAAGAAAGCATCATGCCTATGCCACTCTCAGAGGACATTTCGTTAGACCAGTGAGTCAAGACGAAGGCAGAGGTTTTCTAGACAGTGGAAACATGGGCCAGGAGCCTCGTGCTGCTCGTATTGCTAGGGCCACATAGAGAGATGCTGTAATGGCAAGCGTCCCTTCAGAGGCATGCTTCTGAGGAACAGATCCACGGGGAGCTAATGAACTGGCAGGGCCGTGTTCAGAGGCCAGAGGCCCTACTGTGGGCTTATGAAGTGGCAAAGGGTGCAGAACAGTTCAGGAGAGGAAGCATAGCGCAGCCAGTGCTCAGCGGAGGCAAGCAGCCCTCATGCCAGAGTCGGAACAGCATGTGCCACATCAGAAATTGATTTCAAGCCTGGTGAATTCATCCACCTGGTTGATTTTCTCTTTAATCTGTCTTCTAGGTCAACCATGCTCACCTCCATATGAACTACACTCACCTCTACACCTGTGATTGCAGCTATGACCCACGGAGATAAGTGAAAAAGAAAAGTGAAAAAGAAGATCATTTGCTGCGTCTATTCCAAGTGGTCATTGAGAGTTGACCACTGATCTCATAGCGCCTTTCATCTGAGGATCTCCTCAACACAGTTACAGCGTAATTTGTTCATTCCTATTGCTCCTTTCTAAGGCAGTAGTATTCTGCCTCCCGAGATGGAGTAAGCTAAGGCTCAGAGAGGATGAGTGATTGGGTCAGGCAGAGGCATTCAATGCCAGGAACCCAACTCAGAGCTCCCAGTTCTTAGCCTGACTTGCTGGGCTCTCCTGGACCAGAATGCTACCTAAAACAGGCAACTAAATGTTCATTAAACCTCCGGTGTATTCTAATTCTGCCTCCAAGAATTCACACCTGCAAATGTTATTGCCCCTTTCTTTGCTTCCTAATTTATGTAAGACGTAATTTCCATCTCTTGCTACCTTGTGAGTAAGCATGTTGTAAAACTTTCTGGTACAGTATGTATTTACAAGTAGATGCTTAGAAACCCCAATTCAGACGACGATTTAAAGCTATTTATCACATTAAGTTGAAACTATTGTTATGGACAGAGAGTCACTAAAGATTAATAGTAAATTAAGACGAGATGATACTGGGGTGGAGTGGGTCCCTCATCCAATATGACTGGTATCCTTATGAAAAGGGAAAATATGAACACGGACATGCACACCGGGAGAATGCCACGTGACGACTGGAGCTGTGCTGCCACAAGTCAAGGAATTACCCGAAGCCAGGAGATAGGCCTGGATCAGACCCTTCCCTGGTCAGAGGGAGTGTGGCCCTGTCCACACCTCGATTTCTGACTTGTGCCTCCAGAACTGAGAGACAATAAAGTTTTGAGGTTCTAAGCTGAGCCACCCACAGTTTGTGGTACTTTGTTACGGAAACCCTAGCAAACTACTCAACATATCTTCAAAGTTTACAACCTTAAAAGCCATACAGTGCTCACAGCCCACCTGTTTAGAATCAAAGGAGAAAAGGAGCAGGTGAGCTGAGTAATGGGAAGAGAGATTTGGGCGTATGGAAGGAGTGTGTCAAACTAGGGTGAATGGACCAAGGTGGAGAGAGAGAGTGAGAGAGCACAAACGCAAAAATCACACAGGGAGTTTGGGACAGGACTTAGGAGGGACAGCATGAAGGGACAGGATGCTGAGAGGAGAATGAGTACCTTACGTCCAGCTCCACATCCTGAGGTTCCTACCGGTTATTCCCTGTGCGAGCTGCCATCACCAGCTACTACCAAATGAGGGAACAGAGCCACCCCAGGAGGGGGTCGTACCCTCTCATTTCCGACCTCCCAGCTGCCTTCCATCCTTCCTCTCCTAGCCTCGGGAGGTCCAGGCGTGCCAGCTGGGGGAGGAAGCAGGTGCCAGCAGGTACAGACAAGGATATGAGCACCATCCCTCCTGCAGCTCCCAGACTGACCGGTGCTCCAGGCCGTCACACAGGTGACATCAAACTTATTAATCACACCATCTGCAAATAAAGTAGGGGTCTCAGGTGTAACGTATTCATTGAGAACCTGCAATGTACAAGTACTGTGCCAGGGTCGGACTAGATGCTGTGACTCAAAGCCTAAGTGACAAGTTCCGTATTTCCTCCCACCGCACCCAAAGGCAAAATAGAGAGACTCCCTGCTGTGCTGTCTCACCTTCCTCTTCCTCCAGCAATCCTGCTTTCCCAGCAAACCTCACGTGAACGCTGCAGCTCTAGAGTCACATTTTAGAAGCATAGGAAGATTCACAGGTATGAACACCATGCAGCTGAAGAATAATCTCCCACAGTTTCGTGCTGTGTAGTCAAGAAAAAAATTAATCATACTGCTAATGAGCAAGGCTCTGGAATACAAGAAATGAACAGTTCCTCCTCAAAACTGTGTCAATCCTTTTATTCCTTTCCCCCGCCCCCGACCCCAAGACCCAGGGCTGTCTTTACTCAGCCTTTCAGTGAGGCATGAAGGAATCGACTAGAGTAGGGGCTCTCAACCTTTATGGACCCCCAAGCTGAGAAACACGGCCCCTCCAGTCAGCAGTTGTGATTCACGACTATGAACTAAATTGTGTCCCTCCAAATAACTCATATATTAAGCCCTAATTATATTTGTATTTGGAGATAGAGCCTTATACCGTGTTTCCCCAAAAATAAGACCGGGTCTTATATTAAGGTTTGCTCCAAAAGACGCAGTGGGGCTTATGTTCAGGGGATGTCATCCTGAAAAATCATGTTAGGGCTGATTTTCCAGTTAGGTCTTATTTTGGGGGAAACACGGTTAGAGATAATTAAGGTTAAACGAGGTCATAGGGGTAGAGCCCTAATCCGGCAGGACTGGTGTCATATAAGAAGAGGAAGAGACACCTGGTGCTGAGTAGGTTCTCAATAAATAGTTGTTGAATGAAAGAAAGAATGAATGAATGAATAAATGAATGAAATTTTAAAGAAACACTCATTGGTTTCTACATATTCAGAAAGCCCATTTACAATTTAATATGAATACCTCTTTCCTAGCACATGCCATAGTACTAAATTCACTATATACATTTAGGGGAAATGGAATACTCTTCCCTTTATAGGAGAAGAAGAATCTACTATAAAGAAAAAAAATCCACTACTAGTTATGGGAGCAAGAATATGAATGTTGTGAAATTATATTTTCTACAGCCATTTAGACCTACTTTTTGGGAGCAGAAATGCCTGAATGAATGAATCTGCAGTCCAGTAAAGGTGCAGCCCCTAGGAAAGGAACAGGCAGAGTGGGGGTGGGGGTCTTCAGAATGTGTTTTCTCTAAACCAACTTTTAAAAAGCAAGGGAACGCACTAGGGAAGAGAAACAGGAACCCTCATCCATTGCTGATAATAATGTAAAATGATGCGAACACTTGGGAAAAGTATTGGGCAGTTTCTTAAAAAGTTAAACACAAACTTATCATGTGACCCAGGAATTCACCCTCATAAGTATCTACTCAAGAGAAATGAAAACATTTGTCTGCATAAAGTCTTACACATGAATGTTCGCAGCAGCATTAGTCTTAACGGCCAAAAGGTGGAAACAGCCCAAATGTCTATCGACTGGTGAAGGGGTAAACTAAGTGTGGGCTATCCATACCCAGAATACTATTCTGCCATAAAAAGCAACAAACTACAACGGGGATGGATTTCAAAAACATTATGCTAAGCGAAAGGAGCCAGATGCAAAAGACTGCATATTACACGAGTCCATTTACATAAAATGTTCAGAAAAAGTAGCTTTGTAGAGACAGAAAATAGATTAGTGGTCACATGGTGCTGGGGGTAGGAGGACAGACTAACCAAAACGGGCACAACAGATCTTTTTGTGGTGACGGAACTCTTCTAATACTGGTTGTGGCGATAGCTGCACAACTCTGAAATTATTATATTTGTGGGGACCAAGCCAGGAGTGCAGTTTCCAGGCTCTCGGCCTCACGTGGAAAGGTGCTGGCTCAGGTAGTAAATGGCCATCGACTGTGATTGGATGGCCATCAGCTGTGGCTAGATGGCCGTCAGCTGTAACCAGTGAGCCATTGGCTAGTAATATAACTGCTGTGGCTATGCTAGCAGCAAAATGGGGGCTAGCAAGGAGATGGTGGCTGAGCTGGCAGGGTGGATTGCAGTTAGCAAGTGGGGTTGGTTGGTTGGTTGGCAGAGAAGCAGACAGCAGGTTGCAGATAGTGTGGCTCCTGCTTCCTGTGTCTCCAACACAGCCACCAGCGAGAATATAGTGATATGACTCCCCTATCTATGTCTCTGTGGGTGTTCCTTTTTGGCCTCACCATGTCTTGCGTTCTTACGTGGGGAGCGGGACCAGAGGCTACCCTGCATGATAATATTGTATATTGAAGATTAGTGAATTTGATGGTATGTAAATTATACCATGTTTATACAAATAAAGCTGCTTTCAAAAGGGGGCTGTGAATGGAACCACTTGAGCTTTAGAGGCGTGAGCTGTTTGATTTGGTACAACTAAGGCTTATTAAACCTAACAGGTAAGCCACGAAGAGAAGGGCAAATACTTACATTGTTTTCTTCTCGGATGAATGCCTTGAAAGACAACCCTGGAGACAGTTCCAGTGGAGCAGAAGTCCTGCTGCTGAGCAAATACTCCCCAAGGAACACAGGCAGAGATGTGCCCGCGTCTCAGCCAGGAACAGAGAGCATGAGCTCAGCCGAGGGCAAGCCTTGGCCAGCAGGGCTCAGGTGGGTATCGGTGCATCGCTGAGGGAGTCTGAGAGCAGCCTCGGTCAGAAACATACTCCGGGATCCACTGCCCCACAAGGGAGGCCGGCGTGCTTTACAAGGTACAGCAGGGCTCTGAAGAGCTGGGCCCAGGAACAAGGAGACAAGGGAACCCCTACCCTCATAGCAGCAGCTTTCCTCACAGGGAGGAAAGCAAAGAATGGGTGAGAGAAGGTACACTGTCCCAGAAGCAGCAAGCTCTTAAGGTAGCTTGGCACCACCTCAGCATTCACCTCGGCTGGGTAAGACATAGGAAGAACCACCTGAAAAAAGCCTCACAGAAGCCTCATCAGAAAATCCAGTCCAAGACTCCAGGATGACTCCTCCTTCATCCTCGCTGAACTGGAAAGCAAAGCGGGGCACCCCTGCAAACCCCATTATAGGATCACGTCTGTAGGCAACTGGACTGTGGAGGAGAAGAAAGGAAGTAGGGAAAAGAAGGCAGAGGCTCAGCTGTGTCAGATCTGCTGGGCTGGGCGCAGGGGAAGATAGGACTGGCCTCAGAAGGCCCGACACCGGACCCTACTCTACACCTTACTAGTTCTGTGATCTTCCGCAGATATGACCGCTGCGGCCCACCCCCCACCCCATCTCCTCGTATGTAAAATGGAGATTTTACTTGCTACAAAAATTGTGTAACGATTAATGAAAGAATATAAAGCACTAAAGGAAAAGGAAAGTATTTTGTTGTACATGTAAATATTTCTCACCGCACCATCACTGGACTCATAATTCTGGAACTCCCTTTCTTCTACATATTCTCAAAGATGAGGGAAGAGAAAGGAAATTATGAAAGAAAATATCCCGTTGCACATTATACCAACATTATAACGAACCAGTACAAGGAGCTATTAGAAAAGTGAGCGAGACCACAGGAAGCTAGATGGTACAATAAAGTGGTCAGGATACTTAAAGATTAAAGACTCAATTACTCTGGAGAAAAAAAAGTAACTGCACTTTGCCAGGATTTCCTTTTTAGGCCAGTACTCCAGTTAGGGTAAAGCCTATTGCGTGTGGCTATAAAACATGGTGACCATTTTGTATTTCTTCTTCAGAGAGTAGACCTAGTTCAATTGGCTTTGCACAGCCCCTAGCTGTATAAGCCATTCCCTGTTGGAATTATATTTTTAAAACTTAAATACCTTAATTTTGGCAGACTCCCAAAATGTGCATTTACTGTAACCCATGCCTTTAATTTTGCACTGGGAATCCATGGAGGACCAAGATCAACAAAGAGTTTTGTCCCACCTTTAGGGCCTAAACTCCTCCTAGCAATTAGCAACCTTGGGGTATAGGATAGAGGTACATCTTGAAAGCATTTTCCAGTCTCCACTGAATGATCAGGTACTTCAATCACTCAACAAGTTCCCCTATGGCATGCAAAGGGAAAGGCTGCTGGAACACCAGGGGGTTGGGGCTGTCCCAAAGGAACTGCTGAAAGAGGTTCAGCTACCTAAAATTTAAGAGGAGGGAGGAGTAAGTATTTCTGAAGTGAGTCATGAAAAGTAAAGAAAGCCTTACTTCTTGAAAATGAGATGAGGGGATGAAAGGATGAGGGATGGGAGTATATTTACCCCATGTGTAAGCACCTCCATACATACTTACTTTGAAGCATAGACTTCCCAAATGGATTTCTTTATGGTGGTATTTTAGAAGCTTTCCTGGTTTGCTTGTTTTCAATTAACAGCAAACATACCGCGTTGAAACTGAAGCCATATCTGTCATTCATGTCAAAGGGGCTGGAAAGGTCAGAATCTACTTGAGTGACAACTATTACTCAAGTTCTAGGAATGTAAATACAAAAAAAAATCCAAAGATAATAAAATCCTTCTCCCTACAATTTTCTTCCTTACCAAGAAAAGCAGTTAAAGGCATTAATGAAACTCAGCCCCTCGCTTACTGTAGCACTCGAAGTCTGAAAACCATGAAAGCAGCCCCAGCTCATTTTAATAGACAGCTACAGCCAGGGTAAAAATTAGCATGGCTCTGAGAATACATCGGATGATTTTTGTCCTTCAAGGAGAGGAATTTATTTAATCCTATAGGTTTTATCTTGTACGACCTACCCGTCATGAAACTAGAAAACTGTAATTTATGTATCCAGTGAATGCAAAATTGATTAACGGGTCAGTGTAACTGTCAGCTTGGGGAATTTAATAAATGTAGTTCCACATGGGTCAGTTCTTGCCCAGGACTATTTAACATTTTCATTAATTACTTGCTGACAGAATAGATGATAGAACTGGAGGTGTACCATTAAACCTGCCAATTTAGAAAAAAATAGTTAAAATACAAATAGGTCTTGACAATGGGAAGACAGAGAGGGACCATTTGGTATTCTCGGGGCTCTGCTTGATACAAAACAGGTGCTCCCGAAATGTTGGTTGAACGAAATAAATGCCAACAAAAGACCCACATGAGTGATTCCCTGAAGAAGAAAAATGCAGTCATTAACGGTAGTTCTCACTAACATCTACGACGCATCTAAAACCCAAAATAAACTTTTTTATAACAAGTAACCATGACCCACCAGAAGCAACATCTAGATATCAATCATGCACATATATCAAATTTAACTGACAAGAGAGACATTCTAAAGTAGGGAACACACTCAATAGTTCAAAATGTGGTATACATCTGGTTATCCTTTTCCTTAATTACAGAAAATATATATGAGACAGAGAGAGAGAGAGAGTCACGGGCCACTTAATGACAGGAATGTGTTCTGAGAGTCATTCGATTTCACTGATGTGTGCATATAGAGTGCAATTACACAAACCTAGATGGTATAACCTACTACACACCTGGGCTGTTGGGCACACCACCATCGTATATGTGGTCCATGGTTATGCAGTGCGTGACTGTATGTACATATATGTGTATACATATTCCCCCTGATACATACATACTCCCCCCGCCATCATGAATATGAACAAAAACAAAGGAATAGTCACAGCCAGCCGCAATTCCAGAGGAAGGGACATAGACCAGTGTTTCCATGGAAGGAGGAGTGCCAATGAACTTGTGGCCTTGTTTTTAAAGCTGTCCCACCAGCACTCCCCTTGGGCGCCATGCCTACCATTCCAGAGGGAGGAGCTGCACTCCCATTCTCGACTCAGCAGCTTGAACACACAAAGAGCTAGACACTCTCCTGATTCCTAAAATGCAGTAGCATTTTATGCCAACTTTAGTGTCATATAAGACAATTAAGGCATCCTCTCTTAATGTACAGTTGAGTCAAGCAAATCCTATTTTATATTTATTCCTCAGGGAAAATTCTATTTCAAATGTGTAAGCTTTGAATTATGTGAGTGTTTTAGGACTGCATCCCTTGCATAAACTGTGAACACTCTGTACTTGCTTTAATTCTGTAAGGATCCAAAACGTAATATAACATGAAGAAGGAAAACAGAGGAGATGTGAAAATTACATCCAACTTTTAGCATAAGGATTAAAGAATCACCAAATGATTAACTTCCCTCAAAATACGAATTTCCCATGCTGTCTGAATTGAAGGCAGGCTTTTTCTGTTGAAATCAAGCATTATTAGTAAACAGCAGTTGTGAGAATTCGAAGTGGCTAAATTGTAGGCTTTGTTGGAAACATGCCTGAATAGAACATATTAGCATACATTGTATTTTTTATGGTTAGGCTGCAGTGTTAAATATCAAACTGTGCTAAACGATTGCTCTCCCTACAGCGGCTAAATTGAACTACCTGTTATATCAGTTTAGCAAATTGTCAAAACTGGAGAAGTCAGCAATTTCAATGGATGTGTTTGTAAAACATCCCGAGGTACTCTGGCTTAACATCAATGAACAAAACACCCCTTAGAGTGTTAAAAGCCTGTCTATTAAAAATAAGGATTAGAAAGGGGGTAAGTATAAGATTAATTTTAAAAAGGAAAGCCAATATACTATCAGAACAAATACAATATGTTCAGCTCACATTTCATGTCAAAAAGGTTTGTATTCTGTCTCACTTTTCTCTAAATTAAGTACTATATTAAATAATTTTTGTCTTACTATTGTACATTCAGGAGACTGGACATTGATTTTTGCCCAGTTAAATGCATTACTATTTGTTTCCTTCTACCTCTGACCCTGGATATTTTGCACATTTTATTAATGGGGGGGAAGGGGGCAGAAGGAATTAAGCACATGTATACCCTCATGACTTCATGATTTTAGCTCAATTTTATATATTCGTTAAGAATACCTGGGCATCTCAGACAGGTCTCTGTCTTCTATCTTAAATGGATATTGGCACAGCACCCAGCAGATACCCTACTTAATGTCCTGAGAGTAAGTAGTTTGTGTATGGCTTAGTTCTGTCCAATGTAAAATTAAGCATATGGATTAGTGTTGGATGCCAAAGCTAATTGTTGAAAATCAGATCATAAACCCTTATTTGAGGTCTGATCATTCACCACTGACCATTTGACATAGCCAAGCATTAGTTAATAAACGGTTGGCTTATGCCTCCTATAGTACACAAGGATTGCTAAAAGAGAAAATAAACTGTCATTAGCACTTCCCTTATGCTATTTTGCCACTCTTATTTGATACCATCTACACAACTGGGAATCATTTTTCTTTTTAATACTTTTTGTTAATTACAAAAGCAACACATGCTCAATGTAGAAGTTTAGAAAATATAAACTCACATAATTGAGAAACAGCACATAGACTGGTTTAGGTAAAGCTTGACCTAGATGCTCAAATGATGTGTTCATGTTTCTGTCTCTGTTTCTCTTTCTCTACCTTGATCGTATCTGCTTCTCTTTACAGATGAGCTTCATTCTTTCTTGCTATAGATACTCTTTGCATATCACAGAAGAGAGGGCTTCCAGTAGCCCCAGCCAATATCCTTACAACTTGCTAACATACATGAAAAGGGAAGTCTTCCCCACTAGATCTAGTTAGTAGAAGAGCGTCAGGGAGGTGTCTCTGTGGCTCAGATGCTGCAGATGCCCATCCCTAAACCAGTCCCTGTGACTGGAGGGATGTAGTACCAGGATTGGCCCAACAGAGGTCACGTGCCCACATGCAGGCAGGAAGCAGTACATGTCACCTTAATGAATAGCCCCACCAGGACCACATGAGGTAGGGGAGCAGCTTTCCAGAGGAAGAAGAGGAGGATGGGAGCTTATGCTCGGCACATAACAGCTTTAACTATCACAGTTTATGTCCCAGATATTGGGGGGATTTCTTCCATCTCAACAGTGAAGATACATCATCACAGTCCCCCAGTCACCTGAGAGGGGTGACAGTTCTCCCACAATAAAAGCTGATGAGAAGTAGCCTAAAGACACATTTAAGCCAGCACCTAAAACACCCTCCTAACAGTCAAAGATTTTCACCAAATGTTCAAAATGGAAATCTCCATTGAATTCTAAAATAGAGAACCAAAGGCTCCCATCATTCCCCAACCACTCCCCAAGCACAAGAGCCACCTGCTTCAGCTCTTGAATCTTATGTTAGCATATTTGAAATCTAGCCATTTAAATCATATCATAAAAGGAGCGAACATTCATATGGCACTTAGGACATGTCAGGCACTGTGCTAAATGCATTCCAGATAGTAATACTTGCGATAAGCCTGTGAGGCAGGACCTATTATTATTTCCATTATGCATGGGGAAGCCAAAGCACAGAGAGGTCATACTCACACACTGCTGGATTTGAACCCAGGCAGTCCAGCTCCAGAGTCTGCACTACTAACCCCAAGGCTAAACTCAGCGCTTCCACTCAAGATAGATCATAAAGTAAAAACAAAGAACAGGGAACAGAAAAAAGTGTAAGTGATGAACACCACATTGAAACAAAATAATCTGCAACAGAACAAATAACCAGATGTAATAAAGCAGCATAATCTAGACACCGACTGTCAGCTCAGAACAACCTGCAGTGCAGCCCCAACACTGTCTAGGACACCGGGACCCGTTGTCTAGAAAGGCTGTGAGCGATCTGGTTTAACTCTCCAGGTGCACGACTCTTCCCACGATAGTGTAGGAAAACATGCTCGCCCTCCCGCAGATGCTGTGCCCACGAAGGCAGCCTGGTGTGTGGGGACAACCTGCCCACACAGGACCCGCTGCCGTGTCGACACAGTGTCACGTTCAGTAGTGTTGCTTTACTTCTGAGGCATCTGTGGCAGCCTGTTCTTAGAGGAGTCCTGAGGGCTTAAAGACTAGGGTCCGTGATCAAGTATTTATTGAGCACCTACTGTGTGCCCAGCCCTGGGCGAGGCCCTGAAGACACACACACCAAAAGGACCAAACAGAGTATTTTCTGACCAGACCATGCCCTCCCAGTATTTTCTCCCTAAACCTGGCTTGTCCCACACTCTAGGTGAGGTCAACCAGAATTTTTGGTATCTTTTACAAGCAGACCTGGTATCTGAACAGTATGTACTCCTATAGGCATTCTGGTTGGTAAAATATTGAATTTTTTTTTTTTTTGCTATTTGGCAAATAGTCACTGCATAAGTCTCTTGAGTGTCCCACCACTGCCCACACTTCCCTGCCCCTCTCTTAGGACCCCCAAACATCCACCACAATCTATCAACTAGAGGGATAAAGCCAGGCCCAGAGGGGCCTCCAAGACCCAGCTCCAGCTCGCTACCTGCGTCTGTTCTGATTGGTGGGTGCCATGCCCCTGCTCATATGCACTAAAAGTAGCCAAAATGCAAAACATGTCTTCCAGACTGGCCCAGTGGCTCAGGCGGTTGGAGCTCCGAAGGTTGCCGGTTCAATTCCCACATGGGCCAGTGGGCTCTCAACCACAAGGTTGCCAGTTCAATTCCTCGGGTCCCTCAAGGGATGGTGGGCTGTGCCCCCTGCAACTAGCAATGGCAACTGGACCTGGAGCTGAGCTGCGCCCTCCACAACTAAGACTGAAAGGACAACTTGACTTGGAAAAAAGTCCTGGAGGTACACACTGTTCCCCAATAGAGTCCTGTTCCCTTTCCCTAAAAAAAAAAAAAAAAAAAAAAAAAAAAAAAAAAAAAGAAGAAGCTGTTAAAAAAATGTCTTCCTCCTTTAAACAAGTTTTAAACTCACACTTTTCTGGTTGATTGCCAGTTCTCTTTAGAAACAGTAGGTCTTTATTTTTTAAAAAAGGAAAAGCATCAGACACACAATGTGACAATCAGCAACTGTCTGAGCACAACCCGTTGACGCAGAGAACATCTTGCCAAGATGGGACCAAATTACCTCCTGTCCCCGCCACCCACCACAGTGCCTATCAACAGACACCTTCAGAACAGAGGCCCCAGTGAGACAGACCTAGATGGCCCAGCAGCCATGGTAACCAGAGGGAACTCGTCACCTCCCCTGGCATCCCAGGCCCAGGCCCAGACTCCCGCCGACTGTGTCAGTTACGAAGGAATGGCAAATAACGCCGGTCAGGGAGTTCCACCCAATCGCTCAGATGACAGCTTCACTTGCTGGGAAATCCCTCTACCTACCCAGGTGCCAGGAAAGATTAAGACTGGCCCGGAGAGATCTGAAAAAGCAGACTCAGAGATAGTCAAGTTCTCCATTAACACTGTGTTCTCAACCCTGGCTGCCCCTTAGAATCACCCAGGGGCACTTTTAAATATAGATGTCAGCCCCAACCAGGTACCACCAATGTTGAACACTGACCCAGTGGGGCCGGCCCTGGTGTCGCGGGCTCCAGATCTGTGACCTGCCTCCATGGACCAGTCAGACAGACCCTAAGGGTTCCACTTTCCTACATGCAAGTCTGCAGCCCAGAAGGAGAATGTCTAGATGTCATTCTGGCTGCAGGTCCCCCCACCCACCCTGCCCATGTGCTCATACAGCAGATTGAGCTTTAAGAAGTATCCCCCTTTCTGCCTGGAGTGAAGTCCTGAGGACAAATGGTTCTGGCATTTTGCCCACACAAGGTGGCCAGACAGTGAGGATAAGAAAGACATTTACCAGATCCTAATATGAGATTGCAGATGTTAATAGTATCATTCAGTACTGTCTTCCAAAGTTTTCTGGGGATTGTCTAACTGCTAACGAATTTTTAAAAATATTAGTGACCTATCTAGAAATTAAGATTTTAAAGCTGGCTTCTAGAAGATAATATCATACCAAAAAAAAATCATATAAATGAGTCCTTGTGGTCTTCTGAGCCCCTCTGCAAAGAACCCTGTCCTTAATTCTGCAAAGAGGTCCTTATCCACACATTCTTAATGCCACTCGGACCAAAGGGAGGGCAGTGGCAAGGGAAGACAAATCGCTTTGGGAAGCAAGTGCTTCAGAAACTCTTCCTAGCACAGACCTGAAATCCTGCCCCTCCCATCAGGCTGTCCAGACTGGCAGGGAACCAAGCAGCGGAGCCCCAGCACCTCCAAAGGTCTCCTTTCTAAAGAAAGGATCACATTTCCTGCTTTGCTGACAAGGAAACTCAGGTGCAGGGAGGTAAAGGGACCAATTCAATGAACAAATGTCTTTTTAGGGCAAAATATGCCACTCGTCATCTCAAGTGTGCAGTAAAGAGAAACTTAAATGTTTCACGGGGGACATAAAGTTGAGATTTCAGTTAAACAAAACTGCTGTGAAATGTGTAGTTTTTCATCTCACAAATCATGCCAGAAAAAAAAAAGGAACATCTCAAAGCAAATGTCCCAGGTTAGGCACTAAATCCAGGCAGCGTGACAAGGCGTCTAGTGCTGTCCCGTCACACTGCTACTGCTGATGAGCCAGGAGAACACAAACCAGGAGAGGGCACAGGCCCCGGGATAACAGGAGGGAAGAGGAGAGGAAAGCAAATGAAGGAAATAAATCAGAGGGCTAGGAGCAAAATCAGAAGCACACAAGTTCAAAACAGGCAGAGCCTAGCGTGCATCCCAGGCCTAAAAATGTGGTGAAGAGATGGCAGGGGCTTACAAGTTCTGATTTGCTCAGTTAAAACCAAAATGTGCCCCTCTCCAGTTTTTAAGATTTAAGTAGGTATGTACTTCCAGTGGTTCTAGAAACAAGCAAGAGAGGGGAACTTAGTTTCCATTACTTTTGCACATCAGCATCTTTTCAAAAATTTACGTATTGTGACTTGAGCAAGCTGTCATCTCTCTGAGTCTCAACTGCCTCATTAGTAAAAAAGGGGGCTAAAATGATCAAAAAAATGATTGCAGTAAGGCAAAGGGTTCCCATGGTGCATCCTTCTGAAGTTATCCAAATTGCAAATAATCTTGTTTTGCAACCAACATTCAAGAAAGACTGAGTTGCTTGAATGACACTATGAATCAGTAGCAAAGGTGTTGGGTGTAGAAATCTTAGACATCAATTGAACGCACCACTTGGTCTCAAAGCCTTCTCCAGTGTTTTCATTAAATTGCACACCACCAGAGTTATCTAAAATTCAATACTTTTGGTTCTAGCTTAAGTGGGAAATGTAAAATTGTGCCAAATACCTAGGATCTTTTCTTAGCTGGTTCAACAGGAGTGATTTGGAAATAGGGTAGACAGTATTTCATAACTGGTTTCTTTTTTATGATTTTTCCTGGGAATTTCCAGGTCTACATATTTTTCTATGAAACGGTCTACACAGAGAGTTTTAAGGTCACCATAGGATAAAAGTAAATGCACACCACTAGAAAAGATCGTCAGACCACTACTACATGTTCCACACACTCTTCCCATTCCCCATTTCCTCCAAATGATCAAATCATATTGAAGCAAATTCTGCAAAATGTATTTTAGTTTGGAAACAGATCTGGTGGAAGACCAAGCTAAAAACTACAGGTTTGTCTTTCAGAGCGTGTGCGTTTGCGGTGGGAAAGTGTGCTACCTAAGGAGAGGGAAAGGAAAGGGATCCACGAAAAATGTGTGAGAAAGTACCCTGCTTACTGCAAAACACTAGACCAGCAAATCTGAAACTCTCGTCTCAGAACCACTTTATAGTCTTAAAAATTATCGAGGACTAGTGGGTAATATCTATTGTTATTTGTTATATTGGAAATTAAACAAAAATTATTTATTTCATTAAAATTATTTTATTTCATTAAAATAACATTAATAATTCCACTGCTTCTTAACATAAGCAATATATTTTATGAAAAATAACTATATTTTACCCCCAAAATTTTTTTGAGAACAGTGGTTTTGTTTCATACTTTGGCAAGTCTCTTTAATGTCTGACTTCATGGAAGATAACTAGATTCTAGAATCTGCTTCTGCATCAACTCTGTTGCAACACCCTGTGACCTGTGGCCTGTGGAAAACTCCCTGGTGTACTCGTGAGAGAATTCAAGTGAAAAAGGTGAATAACATCAGAGCACTATTACGAAAGTAGTTGTGACTTCACGGACCCCCTGAAAGGGTCTCAGAGACCCCAGAGAGACCCAGATCACACTTTAAGAATGACGGCACTAGTCAAATGTTAAGATTCTACCCCCTACTTAGAGATAAGGAAACTGAGACTCAGAGAGGGGAGGTTTGTGATCTGCCAAAAATCACACAGAAAGTGAAAAGGAAAGCAGTAGAACTTAAATTGGGGGTTTTAACTTCTGACTGAGTGCTCTTAGAATTCGACTCCATGTTTCCACGTGTGCAATAGTTTCTGCCTAATCCGAGGTTTTCCGAGTAATAAGCACAATTATTGAAACACAGTGGTCAAGTATCCCACTTATATGGACATAAGCCGAGGCACCCTGCCCTTCCCCATTCCATCACAATGGAGAGAGAGAACGGATTTTTAAAGCCCAATCAATTGCATGTGCCATTTCTTTCCAAAAGCCCATGACCTCAAGGGATCACAGCGTAGGAGGTGTGATTCCCTGTTCCTTGTCCCTGTTCAGTTACCACAGTTCTCTCCAAGTGTAAGCATTTCCTCACATTGAGTGGGATTCCAGAGATTAAGATAACTTCGGTTTTGTTTTATTGGTAGAATGTGGCTTGTGAACACAAGCCAAGTGTTTCATCGAGTGCCTAGTCAAAGAACAACCATTGAGTGGGGAAACCCCAGCTCTATGAGCTTGTTGAGAGAGCACAGTCTCCGGCCTGGCATGCAAACAGAGCATTTGATGGGCAATTGGAGGACTTTCCGTTTACCATCTCTGAAACTTAACCCTCACATAGTGGCAAGTCTTACAGAGGAGCGTTTAGCTCAGGAAGCAACATCTGACTGACTGGGACACTTCCTACGAGAGCAGAGGTCCAGGAGGTGACCGGGGAGTAGGCAGTAAAGCAGCAGCCAGTGGGCACTGCTCACCAGACACGACAGCCCTTCACACATTTCAGAGTTCTCAACCTTTCCAGTGCCGATGCCTAGTACCAGAAAGCGTTCCACTCCATAATGTGCCAATATTTGTAGTAAAACTTTTATCGTAAAAGCAATACATGCACTTGCTTAAAAAAAAAAATAGTGCAGACAAGTAGAAAATGCAAAGCAGAAAAGTTTCACTCCTACCCCAACCTCCATTACAAGCCACGCCCCAGAAGTGACTTTTTTTTCCTCTTTTTTGCTCTTCTGGTTTCCTTCGTTAATGCTAATATACTTACATCTCTCTTTCTTGATTTCTCCATTTTAAACAATACTAACTCCCACTAGGGAAGACTCACATCTATTTCTCTCCACTTTACTTCCTTGACTGCAAACATGGCCAAAGTTGATAAATGTACTTTCTATTCAGTAATTCTCTTTTCCATGCTTTGTCTTTAAATTGATTCTAAAAAATGAAAACTAGTAAATAGCATTGAAAATATGCTTGAGAGTGCAGAAACAAGATTGTGATTGGATCCAAAAGAAGGAAATGTGATTGCGTGCCATGAAATCTGTGACACATGAAGAATGTTTCAAATGTAAAGAACACGTGGACTCTCTGTTCCTTCTCTCCATCAGTTGCTGAGAACCAAGACACATTTTTGTTTCCTTCATATTTGGACTACGATTTTACATTTTTCCCGAAATGTCTAAGAAGAAGGAAAGACATACACCAGCATCAGCCTTCAATAGCTCTTAACTATACAGTTTGTGCAATGGAATCCACTTTCTTCTTGAAGACATTCTTGACTTCTTCTGATTGTTACCAGTTGCTTTTTAGATCTGTTCCCAGTTGTTATACAAGGATTTATTTTCATTGCCCTATAGGTTATTACCATGGTTTCTTTGGTCCAATATTTTCATCATTTCTTGATCATTTATTGTCTGGCTGGAAAATATGCTCCAGTAATTATTCTTTTTTGGAAAGGCTATGTGGGAAGCAAATTTCCTGAGTCCCTGCATGTCTGAAAATATGTTTATTTTACTCTCACATTTATTATTCAGATGGCCGGGAGAGCAGACAGTACTACATGTCACAACATTCCTCTACTCCCACCCCTGTACTTATCATAATAGAATCTTCTTTTGTACAGGTATTCTCTCTTTCCATGTGTCCATGGGAGGTAATTCCTGACTGGTCTAAGTCAATCCTGGTTATCCTATTACCTTTCCAATGACTGGCATTGGAATAAGCATGTGATAAAATTTGGGTCAACAAAACACAAAGAAAAGTCTGTCAGAGCTTCTGAATAAGAGACAGTCTCATCTTCCTCTACAGACTGCTGTTTCTGGATGTGGTGCCTGACACTACTGTGGACATCTTGTTATCAGACAGAAACTAGCCTGAGTACAAAGCCAACAAGCTGAGGATGACACAGCAGAATGATAGAAGAATCAAGAACCTTGACTGTTATTTGTCATTATTAAGCTGATGAATTTACCAATCCTCATGATGCTCTACCTCTGAATTTCATATAATGTGAGATAATACATTTCCTTCTTGTTTAAGCTACTTAGGTTGGCTTTCTGTTCCTTGCAGTCAAAAGCACCCTAATTAATACAGCTGGGTATAGAATTCTTGGTTTACTTTCCTTTAGAACTTTGAAAGCACTAATCAATCCATTGTCTACCAGCATCTACTGTTTTTGATTATTGAGGTGATATGAGAATCTAGTTCCCATCTCCTGTGAATAATCTGATTTTTCCTCTTGCTGAGAGTTGCATTTTCCTTCATTCTCAGAGCAGTGAAATTTCATCAGCGTGTCTTGGTTTGGGTCCTTTCTCATTTATTCTGCTCAGCATTCAGTGGACCCCTTTGAATTGAAGAACTTCATTCTGTAGCTTGGAGAAAGTTTGTCCTATTATTTCTTAGATTAGTTCCTTTGTATCTATTATAAAGATATTGGACCTTCTCAAACTATATCTATTGTCTTTTTACATATGTCTTGTACTTGCCATCTTTTTGCACTAGGTTCTGAAAGATCTTCTCAACTTTATCTTCCTGTTTACTCATTTGGAATTTATCAGTGGTCTTTCTATTATTCAGGCATCTTACTGCATTTTTAAAATTTCAACAATCATATTTTTAATTTCTGAGAATTCCTTCTTGTCTTCTAATTACATCTTTTTCATAGCAGTATGTCATTATTTCATCTGTGAAAATCTTTGAATTGCTTTTAATATCTCCATATCCTCTCAGGTGACTTCTTGTTTATCTTGGTCTTTGTCTTTTATTATGTTGATTTCCCTTAGAAATCTCGTGGCCCTTGGTTAACCATTTATACTTATGGGTGAAGGACTTTGTAGATTAGTATAGGTAGCTCGTGTGAGTTTCCTTTGCAGTTAAGAAGGTCTATTTGCTCTGAATGTGAGGGCACACTGTAGCCTTTTTGTGGAGAGGTCCTTCTCTTTGATCTACCTGGGTAGAGAACAGACAGGCACATTTGGAACCCTCACCCCCGTCACAGAAAAGCAGTGCACTTAAATGTATTTTCTTCCTAGTCTGAGATGACTTTTCCTTTTACCTTCTGGTTCTACTCCAGGGTTTCCATTTTAGCATCAAATATTACTCTGCTTTGCACCCTTGCTCCAACTTCATACCTTGGGCTGTCCTTTAGCAAATCTTTCATGAGTTCAGAAAACAATTCTTAGAATTCAAATGGCTCTATACATATCTAAGCAAAGAAGGAGTTACTTAGCCAAAATGTCCTGAAGATAATCTTTCCAGTTAACTACCCAGATTGTTGCCTCAAAGCTCACTCTTATCCTCTCTGTGTACCAGTTCCAAGCTTGGAGACTGTCTGAAAAAAGTCTCTCACCTCCAATACAATCCTCCATTTGAGTTCTAGGCCATGGTTTCCTATTATATATTGAACCCTTGAAATAATGGAATGCAAGTGCATCTAATTTCCATCTTCCAGAAATTTGATGAAATCTCTTGCCTTCCCATAGCACTCCTTCCTGTTTTCAGAGCTGTCATGGATTCATTAGTTTCTACGTATCTTTAACTGTCATTTCAGTGGGTTCTAGGAAGGCAAGGGAGGCAAATGAATGTACTCAAGTCTGTTCTCTTCAACCACAATTCTTAATACATTTCTATTAATACAAATAAAATTTTTATTTCTATATTTTGACAGTGTGAGGGGTTTTGGAGTATCTGGGAAGTCCTCAAAATCACATGCCAAATTTGATATGTATGTGCATTTTTCTAAAGAAAGCAGTTACAGTTTTCATCAGATTCTCAAGTGGTCTGTACCCCGAAGCAGTGAGGAAACTAAGAGGAAATAGATAAGACAAACAACGGAGTATTTCTGGTGCAAGTGAAATCCATATAATGTGGTGGGGGGGGGTGGGGGAACAATGGGTGAGAAATAAAAATTGATGTAATGAGTGAAAAAACTTTAAATCCACACTCAAGTGTATAAAGTCAAATACATTTTTCTCAAATTAATTTTAACCAGAATTAATTTGTCTTGACCTCCCCCCAATTCCCTCCAAAGTCAGAAATGTAATCTAAGTTATTTCCAGGTAAACCCAGTCACCCCTGGGTAAAAGTAATCATTTCATGCTTAAACTTGGTCAATTCAAAATATCACACGTCTGTCATACTTCTTGCCAGGACTCTATCAAATGTGGCTCTGGCATTTTGACACATGGTGCCTGCCCTGGCCTCCATCACACTGTCTTCCTCCCACTTGATCTTTGCCATTGGTCTCTATCGCCACCAAATCCTTCACTGATGTCCTTGGTCCTCATGTTGGCCTCCAAGCATCAGGTCCAGAGGCATCATCTGGATCCTTTTAATCTCAACCACAAGTTCATACAGGTTTGCAGGTTCATTGGCTCTCAACCTCTTCCTCTACCTCCCTCTTTCCTAATTCAAAACTATCTTGAAGACCAGGAGTTTTGGATGCTGTCCTGTGTTACTCTCTAATGTCAAACTTAAACATGTCACTCTGCTCTTTGTTATTTTTGCTGGTGCTGCACCATGATGAACTTCTCTACAGGGGTTCATCCTGGGAAACAGCAGGAATGGGACGTGAGGTGGCGGTGTCCCCGCTCTTGGATTCACCTCACTCCACCTTCAAGGCTCACCCCACTGCCTAAAAGATAGGACACTGGATCTCCTTCCATAAACCCACAGCAATACAAGCTCTAGCACAGCTCCTCTGGTTCTTCCCCATCTCTAGGCCATGTTTAGCTAATTTATAGAACAAGGTACTTTTGTTCTTTATCTACACTGCCATATTTTATTAATTCTAAGATAAATATTTCTCTACATGTAGACATCTCTCAAATTGCAATGTACCTTACAACTGATAACATCTTAAATTTGATGAAACATGGTATTTTCAACCTGTTGCTTATGGCATAATTTTATGCCTTGTGTATTTGTTTGCTAGGACTACCATAAACTGGGTGACTTAAACCATAGAAATTTATTGTCTACAGTTCTGGAGGTTAAAGTTTGAGATCAAGGTATTGGTGAGGTTGGTTCTTTTTGAGGGCTTAGAAAAGGCCTGTTCCAGGCCTCTCTCCATGGCTTACAGATGGCTATCTTCTCCTTATGTCCCTTCACTGTGTTATCTTCCCTCTATGCATGTCTCTGTGTCCAAATTTCCCCTTTTAGAAGGACACCAGGCTTACTGGGTGAGAGCTTATCCTAAAGATCTCATTTCAACTTGATTACCTTTGTAAAGACCCTATTTGCAAATAAGGCCACATTCTCATATACTGGGGTTTGGGACTTCAACATATGCATTTGGTGGTGGGAGGGGGCACAATTCAACCCATAATACCTTGATTCCTCCAAGGATTTGTTTTTTGATGTTCAAATCTCAACTCTTACAAATCAAAAGTCTTGCTTGTCTCTGCTAAGAATTAAACATATACATATATATATATATACACATATATATGTGTATATATATATATGTGTATATATATATATAAATATATCTCAGTAGGCACCTTCACTGTTTCTTCCTTACATTCCTGCTGTAACAATCCAATGTTCCCCAGGCAATGAATTAATAACAGAATAAGGGGGGACACGGTGAAATTTTAAGGAGCAGAGAGGAAAGAAATCTCTATTACTATTTCCACATTTTCTCCTGTTGCATTATATCAGACCAAGGTGCCAAATTCACTGGATCAAACCTGGAACAATCGGCTACTTTCAGGGAACGCTTTATGTGCGGCTCAAAATTCTCCACTGAAGTACTTCGTAACAGCAGAGGGGTGAAAACACACCCCAGGGATTTTGAAGACATAGCCCAAGGCAGTGTACCAGAAGCATGAAATTTTTACATCTCCTGTTTAATCTTTTAATACCATGTGAATTTTATGTTGCCTTCCAGAATATTCCTCGGCCCGTATGTGGCAACAATTTTTTATGAGGAAGAAAAATTCAGAACAATTTTCCCCCAAAGTTTTGAGTAACATCAGGAAGACGTGCCCAGTGTATCCTATGATTTCATGTGCCTCTGGCATAGTGCCCCATGTTTGAGAAGCACAGCTTTCAGTGGAGGAAACAGGAAGTTCCACAGATAAAGGGGTTTTGTTTGTTTCCAGCAGAGGAGGATCTTCATTCTGGCACTGCCAGGAAGCCAGTCCTTTCCACCCAAAGGACAGCATTTCCTGAAGAGCACATACATGTTCCTTCCCAGCTGGTGGAGAGTGTGCAAGGTCGAGAGAAAAGGGCATACCACAAATTAACAATAGAGCTGCATTTGAGAAGGATGCACACATCACGAGGAAAGAAAGGGACCGGGGGCATGCGGGGTGAGAGTTCAGGGAGAGGAGAAGGAAAACCAAAGCCCAAGCACAGAGCAAAGAAAGTAGTGGAGTGTACAAAGCATAAGCCGGAAGGTAGAAAGGAAAAGACAGAGATAGGGGAGAAATGAGTAAATTAGCATTTGTGCAAAGGTCAGCCAAGTCTGAAATGATGGAGGGCCAACACAGCACAAATAAAGCTGAGCCAAGCAAAAACATATACGTCCTAAGCTCCATGGAGTACCTAAAACTGCCACAAAGAAACACCTTCCTCTACTGCATGTCCAGTGATGCCACTCTGTCCTCTCATTCTCATTAGCTGTTATTGTCTTGTGACATTTACTTAAGTGAAGTTTCTGATGAAGCTGACATTGCCAGGTGGTTTCTAGAATTAACTGCAAATTGATGAATCAATGATAAATGTAAGTCTGAAAATTACTTAACCAAGCCTTGAATTAATGCAAGGCATTGACAAGCATTTTGCATCACATTTAATTTGTTTTTAAAAATGGCTCTGGGTTGGTTTTTATTTGCATCTCTTGAATTATACAGCATCAACTTTGAGTGAATTCCGGGTCGGGTTCCTGTACAGCCTTGTCCAGAAAGGTCCCATTCTGATTTCATCTTTCCCTTCTCTGCTTACAAATAGATGTGACAGCAAACATCTGCGACTGCCAGGCCTGCACTGGCCTTCAAAGGTCCATGGTGGCCCCACAAAGCAGTAAAGTGGAGGCAGAAAGTGAGATCGCTTCTGCAGACCATACTTACGAGAAACCATGAAGCTCACAGCCAATCACATCAAAGCCCAATAATACCACCAAAGGTAAAACTTAACTCTTCTTTTTTATTTGTAATGGGACCAAGTCTCAGTTCTCAAACTCAGGGATGTAAAGAATGCAACATTACTGTACTCTAATAATCTTAATTTATGTTGAAATCCTCCTCCATTTGATAATCCCACGCAACTCCAAGTCTCTCCACCAGTCCCATCTCCCCAGAGTTACATCTAAATTCCAGGACCTTAGTGAGTGCCAGGTGTCCAAGGCACAGAGGCACCTGGTCCTCTGAGTTATCCTCCATCATCCAGCCCCCACCTACACCTCCTGTTTTCTCCCCTCCAGGCTTGGATCACTGGCCCACTCATGGCGACCTCCTCTCCCAACCACAAATCCTCATCAGCTGCTCTCTAAGCCAACCTCCAAGCGTTCCCCCGCCCCATTCAGGACCACTTTCCGTGCCCTATGCTGAGCAAAGGCGCTGGGAAGTGCTTCGGGGGGGCTTCTCTGCCTCCATAGGGCAGGAAGCCATTTCTACTTGAATTCTCCAGGGCCATATTGGTGATGGGATGCAGAGTTATACATCACTCCCCTAGGCTCGGCCTAAATACTGAGGCACAGGTGACCTCTGCTCTCAGTTCCCCAGACTTGTGAGAGGTTTGCATAGTCACTGCCCTTCAGGATTCAGCCGAGACACGGCCCAGCCAGCGCGGGGTCCTTTGGTGCCCCCATGAGGACCAGGCTTTGAAAAATCAAAAGCCAACCATTGATTTCTGAATTCCTCTATGTCACTTGTCCCCTGAGGCAATGAATGTGGAATGTCCTAGCTGCCTAGGGCCGGGGGATGTGCCGTAACTAAAACGAACGCGAGGGACAAAAACCTCAATGAATAACTGGACATAGTATCCTGCCACATTCCCCATCATCCTTCAGCTGCCTACACGCCATAGCTGTGTCTGCTTTCCTTTCATGCTTTGTCCCTTTTGAACTTCTCCCATCCAAAATCCTTAGAAAAACATGAAATAATTAACTGCTGGTTGCACAGGGACTAGAGGAAAGAGCCAAAGGGGCTTTGGTCTAGTCACATGAGCAGCATGAGCAATTCAAGGAACAGCGAGGAACAGAATGTGGTTAAGGAGTAGGTAGCAGGCATCCCATCTGTGTTTTTTAAAAAAAAAGACTATTCGTATACGGACATATAGCTGTGAGCAAATGTACAGAAAAAAACTGAGGAGGGCAGTGGAATTGGGAAGGAGATGTGAACAGTTTTCTCTATATGCTCTATTATGTCCAGTGAGAATGTTTCTGTGTTCTGTGGAAAAATGAAAGGCAGGGTGAATGTGAAAGATGAGCATCAGATAAAGATGGGCAGACAGGTAAGACAGATGGAAAGAAGTGCCCTCATTAGGAGTTCGGTCCTTATCATGACGCTGGTAAAACACAGACATAATTGAATAGTCTAATTTAGTATCTTTCAATTATTCAGTCAACACATTTTTTTTTTTAGGGAATTTGGAAAAAACAAAGAAATATAAAAATGAAAATCATTAGTAATCCCACCCCCAAGAGAGAGCCAGTGTTGACATTTTGGTATATTTTCTACCGATTTTAATACATGTACCATGAATATTTTTCCTTATGTGGGATCATTCTGTGGAAATAACTTCATTTTGTTCTTGCAATTTTTATTTAATTGCTTTTCTGTTTATAAAAATATGCTTTAAAATTCAAATAGATAGCTTAGAAAGTGAAATTTCTTATAATCTCATCATCATAGTTAATAGTTTGGTGTGTATTGTCTCAGAATTCTCCTATGAAATATATGTACTATACATTACACTACACAAATGTTCATCAAATTACTCTTCATTTAGCAATCAACCTCTCCTGGCCATCTGACTTTCTCAATTGATACAGATCAACCTCATTCTTTCTAACAGACACAGTAGATTTTATTATACAAGATGTACCTTATTTAACCAATATCCTGTTAATAGACATTTAAAATATTTCCAGTTTTAACTCTGACAAAAAATGCCTTAACAAATATTTGATCCTCATTGAGATACATATATTATAGTATAGATTATATAATATTACATATTATATAAAATTATATATACTTATATATAATATATATCAAAATGTACATAATTTTATACATTTATGCAAATATTTACTGAGATGAATTTCCTGAAAATTATTGTTAGATTAAACAGAATGCACATTTTAAATTATAAAGGATGTTGCCAAAGTCCTCTAAAAATGCTGTAGAAATAAACAGTTCCAACAACAGGGTATGAGAACTCTTTTGACAAATCTTAGCAACTTGGTATTATCCACCTTTTTAAATAATATTTAATGGTATGATTGGCAACACGTAATAAATGATTATTTTATGAATATTTTCCTCAGGTGGACACTTACCTTTTGATTTAATTGCAATTTTAATTTTGCTTTTCAAAGAAATTTTTAATTTTATGCAGTTCCCAGATTATAAAAATGTTGACCCATATTTAACTGTGGAATTTGCATTTCATATTTAAGCAGTGAATATAACTGTAACTTACTTTGGTTTAAGAACTGAAGATCCAGGTTTTTTAAATAAAAACTTGAATGAAGTATAAGATACAGAGGACTGAACAAAGCATAAATGCAGGGGTTGATGAATTTTCACCAAATAAACTCCCCCGTGTACCACACCATCCAGTGCCAGGAAGAGAACATGGCCCACCCTCCAGAAGCCCCCTAACTTCCCCTTCCAGTCATTACATCCGTTAGGTAACCTCAATTCCTGATTCGTGTCACCAGATATTAGTTCTGTCCGTTTCGGTATCTGGCTTCTTTTTCTCAGCAATATGCGTGAGACTCATCCACGTTTTTGTATGTAATTATAGATTAATTATTCACATTCCTATATATATTCCAGTATGAATATAACTACAATTTCTCTATCCATTCTACTGTCTTTGGACATTCGGGTTGCTTCCAGTTTGAGGCTGTTATGAATAATATGCTATGAACGTTCTTACGCATGGTTTTTGGTGACTACATATACACATTTCTGTTGGGTATATACCAGGAATGGAATTTGGAATAGAGAGTGTTCAGCTTTAGTAAATACTACCAAATGGTTTTCCAAAGTAGTTGTATAAGTTTACACTCCCACCAACAATATATGACAGCCCAACTGTCCCATGTTCTTGCCAACACTGGTATTGTCTGGCTTTTTAATTTTTGCCATTCTGGTGGGTATGTAAAGATACTTATTGTAGTTTTAATTCTCATTTCCCGGAGAACTAGTGACATTGAGTACCTTTTAATACATTTATTGACCATTTGAACATCCTCTGAGTGAAGGGTTTATTGAAGATTTTTGTCCATTTTTCTACTAGGCTACTTGTCTTTCTCTCATTGATTTGTAGTTCTTTACAATATCTTCTACTCTGTGACTTGTTCTTTCATCCTTTTAATGGTATCTTTTGATGATCTAAATTCTTGATTTCAATAGGTTCTTGATTTCAATCTAATCTATATTTTCCTTTATAATTAATGCTTTTGGTATCTTGTTTAAGAAATGTTTGCCTATTTCAAGATTACACAGATATTCTCTTGGTTTCTTTTAAGAGCTTTATTGTTTTATCTATCATATTTATATCTATAATGCAGCTAGAATTGATTTTTATAAACAGTTTGAGGAAGAGGTCAAGACTCATTTTTTTCATATGGATATTAAATTAAACTAGCACTTTTTGTTTAAAAGACATCCTTTCTCTACTGCATTTCAGTTCCACCTTTGTTGCAAATCAGGTGATCACATGAGGGTCTCTTCCTAACCTCTCCAATCTGTTCCATTGGGTCATTTGTTTATTCTGGAACAAATACCGCACTATCTTAATTACTATAGCTTTAAAATAAGTCTAGCTATCTGATAGTGAAAGTTCTCCCAGCTTTTTCTTATTCCTTATGATTGTCTTGGTTTATTTGGGCCCTTTTCATTTCCATACAAATTTTATAATCAGTTTTTAATGTCCATTTTAAAAGCCTGTTGAAATTTTGAATGGTTTGCATACTTTACAGATAAATTTGGGAGAAACTGACATTTTTATAATATTGAGTCATCCCATCTATGAACATGGTATAGCTCTCCATCTATTTAAGTCTTATTTAATTTCTCTCAACATGTCTTCTTGTTTTCAGTGTAGAGATCTTGACCATCTTTATCATATTTATTCCGATGAATCTGATATTTTTTGAGGCTATTGTAAATGGTATAATTTTTTAATTTTTGTTTTCTATTTTTTTGTTGCTAGTATATAGGAGTACAGTTGATTTATATATATTGACCATGTACCCAGCAGCTTTGATAATTTACTTAATTCCAAAAGTTTATAGATTCTTTTAGATTTTCTAAATACACAATCATGTTATCTTCTAATAATGACAGTTTTATTTCTTACTTTCCAATCCATATGCCTTTTATTTCTTTCTCTGGCCTTGCTGCAATGGCTAGGACTTCTAACATAATGCTAAACAGAAGTTGTTATAGTAGACATCCCAGGGAGAAGGTTTTTAACATTTCACCACTAAGTATGATGTTTGCTTTAAGTTATTTATAGGTACTCATTATAAGATTAAGGAATTTCCTTTTTAAGTCTTTTTAAAAATCATGAATCCATATTAAATTCTATCACATCCTTTTTCTGCACCTGCTGAGATGATTGTATATTTTTCACTTTTTTCTGTTATTGTGGGGAATTACCTTGACTTATTTTCAAATGTTAAACTACTCTTGAATTCCTGAAAACTATCCCACTTGGTTATTTGTATTATCCTTTTTATGTATTGTTTAATTCCTTTTGATTATATTTGGTTTAGGATTTCTGGATCTATGTCCATGAGAGAGTTTGGTCTTTAATTTTCTTTTCTTGTAATGTCCTTGTCAGGTGTTGGCATAAAGGTTTTTCTTGAGAATGAGCTGGGATGTATTACTTCTTATTCTATCCTCTCAAAAAATGTGTAAGATTGATGTTATTACTTCTTTAAAATATTTGAAAGACTTTCCTAAAGAAACCATCTGGATTTAGAGAGTTTGTTTGTTTGCTTGTTTGTTTACCTGATTGGTGGGAAAGTCTTGAATAATGAGTTCAATTATTTAATAGATAGAGCTCCATTCGGATTTTCTATTTCTTCTTGTGTTAGTTTTGGTATGTCAGGTTTTTCAAGAAATTTTTAATTTCATCTAAATCATCAAACATGTTGGCATAAAACTGTCTATAATATCCTCTTATTAATAATCTACTTTATCCTTAAATGTCTAACCAGTGTCTTCAAAAACATTTGTTGAATAATAAATCTGTCTTAAAATATGATATGCTACCTCTATCATACATGAGTTTCATTTAATCAGTCACTCAAAATTATGTATTGGCTCAAACTATGACCCAGGAACTATTGCAGTGCCAGGAATATAGCACTACATAAGGTAACATAACTGCTTCATGAAGCTTACATTTAGTGAAGAAAACAGACACTAAACAAAATAGTGATACACAAGAATATAGCAGGCTAAGAGTCTGGGAGGAGCAAGGGGAAAACTATTTTACAGACGATAGTCACAGAAGGTCACTTTGAGGAGATCATACCTGATCAGAGACCGGATAGATGTAAGAGAATGAGCCATAAAAAGATCAGAAGGAAGAAGTGCAAAGGCCCTAAAATAGAAATGTACTTGGCATGTTCCAAGAAGAACAAGGAGACCAGTGTGACTGTGGCAAAATGAGTGAGAGTGAGAGAAGCAGAAGATGTATTTAGAAATCTAGGCAGGAACCGGATTGTACTGGGTCCTACGGACTAAGGTAATGATTTGGGGTATTCTAAATGTAATGGAAAAACATTGGTTTTGAGCAGGCAGGTAACATGATCTGATCTATGTTTTAAAAGACTCCTCTGACTTATGTGTGTAGAATACACCATAAAGGGTGGAGGGGGAGGAATTGTAGAGGTCAGTTAGAAGGCTATTGCAATAATCCAAGAAAAGGATGGTTATGGCTTGGACTATGGTAGGAACAATGGAAGTAAGAGAAGTGGTCAGATCCAGGCTATGTTTTGATGGTAGGCAAAACAGTTTGAAGAGGACTTGCTGATGGCTTATATGTGGCAGCTATAGAAAAGAGAAGATTCAACGATAACTCCTAGGTTTCTGGCCTGAGCAACTGGGTAAATGGTGGTGCCATTTTATGAGCCTGAGGATATAGGGAAAGAAGCAGGTTTGGAGTAGAGGAGTTTGGAAATAAGGAATTTGGTATGGGACATATTAAGTTTCAGATCCTCTTAGACACCCAAGTGAAGAATTAAAGTGGGCAAGTGAACAGATGGGTCTGCATCTCAAAAGATGAAAACTGGAGATTTAAACTTAGGAGTCGTGTGCATGTAGACATTTAATACCACAATACTGGATAAGTTAATCTAGTAATAAAGCCTGAGCCCAGGGATATTCGAACTTTAGAAACAGGGAAGAGAAAATCCATAGCAAGGAAAACTGACGAGTATTCAATGAGGTGAAATTCTCGTGTGGATATGAGTGTGTTTCTGAATTCTCCACTGTATTCTCCTGATCTTTTTGTCTGTCTATTCTTGTGTCAGTTTTGATTCTTTCAATTCCAAATAACAGACAACCCAACTCAAATTGGCTTAAGCAATGAAGGAAAAATGAATAATGTCACTTGGATGCAGTTTCTTCTCATTTCTCTGCTATGTTCTCCTCCATGGTGGCTTCATCCTTCGTTCCATGTAATAATGACATGGCTGGGGTTCCACGACCAGGAGAAGAGTGAATGCTGCTGGGCTGCAAAATCCACAGATGTCCACCATAATACCTCTACCAACACCAAGCTGGTTTAACTATTTTACCTATAGATACGTTTTTCATAACTAGTAAGGCTTTTATGTTTACATCACTGCAATTCTTTTTCAAAAAATTTCCAGCTACTCATTTATATTTATTCTTAAAGAATTTATACTTCTAATCTGTTTCCATCTACTCTGATCATATTGGCCTGTTCCCCAAAAGCACCGTAAATTATTTTTTTTTTTGCCTACAAAGAATGTTGTATCCTCATCCCTCCCTTAGAATATTTCCTTCCTTTCTCTCTTCTTATCCATAAATTTATTCTCCTTAAATACATAAATCAAATCTTCCCTCCTCCATGATATATTTCCCAACTACAGCATCTGGAAGTGTAATCTCTGTCCTCCCATGTGCTTCTATAGCTATAAATAGCATTTAAAAAAATGGTCCAGATTTGTCAAGTATCTTTTCCTACTTGTCAATCTCCCAACAGACTGTACACTCTTTCAGGAAGAGACCCTGGTTTCATATTTCTAGATATCCTTCTCAGCGATCTGCCCAATCCTAAATACAGTTTCTACACTGAATAAATATTGTTTTAACAGCTGGTTGATTAAACTACCACCCCTATTTTCTCTCCTTTTTTTCTCTAAGGAATGAATAACAACAGTAGAAGAGCAACAAAGAAATGATGTTTGTGGTTTATGATGTGGATTCTGGTCTGTAGGTGAGCTTCATCATTTGGGAATAGTCGTAAGTACTTAATGTATAGCACCCCGGTACTTGACTTTTCATTTGAGCCACTACGCTAGGTGTTGGGATACGACGATGACTGAAATGGACACAGTCTCTTGTCCTCATGAAGCTCACACATTTTTCCCAGTGTTGTAACTAATTATTCCACTCTATTCATAGTGGTTTTTAATTAAAATAAATTATTAAGTTTAATGTGATCAATTTTCTCAATTCTTTCTTAAGATTAGTGCTTTTTGTATCTTATTTAAGTAGCCCTCCTCTATCATGAAAGAGATCATGAAAATACTCTTACATCATCATTCAAAATCTTTACAGTTTTTCCTTTCATGTTTAAGTTTGTAAATCGCCCTTAAAATTGATTTTTATGTACTGTGCAAAGTGATAGTCAAATTACATTTTTTCCCATGTGCATACCCATGGTCCCAGGACCATTTATTGGAAAGTTCACTGATAATCTGAAATGTTTCCTTTACAGTATTTTAAGAGTCCATAAAAGCAAAGATTTGTTTCTGCACTATTTTATTCAATTGAATTGTTTATCCTCAAATCAATACCACTCCATTGTTATTACTATAGCTTTGTAGTAAGGCTTGATATCTATAGAGAAAGTCTTCTGTCCTAGTTTTTCTTTGAAATGTCTTAGTTACGATTGTAGATATTTCTATTCTTCCTTGTAGTTCTTTACATACTATGCTAATAGGTGCACACCAATTTCAAACTGTAATGTTTTCCTGGTGAAAAGAACTTTTTATCCCTAGTGATGCTTTTAACTATAATGTCTGCTTCATTTATTTTTGTGCTTATTATTTGACACTATACATTTTTCCACCCTTTTACTTTCATTCTTTCTGTAGTTTTATGTTACAGATGAGTCTTTCTCAGCTAGCTGGGATGTTATACACTCTGCTTCTATTTTTTTCCATGTTATTCCAGAAAATACATACATACTGTTAACTTAGTCTAAGAATAATTATTCATCTTTACTCACCTCCCAAGTAATACAAGGAACTTAGAATACTTTTGATTCTTTCTACCTCCTTTCTTAACGTACATGCTATTGTTGTCTTATTTTTGATTCTATATATTTTAACCCATAAGATATTAAAATTTTGTTTTATACTTCATTGCTCATCTATATTTACATTTACCCACATATTGACTTCTTCTTAAAATCCTCTATTCTTTATTGTGTCTCAGCCTTTTCCATCTGGAGTCACTTTCCTTCTGCCTAAAGTGTATCAATTAAGATTTCCTTTAGTGAAGCAGATTCACTAAAGTGGTAGCAAACTCTACATTTTCTTATATAAAAATTTCTTTATGTTGCCATTTTCTCTGTGCATAGAATTCTAGGTTGTCAGTTATTTCATTACAGATATCATTCCACTGTCTTTTGGCTTCCATTATTGGTATTGAGACATGTGTAAATCACTCTTTTCAAGGTTATTTGTCTCTTTTTCTGGTTGCTTTTAAGATTTTCTCTTTGCCTTTGGTGCTCTGCTTATGAATTTTTGGCTTGACATATTTCATCAATTCTGGAAAAATCTCAGTCATTATCTCCTCAAATAGTTGCTTCTGACCTGTTCCCTCCTTCCTTTCCTTTTTGAACTCTAATTAAATACATGTTAGAACTTCTCATTCTACCCTCTTTTGACTGCTCTTCCATATTTTCTGTCTTTTTTTCTCTCTGTGCCGCATTCTGGTTAATTTCTTGTAACTTACCATCTAATTCACTAATCTCTCTTTGATTTTGTCTAATATGCTTTCTAATGGGAAACCATTAAGTTTTTAAAATTCATTTTTGTATTTTTACTTCTATAAGTTCTACTTGGTCTATTTCAAATCTGCCAAGCCACTTTTCATTGTTACCCATTTCTTGAAACATTTACAAGCTTTCCTTTATTTCTATGAATGCAAGAAACATAGTTATTTATCTTATCTCTGATAATTAAACACATAAACATTTTGTGAGTCTTTTTATTTCTTTCTATCAGTTGCTTCTGCTGGTTCTCTCATGTTTTGTTTCCCCCTCTGCTTTGTTCTTTCTGACTCTATTGCTCATTGGAACTGGAAAATTAGATAGATGCCATCTTCCAGAGAAGATTCACCTTTGACTCTGCCAGGTGTTAGGGAAAGGGGAGGGCAGGGAGCAGTAGGGACCTGGAATTAAATTAAAACCAACTTATGGCCTGAGGTTCTCTAGATCAAAGTGTTATAAAACTATCCTCAAACTCTGTGCAAAAGCTGGCCAGTGACTACAACTTACCTTTTCTTTTTCCTCCCACTCTGTACAGTACTTGAGCAACCTTCCCTGCTATCTCTTAGGGGTGGGGAGACATGGTTTTACTTCTGGTTCTTTCCCCTCAGCAGTTCCAACTTCATATGAAGATGGTCTCCTTTGAGATTCACCACGTTGGAGAAGCTATGAAATTTGACTTCTAACTTCCTTGTCCTGCAAAGCTGCCAAAACTAAAGCCTCTATTTATTAGGATCTCCTGCCCCAAATGTTCCTGGGGCAAGAGCAACTTCAGTGTTCTAATGCTCTGCACATTTTTCTAGGATCCCACTTGTCCATAGATTTTGGTCTGATAGTTCTTTTTCCTCTTCTCAGCTCCATAGTGCTTTTAAGGAAATATAAAATTTTTTTAAATTTAAAATTTTTTAAATTTAAAAAATACATCCAACATTTATTAAATTTTCAGTGGGACCTTTGGTTCAAATAACCTCACCTACCATTATCCAAAACAGAAGTGTATCATTTCCTTTCTTCATTATCATTGAATGAATTAGTTTTCCTTACAGCTATTTGCATGAGGTTCTTCTTGCCAGGAGAGGGGAAAATGGCACGATACAGTTTCAGATAAGCTTTTTACAACGCAAAGGCTCTTGTTCTCCCTGCTACCAGAGACAGAATACTTCCTGCAAATATGGCAGCTTGTGATTCAGTACACAACCCCTCTTCTTTTGCTTCTTTGAATCAAACTACATACAGAAAGGTTTCTTCCAACAGTTGTACATCCAGTTCCCACATCAATTGTTGCAAGCAAGGGAATATAGCTTTTTCACATCAGGGTCCACTTTTCATCTTAAATAACATGACTTTTCTGGTATACTCTAAGACCTACTGCTGTTGGGCTCTCTTGCCATCTCTGTGCTGCTTCTTTTCATGTCTTCCTACATGGCTTTCATCTGATCTCATTTATTTGGGACAGTCTTTACAAATATTTTGAAGTCGATGGATTAAATTTTTCTCCTAATTTTTCTGGAAATGGAGTTTGTAAGGTTTTCATTATTTTTTTCACCTTCCTTGTGGCTTTTGAATGCTTTCCAGGAAGAGAATAGGAAATGCTAAGTAATGCAGTAATGTATATACTCAAGGGCTGGAATCATTTTGATTCCTCTCTTCCTCTCACATCCAATACCAAATATTTCATCAAGTCCTATCAACACCACCTTCAAAATATATTCAGCACTTGTCCACTTCTCACCACCTCCACCTCCACCCTTACCCACGTCACCACTGTGTGTTGTCTGGACTATTACATGGCCTCCTACTTAACTGTCCTACAGACACCTTAGCTGCCTTACCTTCTATTCTCCACACAGCATTTACATTGTTCCTAAACATAAGCCAGATCATGTCACCTATGCTCAAAATCTTCCAATGGCTTCCCATCTGCTAGAATAAAATCCGAAGTCTTTAGCATAGCTGTGAGATCCTACGTTCCCTCCCCGCACCCTCTTCCATTACTTGTTGCATTCCAGCCACAATATCCTTCTTGCTGCTCTTCAGACACGTCAAGTATATTCCCAGCTCAGGACCTCTGCACTTGCTAAATGCTCCGTAGGACATGCTCCATCCCTAGGTTTCCTCATGACTCACTCCTCACTCCATTCATATCTTTGCTCAACTACTATTTGTCAAGAGGTTTTCCTTCAACAACCTCTCTAACATAGCATCACTATCCCACACAGCCACTCTGTGTCTCCTTCCCCAATTTATTTTTCTTCTTCATGCTTATCACCACCTTACCTATTTTATATTTATTTGTTTTGTTGTTTGTAATTGTCTTCTTTCCTCCACCAAAATATAAGCTCTATGAGAGCAGAACCTTTGCCTGTTTTTGTTCCCTGACATATCACAGCATCTAAACAGTCTAAACCTGGCATTAAAGCAAGCACTCAATAAATATCACTGAGTGAATGCTCCGTCTACAGAGGAACCCAACTGCAGGAAGGACAGCAGAAGTAGAGACCAGGCAGCTCCTCCCTCTCTGTTTCCAGGTGGTCTCTCACCTACCTGCCATCCAGCTTCTTTGCTCACTCAGCCACCTTTCCATCATCATCATCTTCAGCCTGATCCTACAGTCCTTCCCACCTGAGGCTCCTCAGCTCACTGATTCGGTGTCCCCACCCCACATATTGATTGGTCTGCCTGAGTCCTAGAACCCTTCCAGAGTCCAATTAGCCATTGCTGAGGGCTAGAAATGGGTAATATGGATGTGTCTGTTCACACGCCACGCAGTGTCCCCAGGCTCTCTACAAAGAGGGAAATGCGGGAGATCTTTAATTCACGTGCAGAACAAGCCTCGACTAGTACATCCCTGACACTGGCAGACAGGATGTACATAACTTCTATGGGCAGATGAAGTACTCTAACTCAAATGCCTGCAGAGTCCTGGCGAGTCATATAAAAGAGTGAAGAGGGAAGGGTGGTAAAGACGGCAAATGAAGGAGTGTCTGCGACATCCAAAGACGGCAATCACTGTCACTAACCACCGCCAAGCAAGAATGAGCCTCGTGTGGCATGATCTGATGGTGCAGAGAAGCCAAGAAATTTGGAAAATTTAGTGTGAAATCTCCCATCTTTTTTTTTCATTTTTAATTAGTTTCAGGTGTACAAAACAATGCAAGAGTTAGACATTTCACCCTTCACAAAGTGGTAACCCCTCCCCCAACCTGACCTCATATACGTCTATTACGCTTCCACTGACTCTATTCCCTATGCTGTACTCCATATCCTGTGGCTATATATATATATATGTATATTAAATTACAGTTGACATACAATATTATTCAGCTTCAGGTGTACAGTGCAGTGGTCAAGCATCTACACCGTCCATGAAGTGGTCTCCCTAATAAGACAGGTGCCCATCGGACACCCAACAAAATCTTTACAACATTATTGGTTATAGTCCCCACACTGCCTTTCATATCCCCGTGGCAATATTGTAGTTACCAATTCATGCTGTCTAATCCCTTCTCCTTCTCCCTCATCCCCACCCTCCCCCCCGCCCAACTAATAACCATCAGTTTCTCCTCTATATCTCTGAGACTATTTCTGTTTACTTTGCTCGTTTATTCAGTTCTTTAGATTTCACATATAAGTGAGATCATATGGTATTTGTCTTGCTCCGACTGACTTATTTCACTTAGCATAATGTTCTCTAGGTGCATCCATATCATTGCAAAGGGTAAGATGAAATCTCCCACTTTTTAAATGATGACAACTAATCCAGTTTCTTAAAAATGAAACACTGTGCAGATGAAATATAACACATCTGCTGACCAAATTTGGCTCAGGGCTACCAGTGTGCGATTCTGTTTTATACAGTCAGCTCAAAAATAGGACACAGGTAATTTATCATACTCAAAAGCACTGTTTCCCGAGGAGTTCAATGTGAGGATTTCATTTGCTGGAATAACCAGAACTCCCAGTCTCCTTTCACACTGCCTACCCCCATCGTTCTACCAGTCCTAGTACAAGCTCCCACCACCTTTTAAGCATGAGACACAAGGCTTAATGGAAAGCATTTGGGTTTTAGAATCAAACAAATCTGGGTTAAAAACCCATGGTACCTCCTAGCATTCCTTAACCTCACTAAATCTCAGTTTCCTTAACTG